>NC_090928.1:355657203-355980060 GCF_040938575.1 Ambystoma mexicanum | reverse complement strand
TATACTGGGCGACACTCACCGCCAATAATGAGTGGTGTCTACAGTGGAGTCTATCCTCAAAGCTCCTGGAATCTGCTTTCTAGACGCGTGAAAAATAAGTGAGGCACAGAATGAGCCACACTCTTATTCTCTAAAATTACACCAGTTCAATAAAATGGCTGTAGTAGGGTCCCTTACCTGCTCATTAGACAAAATCAAAAGCTGGTAGGGCGCCGTGAGTGTCACGAATCACCAAACAACTTCAAATTTGGTATCACTTAGTGAATACTATCACCTGGTGCCATTTGTCTAAAAGAAAACAAGATGGCGTGTTTGTACAGGGGCATCATTAGGTACATAGCCCATCAACGGCACAGATGTGCACCCCGAAAATAGGGGGAGAGAGAGATACTCACCCTATTGAGTGTCACAGGGTGATCATAAAAATAGTCTGTCAGGAATAATCCTCGGTGGGTGTACAGTAATATTCGTAATATTCGTACAGATGGCTGGCTCTGTTAAACATAACCAGAAGAGCACTATTAATTGTTGTATACATCGACCGGGAACCTGCACTTAAAATATAGGGGTGAGTGTCCTATTATCACGCTGTTATAGGTTCCCACTATCACTAGACAGTGGAACAATAAGTGATCACAGTACGGAGGGGGAAATGGCAGTGCTTTTTTTAAAATGTTCACAAAATGAAAATATTGGCCTCAAGACAAGAACTGTATCCACATTGCAGAAAATGTGTGCCCACCTATGTGGCGGCAAGATGTATCTCAATGGGGCCCAAGATTCTCCATGAATGAGGGACAGCTTTACACCCGTGCTGCAGGGAAGTGTTTACATAATCCCCGTGCAGATTCTGTGAATGCCAATCTCAGCACTCTGCTTCATTTACACATATTTAAGTTAATCTTACCTAAATGTATGGACCAAAATTTTGACCAAAGTAGTAACGGATAGCGAAGAAGGCAAGAAAATCAGCACCCTCAACCGTGGGGCGTGGTCCTTTTGTGCTATATATTCACAAACATGAAAAAAGGACTGTTCAGTGTTAAATCACAGATTAGGCGTTATGGGAGTTGTAGTAGATACAGTCACACCAAATAAATAGAGGAAAAAATTGACATCAGACGGGTGTCTACTATAAAAAATGGATGGAAATGAAATGATGTAGTCTGGTGTTCAACTGTCCCCATATAGACATAGAGACTAATTTCAGCACATGGCGTGCTCGAGTCAAAGAACACTCAGACCTATGGTTGATGTATTCTTTGATACTCCATGATGGAAGGCAGCTTCAGAGTATCTGCTGTGTGCAATGATGTAGTTCAAGGGTCAGCCATACCCATATTCAGATGAATGCCAGTTACGGCACAAGACATGCTCAGGTCATGAAACACTCAGCATTTTCGATGATATAGTCTACATGGAAAAAATTCACATAGCTGGACCAGCGATATATGTTCAGGGGTCCTGATACATATATTGTTCAGGAATACTTACAAACCCATGAATCATGGTGGAGCAAAAACAGGATGGAGGACATAACGGTCAAATTGCTGAGCACAAGCATGTCCTGTGGTGGGTACATGATATGTGGTGGAATACCAATGCCCGTAGGCCGGCAGGGGGTATATGTGCCCCCAAGTTGTGCCATCATGGGGTTCGATCTAAACTGGTTCACGGTGTGAACATGCATGGTCTAGGGTGAATTATCCAGTAAACAATTTATTCCATTCAATGGAAATATTGAGACCATGCCTCACCGTGTCCATAGAATGGATCCATCTTTGTTCCACCCAATGTAACATGGTGGAAATGTCATCTCCTCGCATTGGCATTTTTATGGTTTGAAGTACAAACCATCTGATATATTTATCGGTATGTCCCAACTTGCTGAACTTTTCCACCAGTGGTTTGTCCTGTACTCTGTTCCTAATACAAGATCGGTGTTCCGAAATTCTTTGGCACACTTGTCTCCTCGTTTTGCACACATTTAGCAATACACAGGGGCACACACTTATATAGATAGCGTTTTTAGTGAGACAATTTGTGTGCCCTTTCAATTGCCATTTTTTGGTATTGCCATACTCTAATGTTTTTTTTGTCTCGGTAAAGGGACAAACAGCACTATGGCCGCCCTTGTAAAGTCCAATTATGGGTGTAAGGCCCCATTGGTTCCTAACGATTTGGTTAGATTCAGTTTCTGTATAGGTGTGGACCAATTTCTGCCTTAAAATCATGTTGCGATTGAATGCAAACATGGGCTTTTTTGCTAGGCTACCTGCTTGTTTGACTAGATGCTAATTTTTATTCAAACTTTTATTCAAGGCATTGCTGATTGGTGAATATGTAGACACACAAATCAACTGGTCATTTGTGGATTTTTCTTTGGTGGCTAGTCAGGTGTTCCGATGTGTCTTCAAGGCTCGTTTGTAGTTCTGTTTTACCAATTTCTTGGGATATCCCCTGTCAATGTCTACCCTGTAGCTTAGATGAGTGATCTACAAACTGGTTTCTGTTGGTGCAGTTCCTTCTGATCCGAAGAAACTGCCCTTAGGGTAGATTCAGTTTAAGTCTGACCAGATGAAAACTTGAGAAGTGCAGGAGGGAGTTCTTGTCCCTATTCCTCCAAAGCTATTAAGGACCACATTGACTCCCTGGCTCCTGTTCTGGCCAACTTCTGCAACCACCCCTTCACCACTGGAGTCTTCCCATCCCTCCTGAAGCATTCCCTTGTGCACCTTCTTCTTAAGAAACCATCTGCCGACCTGTCCTGCCAGGCTAACTATCGCCCAATCTCCATCACTCCTTTCCTGGCCAAACTCCTGGAAAAGTTGGCTATCTCCCAGCTCAATCTCCACTTTGTCTTCTTGATCATCAGTCTGGCTTCAGAGCTGCCAGAAGCACGGACACTGCTCTCCTGAACATCTGTGAAGACCTACTCTCCAACCTTGATTCCCCCGTGTCCTCAACTACCTTGATCTCTTTTCTGCCTTTGACACAGTCAACCATGCCATCCTGCTCAACCGTCTCCGTGATAAACTCGGTATCATCGTTCAGGCCCTGATGTGGCTGGCTTCTTTCCTCTCTGATTGACCCTCACATGTCCAACTTGGGTCCTTCATCTCCTCTATCTCTATCTCTACCTGTGGTGTTCACCAGGGGTCTAGCCTCTCTCCCTGGCTGTTCAACCAATACCTGGCACTTCTTGCCCACCGCTGTGCCGCTCTCTGCTCCAACTTCCAGTGCCATGCAGATGACACTCAGCTCATTTTCAGGCTACCTTCAGCCACCTCTTCTCCTACACTCATCTCTGACTGTCTGTCTGCTATTCAGGAGTGGTGTGCCACCAATGATCTCTGTCTTAATGCCAGTAAAACTGAGATTCTCTTCATTGCACACCTGCTCCTTCCTTTTCTGCCACTCTCTGGCTGGCCTCTCTTGGCCCTCTTCCTGCTTCCACCTGCAAGGCTAAAAACCTCCACACTCTCCTTCTCTCCTCACACCTCTGATGTCTCTAAGAAGTCACACTACCAGCTGCTTTCCCCAGAGGCTCACTGTCTTCAGAGCTCTGGTTCTCTCTAGGCTGGACTATTGCAACAGCCTCGTTCTAAATCTGCCTGCTTCTACTCTCTGCCCTCTGCAACTCATCCAGAACAAGACTGCAAGCCTTGTCCTTGGCCTCAAGCCCAGGGAACGTATCTCTCCAAGACTGAAATCTCTACACTGGCTCCCAGTACTGCAAGGGTTAAGTCCAAAACCCTCTGCATTTTCCAAAAGGCCTTCTGGGGCCTCAAAACCTTCAACTCTCTCTTCCTAAATATCTTCCTTCTAAAGGTCTTTGCTCATCCGTCTCCAACTCCCTCAGGGTCAGTCGCTTCTCCAAGCAAAAAAGTTGGTGGTAGATCTCTTTCTTCGGCTGGGTCCTCCCTCTGGAACAGCCTCCCTGCCTCCCTGAAACTTGAGGAGAACCATATCCGGTTTCCGGAAGCACCTGAAAATCTTCCTCTTTGCTTCTGCTTTCTCTCCTCCTCTCCCCTGCTGAATTCCTGTCTGAAACTGAAACTGCACTACTTACCTTGCCACCCTTCCGATCTCGGGCCCAGGCCCCGCCAGTTGCACACCTGCACTGCCTCCCTGGCAACCCCTGCACCTGGGGACTCTTTTCTGTATCCCTACGCACTTTTCCCCTTCCCTCTTCCCATGCACTTGCGCGATCTGCATGACACCTGGGATAATAAGATCGCTGTCTGTCTTCCCTCTGTTCCCCCTCCCTTGCCTCGTCACGCCTTGAAAAACTTGTGTATAGGCACGTTATAAATGCCATATCATATCATATCATATCTGTAGCCTTCCTGTACAAAGTTGTTTCCAAGTGTGTGTCATTTTTTAGGATCATCAGGTCAAGAAAACGCACTTGTTTAAAATCCCACTCCATAGTGAATTTTATATGCGAATCACATGCATTAACACACTCAAAAAAGTTTAGCAAGGAGGTGGCAGCTCCTCTCCATATGAAAAACACATTTTCAAAAACGCGTTTCCATACCACCAGATTGCCTCTGAATTCTTGTTGTTCGAGGATATTGTTTGGACCCAAGATGTATTCTTGCACAAAGTTTGCCATATATAAATTGGCCACATCAGGTGCAAATTTTGCACCCATGCTGACACCTCTCAGCTATTTATACAATTTTTTTTGAAGAGGAAGAACTTCTCACACATAGCTAGATGTGCACATTCAAGTATAAACCCTGTGCGGAGCCCTGAGGTCTGACACGTTTTCCAATATTGTCCTCAGTACATCAAGACATTGCATCTGTGGTATATAACGACTCTGCGTCCATGGTGACAAGAATGTCACCTGGATTTATAGTGATGTTATTTATAATGTTTATCATGTCTGTGGTGTCTTTGCGGAACGTATTCGTGCGTATATCAAAGCTATCTCCGAGAATGTCTTCCTCTTCAAGAAGCAATTGTATAAACAGCTGAGAGGTGTCAGCATGGGTGCAAGCCATCTGATGTCCATTTGTTCATCTCTTTATTCGCGTGTGACTGTATCTACTACAACTCCCATAACGCCTATCTGTGATTCAGCACTGAACAGTCTTTTTTTCATGTTTGTGCATATATAGCACTAATGAGCCACGCCCCCACATTCGCGGGTGCTGAATTTCTAGCTCTCTTTGCTATTCGTTACTACTATGGTCACATACATATAGGTGTGATTAACTTAAATATGTGTGAATGAAGCATTGTGCTGAGATTGGCATTCACAGAATCTACACAGGGAGTATGTTAACACTTCCCTGCAGCGCGTCTGTCCAGCTGTCCCTCACTCATGGAGCATCTTGGGCCCCATTGAGATACATCTTGCTGCCACCTAGCTGGGACATGCATTTTCTGCTATGTGGATACAGTTCTTGTCTTGAGGGCAATATTTTAATTTTGTGCACGTTAGAAAAAATGCACTTGCATTTCCCCTCACTAATGCAATCGCTTATTTGGGCACTTATAACAGCGTGATAATAGGACACTCATCCGTATATTTTAAGTGCATGTTCCCTGTCAATGTATACAACAGTTAATAGTTCTCTTGTGGTTATGTTTAACAGAGCCAGCCATATGTATGAATATTACTGTACACCCAAACCGCCAAGGATTATTCCTGACAGACAATTTTTATGATCACCCTGTGGCACTCCATGGGGTGAGTTTCTCTGTCTCCCCCTATTTTCGGGGTGCACATCTGAGGCGTTGATGGGCTATGTACCTATTGATGCCCATGTACAAGCCATCTTGTTTTCTTGTAGACAAGTGGCACCAGGTGATAGTATTCACTACGTGTTACTGAATTTGAAGTTTTTTGGTGATTCGTGACACCAGCAGAACCCTACCAGCTTAGCTTTTGATGTTGTTTAATGACCAGGTAAGGGACCCTACTACAGCCATTTTATTAAAGAGGTGTAATCTTAGAGAATAAGAGTGCGGCTCATTCTGTGCCTCACTTCTTTTTCAAGCTTCTAGAAAGCCAGGAGCATTGAGTATAGACTCCACTGTTGACACCCAACTCATTATTGGCAGTGAGTGTCAGCCAATATATTCATCAATATATTCATCAATGGGTGTATACACACAAGAAATCTGTGTTGATAAAAATAAGAGATTGGAGCTAATACACGACACAATGTTTGTTTGTTTTTAGATTTGTGCTAGAAGACATCTTCCACCAGATGACACTCTAGGGTTAGGCATTATTTAAGACCTACCCTCATCCTGAAGAAGGTCGCTTAAGATTAGGCTAAATTACTAGCCATTATCAGACGAACGAAACGTATGTAGATGTTGTTAAATAAGCAGAATGATATTTGATTTAAATATATACTTAGAGTGAATATAGGTGTGAAGCCAGGGTTGGATTGGCTCCTCTGCCTTTCGGCCGTGGCTAGGCTGAAATCGTGCCTGGGTCGTGGGGGCCGGTTTCTGGCCATGCCTAGGCCGGTTTGGACAAAAGAAAACTGTTACCTTCCTTTGAGGATTTATTTGCATGCATGATGTGTGCATCATAAATCATGATGCATGCATCATTCACATGCTGCTGCGGAATGCAAAGTTGAGGGGCCGGGGCTGCCGCCGGGTACGGCGGCTGTCACTGTGCCACCACTCCAGGGGCACGGGGCCCCCTGGAGTTGCTGTGCTGCTGTATCAGTGATAAATGTGCATTAGTGATATTAGTGATAAACAACCAATTTTAGAGTAGAATAAGCATTCATTTAGGACTATGTATTTTGCCTTTCACAAGTTGCAGTAATAGCATGTTTTTTTCCTGCCGTTGTCTCTGTTACGATCATCACAAGACTCTCCATCTCAGTGTCCTCGGTCACTTGACAAAATCCTTGTGCCTAAAGGCTTCTGTACAGTGTACCGATATTTGACCATAGCACATCAAGTGGCCATTGACTTCATTGGGCCACAATGAATCATTTGTTGTAATGTGTCTATCTTTTTCATCTCACTGGCATGCTGTTCAGGATGTTTGTTTGCATGTATGATGTAACAAGTGCTCAGAGTATGGGATGTCCTGTAAGTGCGCTGATTTCCCTATTTTGCCAACCTCTGAAGCCTGAAAGTAGATGCATGCAGGCTTGACATGCAGCCAACTATGCACCAGACCTGCAGATGAACTTAACTGGTCTGCAGTTAAATCTCAGTTACCTGTTTAATGGTATCCACTAAAGAATAATTGCCCATTTTACTATAGCCGATATGATAGTGTTAGGCAGAAACCTGTGCAGTTCCCTATGGGACCACTGCAAAAGGTTTAAGACTACAGGTGTTGGCAGTAAACCCAATTGGTAGCAGTCTGTACCACCCAGATTTGCCTGGTAGCTGTGGCTGAGCAGCCAGACTTCTCTCAAGAAGAGTTAGACAGTATATAGAGTATACAAGATAGGTACCAAAATACAGTAGCACAAGCAAACACTGACCAGAGCTTTGGTATCAAGTATATAATTATTTATTTAAAGACACACTTAGAAACACTCCAGCACTATTATTGTAAGCAAGTTCAAAAACACAGTCACTATTAATATATATACATCCCTTATTCCTTATTAGACAAGTCTTAGTGAATTACCAAATAATCAGAATGGACAGGCCCAACAACAGAGGAGGTGGCCTAGCCATCATAACAAAAACAAACCTCGAGCTAAGACTACTGCCTCAAGCACCTCTCAAATCCTGCGAGCTCCTTACAGCCAAATTGCCCATCTCCAAATGCCGCACCCTAACCATTTATCTAATATACAGGCCACCTGGCCCCACTGGCTCATTCGAAGCAGACCTATCCAGCATCCTAGTCAACAACACAAAAGACACCTCCCAAATATTATTGCTAGGCGACCTGAACCTTGGGTTAAATGACCCCGACGACAAATCAGCACAAGCTATAGCTAATATGCTAGATGAACACGGCCTAATCCAAAGAGTGCTAACCCCTACCCACAACAAAGGTAGGACCTTGGACTGGATTGCCACCCTGAACTTCGACACCCTCATCACCAAAACCTCAGACCATCACCTCATTGATTTCACACTATCACACTATCACTCAACAAAGAAGTCATCAAAGAAAAAATCATGGCACCTCCACTGCCCACTAGAGCCAAAAAAACATAACCCCTGACAACCTCCTACCACTACTACTGCCTACCCTCAATGCTCTTCCCGACAACCTAAATCCAGAATGTCTAGTAGAAAACTACAACAATGCCATAAAGAAAGGACTAGACATCATTGCCCCTCTTAAACTGCAAACGAGCAAACAGCAAGCCCACCTGAATGCCTGGTTCACCCCCCATCTGTAAGAACTTAGATTGTGCAAAATGAAACTAGAAACGCAATGGCGCAACTCCCCCACAGAGAGAGAACAAATCACTACTTAAACTCTTTGCGACCAAATACAAAAAAGAAATCCTACTCACTAAAAAGAATCTCTTCAATGAAAGAATCGAAAAATCTAGCTCCAACACCAGGGAACTATTTGCTATACTAAGGGAACTAGAATCCCCCATACCCCCACCAGACAACATAATCAAGGACAAAGTATGGTGCACCAGCGTCCAAAACGCCCTAACTAATAAAATCAAAACTCTCCAAACCAAAATTGCACAAATAAAAGACTCCCTCATCACTAACGAAGCACCTCCCAGCAACCAAGCTAAAGCAACCAACCCACTAGGCCCGAATCCCTTTACGTTCACCAAAATATCTATCCCAGAAACAGAGAAAGTTATAGCCTCACTTAAACCATCAAACTGCAAAGGCGACAACTGCCCTCCCCAGATAATCAAGGATGCGGCCAGGGACCTAGCCCCTTTTATAACCAAACTGATCAACGCATCCTTCTCCTCCAACACCATACCAAGTAACCTCAAAGAATCTTGGGTCCTGCCTCTCCTCAAGAAGCAAACCCTAGACCCTGCTATTCCCACCAATTACAGGCCCATCACCATGGTGCCGTTCTTGTTGAAGATAATAGACAGAGTAGCATACCTGCAAATTCAGCAATATCTTGAAACTCACAAACTACTAGGCGCTCGTCAATCGGGCTTCAGACCACAGCACGGTACTGAGACAGCCCTAATTGATCTTAAAACCCAGATCAATGAGATTAACGACAAAGGGAATACCGCCATGCTACTCCGTCTTGACCTGTCATCAGCGGTTGACCTAGTGGATCACGCAGTCCTGTGTGAACACCTGGCCTCAGCTGCCCACTTCTCGAAAGAGGCCATAGCCTGGATCCAATCATTTTTGGACAATCGAACTATGAGGGTCTTCTCCACTTTAGCCTCAGCAGACCCCATCAAAATAACCTGCTGGGTACCCCAGGGCTCCTGCGTCTCCCCCGCCCTCTACAACATCTTTACCAAGCCCCTATTTGACAAGTTGGACAGACTGGGTGTCTCTTACACAAATTACGCAGATGACACCCAGATCCTCATACCCCTTTCGGGCAACTTCGACTCAGATACGGCCTTGGTAAACAAAATATATCTCATCATTCAGGCATGGATGGCCACACACGGCTTATGCCTGAATGATGAGAAAACCGAAATCCTGCTCCTCGGATCCAACACCAATATAAAAAAACTCAGCCCCAACTATAAGGCCTTCAACATTGATGGCAACACCATCACAGTGGCCAAAACAGTGAAAACGTTAGGCTGTCACGTAGATACAACCATGTCACTAAAAAAGCAAGTCAACTCACTAGCATCCTCTACTGCCTACACATGCAAGCTAATCAGGGCAAGCAGAGCCTTCCTCACCCAATCTAGCTGCATCATCATCGCCAATGCCCTAATACTATCCAGACTCGACTATTGCAATGCCATGTACCTAGGAGCCAACAAATGCATAATCAACAAACTACAGACACTACAAAACAACGCACTCAGAACAGCCCTTAACCTACCATCCAAGGGACACAACTCCAACAAAAGGAGAGAAAGCAAATGGCTCAAAATCTCTGACCGCATCTCTCTCAAAACAGCATCACTCACTTTCAAATGTTTAAACAATGCAGCCCTGCCGATCTCGCAGCCAGAATAGCTAAAAAAAACTCCACCCGCCCCACCAGATCGATTAACTCCCACTGCCTCCAGGTACCCAAATTCAGACAAAAGAAAACCGGTGGCAGTAGTTTCCCGGTCTTGGCAGCCCAACACTGGAATGCCCGCCCACTCAACATTAGGACAGACCAATCCTACTACTGCTTCAGGAGAAACACCCTCACCTGGTTACGGTCCAATGATCCCCATGACTAAGCCCACCCACATGCCTATGCCCTTATTCAAACCTGACCGCCTCTATGCACGGCATCGAATATGTAAATATGTAAGCAATTTATTTTCTATATGTATATATGTACAGGCCATGCAATGTAATGTTATGCCTCTTATTCATGTATGCCTTATCCTGTAACCAGGTTTTTATGTAATCTTACCTTCCTCTTCTCTGTTGTGCCCTGTTACCTCTGGGTTTTGTGTGCCATACTAAATAAATAAACAAACAAACAAACAAATACCACTTATTTTCAGACAGAGGTGAGCGCTTAACCAAAGATGGCACTCCAATAAGTTATCAAAAAAGGGAGGGAAAAGGCAGAAATTAGAAAAGCACACAACACAATACTTTAGAAGCACTCAGCAAGGCAGGAAAGTCAAAGTCTACTTGTGAGCAAAAAGTTCAGAGGCCCGGCTCCCTCTTAGAGAGAGTAGAACACCAATGTGCCCAGGATCACACAGTTTAAAAGGCTTGAAAAGTCTTGCAGAGAGTTTAAAAAGGAATTAGTTCAGCTCAGAAAAGTTCAGTTAGCCAGCCTAGGGCCAACCCAAGTGGTAAATTGAGGATTTACGAGACACCCCACACAAACCGTTGCGAGGGAGGCCAGGCGGACACAGTACCTCGAAAGTGGGGAGAATCCTCCAGCGGGGGCAGTTGTTCCTGGCAGTGAGTGCAAGTCATGGCGTCGTCCAGAGGATGAGAAGATCTCAACGTGGAGGAAAGCTGAAGGGTGTTGCACTGCCAGGGAAGAAACCAGCCGCAGAGTTCTCCGGTTAAAAGGTAATACCCTTTTATTCGCGGTAGTGGTAAAACGTGGTATCCCGGTTGCCGGGGTGCTTGGCACAGGCAAGGCAGCCACGAGATGCTCCGGGGAGGTGAAAAGGCGGTCAAACTGGTTATCCCCACCAGTCAAAGGAAGAAGACTCTTCGGGATGAAGATCTCCTCTGTCGTTGGAAGAAGTGTTGAGTCGGTTCAGCAGGGGTCCACCGGTGGTGTCATCGTTGCAGGTTGGCTCAGCTTCTCCGTCTTCGGATTCTTTGGTCCTGTGGCGACGTCTCAAGTCCCAGTCCCCAAAGCCCTGCTTTTATGCAGAAAACCCCCATTCATCAGTCCTAGCTGTCACTCAAACATGCTAAGTGGTGAGCCGGGCGGCTCACCACTGGGCCAATCACACAAGAGTGCGACTTGAGTTGCCGAGGCAACTCAGTCCAGGGTGCCTAAACTCCCCTCCCACACATCCTGTATACCCAGACAGAGTGGCACCATTTTTGGAGGCTTCTGTGGAGAAGCCCGAAAAAAAGTGGAACAAAGGGCTCGACTTGGGTTGGAGTTACAGAAGCGAACACAAACGCCATTTTAAAACCGAGTCCTGGCAAAAAGACTCAACCGGGGAATAAATATTCAATAAATAACCCGGCGGTATCTTTAACATTGCACCAAAAAGTGGTACATTTAAAATGAATGGGAACATCCCATAGTAAATATTCTTAAGGAATATTTCGCGTGGTAACCACTGCCACCAGCCAGAAACTCGACGAGGGCGGACCGCACAGTGCCCCCTCGAAAACAGACCCAGGGGTAATCTAACCCCTTCCAGTACTTCCACAATATGATGGTTTGTACTGGTTCAGTTCACAAATGTGGACTAAGAAAGCCAATGATGACTTTACATGCCCTGGGCGACAGTAGTCAGTCCCAGGGTATGGAGTCTATGTTAGGGGGTCACTATGACACCCCTGTGTTACTGCACTGAGGGTGCTGTGTAACACCCTTACCAAAAACCACATGAAACCCTATGGAGTAAAAGACCCCATAGCCCATAAAACACATTACAAAGTCAAGGGATAACTCAAATCATGTCTAAGAGTGGGAGAAAAAGAGTCTCACTCTTAGCAAGATGAAAAAATAAACCCCAAAAATCCAGCAAAGCTACTGGGGGACTCACTAGGTTTGGGAAATTAGCCTTAACAGAGAATTCTCCCTAAAACTCGCCCCCCCAGACTAAGGGAAAGGAGGATTTAATCCACTCCTGGATGAATCGCATACCTCTAGTCGATGACATACATCCTAGAGAGCCCATCGGCATTTTGGTGTTGACACCCTGACCTGTGCTCAATGGTGAAATCAAACCCTTGCAGGCAGATTGACCATCTCAGTAGTTTTGGTTTTTCCCCCTTCATTTGCATCAACCATCTCAAGGGTTGGTGGTCAGTCTGAATGACAAAAGTAGAACCATACACGTATGGCCTAAACTTCTTCAGTGCCCACACAATAGCAAAACATTCTCTTTCAATTGTTGCCCACCTTGTCTCAGGATCCTTCAGCGTTCTGCTGATGAAGCAAATGGGGTGCTCCCTACCTTTCTCATCCAGTTGGCATAGGACTGCACCAATACCTACATTAGAAGCATCTGTCTGCACAATGAACGTTTGGTGATAGTCAGGAGCTCTCAATACTGGTGCTTGGCACAGAGCTTTCTTCAGGTTTTCAAAGGCCTGATTGCACTCCTCATTCCATTTGACCTTCTTAGGGAATTTTGGAGAGGAGATTACATTCAGTGGAGAAGCTATGGTCCCATAGTTCTCAATGAAATTCCTGTAATACCCAGTGAGGCCTAGGAAGGCTCTCACCTGGGCTTGAGTAGTAGGTGTTGTCCAATTTTGCACAGCTTCAATCTTGGTGAGCAAAGGCCTTATTTCTCCACCTCCTACCTCATGCCCAAGGTAGACCACCTTACTCTGACCAATCTGGCATTTACTTGCCTTGATTGTCAGATTGGCCTGTCCAAGAGCCTGCAAAACATGTCCTAGGTGGTTAACATGCTCTTCCCAGGATTGGCTGAATACTGCAATGTCATTCAAGTATGCCATGCAGAAGTCATCCATCCTAGCCAGAACTTGATTTACCATCCTTTGGAATGTTGCATGTGCATGTTTCAGTCCAAAAGGCATAACCTTAAATTGGTATAAGCCAACTGGGGTAAAAAATGCAGTTTTCTCCTTGGCATGGTCTGTCAGGGCTATTTGCCAATAGCCTGACGTAAGGTCAAATGTGCTGAGGAACTTGGCTGAACCAAGTCTATCCACCAACTCATCTGTCCTTGGCAAAGGGTGGGCATCAGTCTTGGTGACTGCATTAAGAGCTCTATAATCCACACAGAATCTCAATTCTTTAGATCCTGCCTTTGGTACTAACACAACTGGGCTAGACCATGGACCAGTAGAGGGCTCTATTACCCCAAGATCAAGCATCTTCTTTACTTCCCCAATGATGTGGGTTCTTACATTTTCTGACATTCTATATCCTCTGCTTTTGACTGACAGACAGTCACCAGTGGGTATATCATGCTGGCCCCAATGGGTCAAGCCTGGTGAAAGTGACAAGAGAGAGGAAAACTGATTTAACATAGATTTGCACTCTTCTTGTTGCTCAGGTGTCAGATTTGAAGAGAGATTTACTCCTTCAATCTTTTCATCCAAGGGTAAGCCTCTGAGGAGATCAGGGAGAGCTTTACTCTCTTCTTCCTCTTCTGTTGAAGCTAGAAGCAAGGCTCCTACTTCAGGCCTGGAGACATACGCCTTTAGTCGGTTGGTGTGGAAGACTCTGGGAGCCTCCTTGGGATTGCCCAAGTCCACCAGATAGTTCACCTCTCCAAGTTTACCCACAACCTTGAAGAGTCCCATCCATTTAACTTGCAAGGCCCTCTGCCTTGTGGGGATCATAACTAGAACTAGCTGGTCTTGAGTGAACTCAACCATGTTAGCCTTTTGGTCATGCCAATGTTTGACCAAAGCTTGCCCAGCTTTCAGGTTATCACTAGCTTCTGCCATTATGTGTGACATTCTCCTCCGGAGACCTATCACGTAGTCAGTCACTCTGACTGGCTTGGGGGAAGGAGCACTCTCCCACCCCTCCTTAATCAGGGCCAATGGACCTCTGACTTGATGACCATAAAGAAGTTCAAAGGGAGAATAACCTACTCCCTCCTGAGGGACTTCTCTATAAGCAAAGAGAAGGCATGGCAATAGGAGGTCCCACTTTCTTTTAAGGGGATCTTCTAAAGCACCTATCAAGCTTGTCATGTTTCTGGTGAACCTTTCTACCAACCCGTTTGTCTGAGGGTGGTAGGCGGTAGAGAACTTGTAAGTAACTCCACAGGTTTTCCACATGGCTTTCATGTAGTGGGACATAAAATTTCACCCCCTGTCAGAGATTACTTCCTTAGGAAACCCAACCCTGGTAAAAATACCAAGGAGGGCCTTAGCCACAGCCTGAGCTGTAACAGTCCTCATAGGAATTGCCTCAGGGTACCTATTAGCATGGTCTACTACAACAAGGATAAACCTGTTGCCTGAGGAGGTTGGGGGATCAAGGGGACCAACTATGTCAATCCCTACCCTCTCAAATGGGACTCCCATAACTGGGAGAGGCACTAAAGGTGCCACATTCTTGGAACCAACCTTACCAGAAGTTTGGCAGGTGTGGCAGCTCTTGCAAAACGTATCTACCTCAGCCCCCATCTTTGGCCAATAAAAGTAGAGTGAGAGCCTTTCCTTGGTCTTCTTGGAACTCAAGTGACCAGCCAAAGGAATCTCATGGGCCAGTTACAAGAACTGTTGTCTGTTTTCTTGACGTACTACAAGCCGCTTGTAGTCTCCAGGTGCAGACTCAGTTGGTTCACTGTAGAAGAGGCCATCTTCCCAGTGCAAACTATACTTCCCAGGCTCTTGCCCATCAGCCTGAGAAGCTGCCTGTTGGCAAAGACCTTCCAGAGTTGGACATTTTCTCTGTCCCTTACTGAAGTCTGCCCTGTTGGGTCCACCTTCTCCCAGTAAAGACTGCAGCTCAGGATGGTCAACAGGATCCAGATCTCCAATGAGTTCTTGGCCTTCCACTAGCTCCTCTTCAGAGTCTAGCTCAACCACACAGGGTTGTACCTCCCTCTCAGCCTCAGCTGGAGGTGGAGTTACAGGTGTAACTTTGGACAACCTGGGGGAAGTCCTTGTTGGAAGCACTAGAGTGCTTTCTTCTGGCTGTTTCCTAGAAGTCTTGGGTTTCCCCTTTGCTTCTTGTTGTTCAGAGATAGCAAGTTGTAACTCCAGTGGAGTAGGAGTGATATCCTTCTTCATCATGTCCTTGGGAGTACCTCTCATGGTTCTCTCCCTTGCTGGTCTGGTGAGCTCCTGTGACCTTTTACTAGGAGGTCTGGGGGTATGGGACACTACTCCAAGAGTCTTCAGGTCATTCCCCAACAGAACCCTTCCTGGTACCTCACTTTGTATGCTGACAGGTATCTTCACAGTCATGTCATTACACTGGATGAGAACTGGTAATTGGGGAAGCATCTGCACAGGCCCTCCAGCTAACTTGGTGAGGCGTTTGGGTGCCTTAGTAACATCCTCTGACTGAGAAAAAGATTTATCCACCACAGTTATGCTGGCCCCAGTGTCCCTAATGGCAGGAGTCTCCTGACCATTCACCTGGACACTGTCCTTATAATACTCTTTAGTATTATCTGGGATAGAGTTATAGACATCTAAATTCTGTTGCTCCCACAGACCCAGAGACACTAAAGAAACACTGGCTGAGACTCCAATGCGTTCATCAGCCAGTAGTAGGAAGTTTCCACTTGCCATTTGTACTTCCTCCTCTGGAGCGAAGGCTAAGGAGACAAGCTGGACCCCTGAAGGTTTACCCTTACATCTGGGATCTCCTTTCACATGGTCAGGAGAGCTACAAACATAGCATTTACCAAATGCTTTCTGGAATGGTGGCTTCCTCTGACCTCCTTCTGGTTTACCACCAGAAGGTACACTAATCTGATTCGGTTTCCCTTGTGGCTTACCCTTATTGTTTTGTTTGGGGCCCTATTTGGGAGTGGAATTATTAGAATTCTCTTTGGAGTTCGTTTTTGGGTGTTTCCTCTCATCCTTTTTCTGAGTTACCCCCGAGTCCTTGTGAGTAGCCCTGTTGACAGCCCACAAGTCAGAAGCCTTAGCTAGTTTTCTGGAATCTAATTCCTTTGAATCAGCCAAGTGCTGTCTGAGCTCAGGAGAGCAGGCATCATAAATTGACTCCAACATCACAAGATTCTTCATTCCCCCATAAGTGTTCACCTTGTAACCCTTAATCCATCCCTCTAAATTCTTCAAACTTTCACTCACCCAGGTAGCCCAAGTGGTACCATCATGCTTTTTGAGAGTCCTAAACCTCTTAAGGTACTGGGAAGGGGTCTTCCCAAATCTAGCTATCAAAATTAGCTTCACACATTCACAATCCTTCCTATCCTCCTCCCCCAACTCCATTACTGCATCAGTTGCAACAGGGAGGAGCCTAGAGATCAGCCAGGTAAGCAATGTATTTCCTGTGATGTCCTGGAGCCCATGATTATACTCAAACAAACTCAACCAATCCAACACATCCAACTTAGGCTCATACATACCAGCCAACTCCATAGGCGTCCGGGGTCTTTTGGGACTGGAACTCCTAGAGGATCCGGAGAGAGAAGCATTTTCAACAGACAATTTCTTCATCTCTAACTCATGCTTGAGCTCCATTTCCCTGAGCCTTAGTTCTTGATTCAGTTCTTGGTGTCTTTGTTCTGCTTGAGTATTAAGTCTCTTAAACTCCAATTCAAGTTTCATTTTCTCTAGTTCAAGACATGATGATGAAGTGTGGGACCTGACAAAGGTCCAGTAGGCACAGCTGGCAGAGCAGGTAGAGGCCCAGGGGAGACAACTACATCATCTTCACCCTCCTCTTCTGCTTCTGACTCAAGGTTATCAATACTAGGTTCAATATCAATATCATTGCTGTTATCTACATTTGCTGCAGTGGTAGGTTCCTCTGAACCACCATCCAGACTTTGGTTTGCTAACAACCTTTCTATTAGCTCCATTTTCTTGCCTTTAGTCAGGAGATTCTTATGCTTACAGAGAACTCTTAAACAATCAGCAGTTTTTGAAGCAAGGGTCTGTTGACTATAACTTTCCATAGTTGACAGGTTAGAAAATAACTTTTTTTAGTGCTAAGCTTTGTGGTTAGTTGCACTAAGGTATCTATAAGCACACTAAAATGTATACTCAATACAAATCCCACTTCTACCACCAGTGTTAGGCAGACACCTGTGCAGTTCCCCTAGGGACCACTGCAAAAGGCTTAAGACTAGAGGTGTTGGCTGTAAACCCAATTGGTAGCAGTCTGTACCACCCAGATTTACCTGGTAGCTGTGGCTGAGCAGCCAGACTTCTCTCAAGAGGAGTTAGACAGTATATAGAGTATACAAGATAGGTACCAAAATACAGTAGCACAAGCAAACACTGACCAGAGCTTTGGCATCAAGTATATAATTATTTATTTAAAGACACACTTAGAAACACTCCAGCACTATTATTGTAAGCAAGTTCAAAAACACAGTCACTATTAATATATATATACATCCCTTATTCCTTATTAGAAAAGTCTTAGTTAACACCACTTATTTTCAGACAGAGGTGAGCGCTTAACTAAAGATGGCACTCCAATAAGTTATCAAAAAAGGGAGGGAAAATGCAGAAATTAGAAAAGCACACAACACAATACTTTAGAAGTACTCAGCAAGGCAGGAAAGTCAAAGTCTACTTGTGAGCAAAAAGTTCAGAGGCCCGGCTCCCTCTTAGAGAGAGTAGAACACCAATGCGCCCAGGATCACACAGTTTAAAAGGTTTGAAAAGTCTTGCAGAGAGTTTAAAAAGGAATTAGTTCAGCTCAGAAAAGTTCAATTAGCCAGCTTAGGGCCAACCCAAGTGGTAAATTGAGGATTTACGAGACACCCCACACAAACCGTTGCGAGGGAGGCCAGGCGGACACAGAACCTTGAAAGTGGGGAGAATCCTCCAGCGGGGGCAGTTGTTCCTGGCAGTGAGTGCAAGTCATGGCGGCGTCCAGAGGAAGAGAAGATCTCGACATGGAGGAAAGCTGAAGGTCGTTGCACTGCCAGGGAAGAAACCAGCCGCGGAGTTCTCTGGTTAAAAGGTACTACCCTTTTATTCGCGGTAGTGGTAAAACGTGGTATCCCGGTTGCCGGGATGCTTGGCACAGGCAAGGGGGCCGCAAGATGCTCCGGGGAGGCAAAAAGGCAGGAAAACTGGTTATCCCCACCAGTCAAAGGAAGAAGAATCTTCGGGATGAAGATCTCCTCTGTCGTTGGAAGAAGTGTTGAGTCGGTTCAGCAGGGCTCCACCGGTGGTGTCGTCGTTGCAGGTCAACTCAGCTTCTCCCTCTTCGGATACTTTGGTCCTGTGACGATGTCTCAAGTCCCAGTCCCCAAAGCCCTGCTTTTATGCAGAAAACCCCCATTCATTAGTCCTAGCTGTCACTCAAACATGCTAAGTGGTGAGCCGGGTGCCTGGTAAAACCAGGCGTCCTTACCGGGTCCTGCGAGGGGACCAGGGAGCAAACAACAGGCCGGTCGTAATTGGCCCGTTATTAGGTCCCTGCACTCATTCCCATCGAGCCCTATGGGGGCTCGAATGGGAATGAGTAAGGTCCGGGCCCGGGTTCCCTGAGGAAGGAATTACCGGGCCCTCCAAACTCAGAATGGCCCAGTAATTCTCCATTCAGGGAACCCAGAACCGGACCCGGTTTTGGAGGCAGCCATGCCACCAATAGCGGCATGGCTACCCCCAAAGCTGTAATGAGGCCCTATTAGTGGTATTACCATTTGGTGGTATCCTGATCGATTTACCGGTGAGATACCACCAAACCTATATTGAGACCCATTGTATATGCAGTTTGTATCTATCTAGAGCTTCTGAAGTGTACGACAGTCACACTTCCCTTGCTTATATCTCAGTGCTTTTAACCATGTATGTGCATTCGCATAGCCGTTTGGACACATTCCCTGCATCCCTTACCTCATGTAGATTTGTTATCACTCTGAGCCCATACGCACCACCTTAAAATACACATATTACACGCATGTACGAACACGCGAACACACAGACACACACATCACAGAAATATGCAGTGTTTCTACCTTATAAACAGTTTCCTCCACATCTTGCTGAAGTGAACTCTGTCGGTAACAACAATAAAATAAACATGAAAAAAAGCTTTATAGATATGTTTTTTTACAGTAATGCACAGAAACAAAACCTGAGCCTCAGTTGTATGTCTCATGGTCCATGGTTTAGCTGACTTCCAGGGCCCAGGCTGTCATGAACCTGGGGTATATCTAAATGAAGTGGAACCTCTTGTTTACACCAAGCTGTGCAAATACTTATCTTGTAATAACTGTAGTAGTACTTCATGAGATTCAGATAAAATATAAACCCAAACTGAAAATAATGCCTTTGAAGTGCAAACACAGTGAAGATTGGCCGAGATGAATACAAAGTTGGACTTCAATGCAGATTCCAGTCTCCTGTTTTGAGTTTCTTTCGTTCATGAGTTCATCCACAATGTGTGATTTGAGTGTCTCACCAAGCCCTATCGAAGAGACAAATAACAAACTGGTCAGAATCTACATCACCCTATGAGCATAGACTCTCTCTCTCTCTTTCTCTCTCTCTCTCTCTCTCTCGCTCTCTCTCTCTCTCTCTCTCTCTCTCTCTCTCTCTCACCACCTATATTTGACTGTACATGGAAACATGCATTGGCAACGCCAATAGCGTTGGCATTTTCAGCTGTTTATTTCTTTTTGAATTCATATTCGTGAAAGCAGTAAATACTTTGTCCCCAAATTGCAAACATCACTCTAACGTTTGCAATACTATCTGCAAGTTAGTGTTAGTATATCCATAACATGAGTTATAGAGTTAGTAAAAAGAATACCTTGTTCACGGCAGTATGTTTGTTTGCTTTGATAATGCTTGCGTTTTATGTGTGCCTAAAAAATAGTTTGCAACTGTATTTTCCAAACTTAAGGACACATAACACAAATACTAGTATTAAAAAGGTTAAGCAAAGTAAGATTGTTGCTTTGTGACAATCGTGATTGTGACTGGTTGTCATGCAATACTGGACTTAAGGGTGACATCTATCTGGTAGAGAGATGCCCAAGTGTCAACAATATGTAACTTACCGTTAACATGACGAACAATGTCAAATTGCAGTTGGTTTCTGGTTACAACCGAAAGACGTTCTTGGAAAGTATGAGGATGAGAGAGCAAGGGTATTTGGGAGAGTGGAAGCTATGGCAGTGCCTTCCGAAATGAGAGCTAGGTTTGTGTCTGCAAAATTGAGAGCTTGGGTGGTGCGTGCGAGGATGAGAACGGGGGTGTGATCATGAGGGGGGCTCAACAGGGGGAGAACCCTAGTGTGTCAGAGTAAGAGAGAGCAAGGGAGTGAGAGACAGATCTTAGTTGTGAAAGTGAGAGTGGCAAAGGTGCAAGAGAGGGAAGGCTATACTATGAGAGTGTGGGAGTTACTGTGTGCTCATCAGAGGTGTTAGGGAGAATTCTCCAGAATGGCTAATTTCCATTACCTACTGAGTCCCTCAGCAGCTTTGCTGGATTTCTATGATTTATTGTTTTCACCTAATAAGAGTGTGAGCCTTTTTTCCCACTCTTACATGTGTTTTTGCTGTGTGTTGTACATTTTGTGCTCATGGACTATGGAGTCTCACCTACTCCATAGGCATCATCTTTTTACTGTATGTCACACAACACCTTTAGTGCAGTGACACAGGGTTGTCTTTTTAGACTTCCCACCATTAAACTCCATTTTCTGGGACTGACTACATGTAAAGTTGCCATTGACTTTGCTAGTCTTTTTAAATTTACAGACCCAGTACAACCTATCTTCCAATAGAGTACTGTAAGGGTTAATAGTTATCGCTTTTTGTCTGTTTCTCATAGAACATTATTTCATTCCCCTTTCTCTAAGATTTGGCTGGTGGGAGTGGTATCTACCATTTTTACTTTACCGCAAGCTATGAAAATAGCCTCGGTATTGTTAGAGGCTATGGTGGTAGCCTCGAACTTTAATCCGCTGGACCCCTTTTAATTTTATTTGGTTCCGGATGGGTTTATTCAGCATTTCTTTTTGTAAAGGTCTTTCTCGTGTTTTACTCTGCGCGACAAACCAGGTTTGTTTCCTTTGTTTTCCGTCCTTTTTTGCGGGCTTCTGCACAGAAGCCCTCCTTAGGCGCCTGAGTGTCTGGGTGGACAGGATGTGAGGGAGGGGTTTGAGGCCCCTGCACAGGGTCTCCTTGGAGACCCAAGTCACACTATAGTTTGATTGGCGGTTGTCCGTCCTGCCAGGACAGCCACCCTTCTGTGTGATTGACAGCCAGGCTGTGTGAATGGGGGACAACTGCATAAAAAGCAGGTCTCTGGGACTTGTAAGACAGAGTCGCCACTGGATCGAGAGAACCAAGGAGAAGCTGAAGGAAGACGCCTGCTGAAACTACTGGACACCCCGGTGAAGCCCTGCTGCAGGTCCGAATTGCCCGAACTTCGAAGACAGCGCAGATCTGCAAGGAATCTTCTTCCCTTGAGCTTGATGGGACCAACCAGCTCACCAAATGCCAGACACCGGTCCTCTCCCTGGTCGAATTTGCTGTGCATCACTGCAGTGAAACGGTTAGCTAGGTGGAGAGTAACCTGTTTGGGTTTTAAGGAGTGCACCTTTTATTCGACGTTTTGCTCCGCTGCTGGCTTCTTCCCTGGGCAGTGCAGGACCCTCCAGTCTTCCTCCTTCTTGTCAGCCCGACAGTCGCTTCAGGAACCGTGAGCCTGCAGGAACTGCCAGGAACCATCGCCTCATCTACAGCATTCTTCTTCTTGAAAGGTACTGTTCAAATCTGGTTGTTCGTTCCGTCCGATCGCAGTGAAAGTGTTTTAAATCTTTCGCCTCTCCGAAGTCTTGTCCTTCTCTACTCTTCTGAATAACTTTTCTTCTGACCAACTTCATTTTGAACTCTTGGCAAAGACTCAACCGCGAACTAGTCTGAACTGTTTGATCCTCTGCAAAGACTCTGAACCATTAACATTGGCCCAGGCCTATTGATTTGAATCCTAGTTGTAGTAAGCCTTTTATAGATTGCCCTGCCTATCACTTGTCGGTGTTGTTGATTTTTGTCCTTTCCCTCCCTTTTTAAATTGCTGGAGTGCCATTTTGCTCACACTTCACTTTGAGCTTAACTTGTCCAAAATTGGGTGTTGTGTAGTGTATTAAGATTGTGATCTGCTGATTTATATTAGTGAACTGTTTTATAACTGATGGTGTAAATATATGTATATTCTTTTACTCAGAAACCTCAGTGTTTGTTTGAACCAGAAGTAATTGCTGTCCTTTGTGTAACTTCTGGTACTGCTCACTTTACTCTTGAGATAAATCTGGCTGCTCAGCCATCATTACCACTTTACTGTGTGGTACAGGCTTGTACCAAAGGTGAATTTGTACTTGCACTTGTAGTCTTGTGTGTGGTGTTCCCAAAGGGTACTGCATATGATTCTGCCTAACAAGAGGCAGTGTGTGCAAGAGTTCAGAAGACTCTTAGACATGGAATGTGAGAGGGCATTATGTGAGAGAATAGATGTGTACAAGGCTGCCAGAGAGAAAGGTTGAAAGACGGTGAGAGAGGGCATGTGAGATTAAGCAAGTGCTATAGAGGGGGTGAGGACACATGCATGTACGTTGCTCGCAGGAGGGGGGATATTTCTAGGGCACGTGCCACCCTGAAAACAAAGATGAGTTGAGAGATGAGAAGGGTGCGGCAGAGAGGGAGACACACCTAGAGACATACATCAACAAACAGAGAGAGAAACATAGGTGGAGGAAGGGAGCGATAGTGAGCAAGAGAAACTGAGACATACAGAGTAAATCAGACAGAAAGAGGAAGGCCTCGAGAGTAGAAGCGAGAGAAACAGAAAGAGCGTGTAGAGAGGGAGAGAGAGAGAGACTTTATGCAAGTGTGTAAGAGTTGGCTATATGTTGAGTGCTAGTGTATTGTGGCTTCATAGCAGGAGTTCGAAAACTTTCACAGATTAGCTGATCTGAGAAGGAGAAGTAGTCATATAGGACTGTTATAATCAGAAGGTGCAAAAAAAGACAATTGCCGTGAAAGAAACATTTGATTGTGCATAGCCAAAAGCATTGATCAACATGTAATTATCTGGGCGATTTGAAATAAGAAAAGACGGTAGAAATCATGCTGTTGTCCCTTTTTTCCAGAATTGAACTATTCAAGGTTGCATTGCTACTATTTTGAATTTGAAAAAAATGCATGATTAAAAGTACTACAGCAAAAAATCACAAACACCAAAATCAAATAAAACAAATGTATTTACTGTATAGTCCGGGATGTGTAAGGCTTCTTTTAGTCTCTGTATTTGAAACGCAGAGCAACACTTGTTAAAGATGTCAGTAAAAAGAGATGGGAGTGTGGGGGTTTGGTCACGTAATCTTGAACGGAACATGGGGGAACGGTGGACCCTTGGTGAAATGCAAAGGATATGGCAACAGGGCTGGCTTTAGAGGCCGCAGCGTCCCGGGAAGCAAAACAAAAATGTTGCACACCACCTCCTCCCACGCGTCCCTGGTCATGTGGGGGACGCCACATTTTTCAATAGGTGCACCAGCAGCCTATTGCTATTAAATGTGCTAAGCTCCCGAGAGTGGCAAATTTAATTTCAATAAGGCGCTTGCCACACCAGCTCGGGGAGACATTGAAAGACTCCCCTGAGCTGGCGCGGCTGGAGGCTAATGGCACCCTGGGCAGTTACACAGGTGACCCTGCCCTAAGGCCAGCCCTGCTTGGCAAGGTAATGTGGAAAGGTCTGGCGAGGGTGCATACACTTTGAAGATGTTGGGAGAGAGGAAGTGAAGGTGGTGGTTCTATATGCCTGGTTTTGATAGTTTAAGTAAAGTATACGTGAGAGGTTGAGTCTGCGTGTGTGTGTGACAGTGAGAGGGGCTATGTAGAAGGATCAGACATGGAGAGCCTCTGTGTCACGCAGTGGGTGTAAGAGAGGGGAAGTGTTAATGCAAAGGAAACAGTGCTATTGCAGTAAAGGTTGAGGACATAAAGTGCAGGACACACCAGGCAACAATGGCCAAAATAAAAAATTCAGCAATTGATAGAAAATACAGTATACTGAGTAGAATGGGAGCAGTCCGTTTATGTTAAGACTGGCATGGCCAATACAGGGTAGGATGCAGTAGGGAGCACATGAGAAGATGAGGTAGGCACGTTAGTATAGGCCAAGTACCAAAAGGTCAGATTAATAAGCGGCACATTATGGGACAAGGAATGCAAGACATACAAGGAGGAAAGACAGCACAGGGTCAAATTGAATAGGCAGCAGCAGTGGAACTAGACACACATTTCAGGGGCAAACCCTTTGTAGAGAGGCAGATGCACATGTCATCTATAGAGCCCACCCCCTCACCTCCATCATACTGGAAGAACAGCAAGAGAACATTGTGCATGACACCAGGTATCTTCCCAATACCACATTGAAGTATGAGAGACATTATGCACACAGACAACCATACCAAATGTATCATCAAACTGATGCGGTAGACATGAGCTTGGAGACAGCAGGTAGATAAGACAATATGGACGTTTTCTAATGCAGAAAATATAACGTGAGTAAAGCAGACATGTTGAGAAAATGGACTTCAGCATCGTATAATATTAAGCAAGAAATATTGAGGAGAGAGAGACCAAGGCACTGGAATACAGATTCATGCAAAAACAAAGAGTATTTGCTTGGCTCAGGATCAAGGATGCCACAGCCGGATGGAATTGTACGGCACAAAAGCAGTCAAAGAGGATAAGCCATGTATGTAAGACATATTTCTCTCAGACTAAATAAAGGAGTGTATAATTATGAGAGCCAAGTATTAAACAGTCAACAATGCAGAAAGTGCATGCAGGACAGAGCAACCAAGTATCCAGATGCCAAGAGGTGTAATCGCATCCAATATAATTGTATCAAATAGCATTATATTGAAGGACAGAATGGACAAAATCATGATCTCTTCACACATGGTCTAAGACCAGAAGACAAGGCGTATTTATAAAGCTCCAGATGAAGACAGCAATGTACCTTCACTCCCTTTAAAGTTCAGAGGAGAACAGCCAGAAAGGTTAACTACAAAGAGGAAGCCTTGACTTAGGGCCTAACTGATGAGAGACAGTAGGCTAATTAGCTAAGAAAGGCAGTTGTCTGATGTATTTCCATAGCACCTGGGTTTCGTTGCTTATGTGCTGCTAACAAGCCGAATGTCCAAGGATGGTGAGAGAGTGCCAAACAATCATGAAGGACCAAGTAATGGTGGGTCATACATTGTTGCAGAAGACTATCCACTGCTGGTATTGCATTATTATCCATATTTTACATTGCTTGAGGTTGTTCAAGGTGTGCCTACCAGATAAGAGGCATCCAATGATGGTACTAACACTTATATAAACCATAGGTATATATGGTCCCTTAACCAATCCCTGCACCCGATAGGTTTTTATTGTTTGCCATGTAGGATGACATCATAGCTGATGTATAATGAGGTATAAAACCTTTTGTGTAACTGAAATGCACTGAGAGTGTGTGAGCTATAATTTGTTTGATTTGTTTGTTCTCTCGGTTTCCCTACTTTATTGAACTGATAATAAAGTAGTATTTTGCCATATTCTTAGGGTATGTCCTTTTATTTGGGCCTGAGATCATTTAATTTGGTAATATCATTTAGCACTTGGAATGCTCCAGATGCTATTGCACATTTGGTAGCGGTGTGGATGGTTCAGATCCAGACTCTGGGATTTTTGACATCTTCCACAATTAGCCAGAACATCGCAGAGTTTCCTGTGGAGAGCAGGGAAATCACACATGTAAATCCAGACATTTGACAGGTGCCTCTTTGAAGAAGGTCATATGCGGTCCCCACAGGCGCCCCGCAGACTGAAGGTGAAGTGGTCGATTGGGGAAGAGTCAATACTAAAGGGCTTGAACTGAGCAACAGACATAAGTAGAATATTGTAAGTGGCAAATAAAAGGGGAGGGATTGTATTGTAAGTGTAAATATATGTAGTAAGGAAACAGGAACAGGATTTATTGTAAGGGAGAGGGATTACCTCAATTCATATTCTCAAGGCGATAGAAGGCAATGCAATACACTCCAAGTTGGGGATTTAAAGAGGATTCCTGAGCCAAGGTCGACATGAAGAATGCATTACACACTCCATAATAGGGTAAACAGGAGATGAGATACTTTTATTAGAGAAAGTAAAGAAAGTCAATCATAGAAATTGTTGTGCATATTTTTGGGGGGTTATAAATACATTAGTATAAAAAGTTGGTTTGTTTGACTAGAAACATAGAACGATAGTAATAGTCTAGCTGTTTATCAGATCTTAAAAACAAGTGATTGTCACTAATCAATCAATCATAGAAGGATAACGGTTGAGGGAGGAAATAGAGCAAAATAAGATTCTTATGTTGTCAATAATAAAACAGCAGGAGAGCGAGTATCAATAAACAAGAATATTATTGTGTAGGCTTGGAAATTGTTTGAAGAATTGTTTTTGGGAAATGGGCAGCGATTGATGTTGCTTGCCCAAACTGATTTTTGCGATATAATTTAATGAACTAATAGCACAATAATAGGTCTGGTAAGTATTGTCAGTTAAAAACGACTTGTTACCATGCATGACACTCCTCTTTTACATTTGTGCAAAACATTACCGAGTAACACACCTAAGATTAGGAAATATCATGCTGAATGGGTAAGAGGCACGGTTGACAAAATGTTCATGCCTTGGCCTCAAGAGGGTTCCTCATCAAGAACAGTATTGCAACACATGACAACATACTTACATACCGTGCACACAAGGAAGAAGTTACAAAAAAGGTTAGCCATTTAGAGCTATGGAAAATGTATCAGAGCAAGAGAGAAGACCCACCCGAGAGGGAGTGGATGATTAATCAGCATGAGGGAGGTGTCATAGCACCCTCTGCTCCTCTTTCTTTTTCTGAAGACAAGAGTACAGACACTGATAAAAAGGGATTCTATCCTTTAAAGGAATTAAAAGCAGCATCAGGGTATACACATCCTATATATGCACCCCCTGCTTATAACAGTGAAGATAGTACAGAAGAAAATAAGATTAAATAACGCAAATATATGAGAGAAGGATCATAGAGATGGATATCGAAGAAGAGACTAAGAGACAAAGAGGAGAGAAAGAGGAGAGAAAGGTAAAGCTATTGAAATAGCAATTATTCAGAATGAGTATATGGGAGGACAAATATTACTGAAGTTAGACAGAAATTGTATCAATGAATTTAAAGAATGAGAGGATAGGGAATGAAAGGAAAGGAGTCAGAAATGGCATACACAATGAGAAGGAAAAGAGAGGAAGAAAAGGAAAAACAAAGAAGGTATGAAGAGCAAGAAAAAGCGAAAGAGGGAAAAGAAGGGGAGAAAAGGAAATGTGAGGAAATAGAAACACAGAGATTGAAAGAAAGAAGGTTGCAAAGAAGGCAACAGGAAGAAGAGAAGTGGGAGATGAGAAGACGGGAAGAGGAAGAACAACAGGAAATGAGAAGAAGTAAAGGACAAAGGGAGGACTACATAGATCACATCGTTAATAGATGTGTAATACCAGCTGAAGTACAAGAGAGTAGATCGCAACAGCCCCACAGGGAGCTGCATGAAGTACCTAGAGCACCGACATGGGCTGTTGAGCATGAGTCAGAAGTCATAGGGAAAAGGATTGGGGAATGATATCGACAGATGAGGAAAAAAGATGGTTATGAGACCAGAGGACGTAACAAAGGGCCTCCACCGAGAGAAGCAAGAGATAGATCGGATGACATAATGATGGAAAAGCATAGAATGCTGTGCCTAAGAAGACTAGATCTTGATGCTGAGGAAAGGGATAACAGCCATACAATTTGGCATATAATGATGTCAGACAAAGAGAGGGAAGAAAATTAGAGCGCTCGAGGACAGGGTGCGTGTGGCTCTTTGATAGATCCAGACGTAGGAACAGTGGTAAGTGGACAGATTTAGGAGAACCAGAAACGAAAACACCAGAATTTATATTGTATCACAAATAACCACAGGGACAATCACATAGTGTAGGGGAAATGTCCCCACTTTATGTAAGTAGATTGAGGTCATTGTCAGGATGAAGACGGGAGGGCGACACTAGCCCTACTTGGAAGAAAAGAAGCATGGGTGGATAAGATTGTAGAACAGGGTTTAGACAATTTCCATTATTAGAGAAAGGGGGAAGACGACCACAATATATACCGTGGCTGCAGATGGATAAACATAATTTAAAATGCAAATTGCCTAGTTTGACTGCAGGAGTGGGTAAATGGATTAATGAGTTAGAAAGAATGACAGCAGGAATGACATTAGCAGCGCATGACATAAAAGGCCTAGTAGCAGCTATCCTAGAGGAGAGAGATAACAACCTTTGGAGATGAGCGGCCTATGCGATTGTGACAGCCGCAAAACACGACACACTATGCAGCGCCATAGAGTACATTATCCTGATACGTCAGACATAGGCGCGATCATGACATAGAAAATGGGAGAAAATGAAGATCCTGTTGCTTATATTAAGGAGATTCGAGAACGTTGGAATCTTGAGACAGGGGAAACATGGGATAAAACTGTTTTGTGATTTTATCATATTTGATGTCAGACTGCCTGAGCCAGTGCAAAGGCAAATGAAAAAACAAGTAGGGATGGAAGCGAAACCATGGCCAGAAATACAGTTGACTGTCGTACATCATTGTTGATTGTTGCAAGAGAAAAATAAGAAAAACACTGAGAATAGGAAGCTTGAGAAAGCAAAGTTAGTTAGAACAAATTGTCGAAATTTGACATGGAAGGAGCAGTATTGACAAGCAGTAAAGGGCTGCTTACACAAGAATTACTGCCTACACTGCAATCAATGTAGGATCAGGGTGGGTAAAACTATTGGCCACGTGGTAGAGAGAATGGATCTAGAGGACAAGGAGGCAGATTTCAAAACCCTCAAGGGGGAGGAGGATTTAATGGAGGACAACTGCAGCAACACTGGCATTTTGGAAGAATGGGACATATGTCCTGCATATGTGGAAGTAGAGGGGGCATGCAGCAAAAATTGGCAAGCTCCGAGAGGGGGGAAATGCTATTTTCCACCGTATAGTAGAGAACCAAGAAAGTATTATCCCCAAGATGACACACAGTATCAGATGTCATTATAGTCGGCACAAGGGCAACCACAGCAAGCACCTATGAAAACACAAGTACAGACACAACAGGCGACAATGCCACAGTTGATTGCAAATACAGGAGCTCCATAACCACCTACTACCAGGATAGGGAGTGTAACAGTGGTAGGATGAAATCCTTTTATAAGTACAATGATGAATTTCTATCCACAATAGGAAAGCCCACAAAGCGGCCTGATGTGTCCAGTACTATCTGTAATACTAGACCTCCAAGAGGAATCGAGAGTCATGGTAACGATAGGAGACAAGACATTTTTATTTCTTGTAGACACTGGAGCGATTCATTTCTGTCTTTGAGAGCGAAAGTACCTGATGTCTGGCATTGCCATGAATGCACAGGAATTCTCTGGAGCTATGAGTTTGGTCCCTTTTACTGGTAAATGGCCAATTTCAATAGGAGAACATTACAAATCTATGGCACTATTTTATTCCCGACAGACACCGGTTAACATATTAGGATGTGACCTGATGACAAAACCTAACATAACAATATCTTTTACTGACAAACGGATAATATGTTATACTCCAGGGATATATTACATGAATATAAGAGAGTTGATATTAGTATTTATGGGCCGAAAAGCATTACGAAGTGTGCCTTAGACCCAAAGGTATTTTCGTATGGAGTAAATATTTTGATGACATGGCTTGCAGGATTGATAGGTAAATTATTGAGGATACGTGATGAATCTTTGTTTATACCACAAATACCTATGGATGACAAGGAAGGACATGTTATTCCTATAGAACTCGAGGTAGCAGTAGTAAGAGAAGAAAGGGTGGTTGTTCATGGAATGGATGATGAAAGAAGAGATGGAGGATGGTAATATCTCTTGACGAAGGGTATAAAATAGACTTTACAAAGAGTTGTTAAGAGACGAGTATAAAGATGATAAACTAGTATTTTTAATAAGCCATACATATTGGATAAAAATCGAGAATAGGGAAATACCACAGAGAATGGCATTGGTAAAAATCATACACCCTTGTTTTTTCAAGAAGATTCAGAAAAGGTGGCAAGCATCTTATGAACCAATAGTTCATATGATGTGGGTCTACTGAGTGGAGCAGGAGCGTCAAAATAAAACTTAAGCAAGGAGCAATTTTACCACAATCAGAACAGTACCCCAAGCCCAGAAAAGCAGATGAAGGTACATGTGAAACCATTTCTGCTTAAGTACAGCAAGGAATATTAGTACCATCAGAATCCCCATGTAACACAGCTGTGTACCCAGTAAAGAAATCAACGGGGGGTAGTGGAGATTTATTCAGGATCTACACCCCTAAACAATATTGTTGAAGCAGAGTTTCTCTGGTTTCAAATCCAGCTATGATATTATACAACATTCCAGCTACAACCGAGTATTTTAGAGAAGTAGATTTAAAAAATGCTATCTTTTCAATTCCCATTCATGAGGACTCCCACTATTTGACCTCTTGTTCATATAGAAATCAACAGTAGAAATATAGCAGACTACCACATTGGTACTGTGAGTCCCCATCAATCTTTAATAGGGTTCTTCAGGTGGACCCACGTAATGTACAACTTGAGAGCATAATAATTCAGAACATAGATATTGATAGTTTGATATCGATTGTTTTTTAATATAGCTCCTATAGACAATGTGTCTCAAAGCACTTCAAGGCAAGGGAGGGAGCAAGGGAAAATACAGTGACATTCCTACAAGGCCTTGAGACATTAAGAATGTGAAATTGGTATGTACTAGGCCTGGCGACATTTCAGATCGTGCAAGAGCTATGACAAAGATAAGGAGAAGAGGGGGTGGGAGATGAAACAGACAAGCAACTAACGTACTAGGCCTAACGACATTTCTGTTAGAGCCAGAAAGTTTAGAAGAGGTGCGGGGAGGGGTGGGGGAGGGAGAAAGAGAGGAACAATTCAAGCGACTATTGTACTAGGCCTGACGACATTTCAGGTAGTGCTGGAAGGGGAGGAAACAAACAGGGAGGGAGGGGGAGGAAAACAAACAGTTACTATCGTACTAGGCCAGATGACAATTTCGGATAGAGTAGGAGCTATGACAGGGATAAGGAGGGGTGCTAGGAGATGTGACAGACAAGCAACTATCATACCACGCCAGTCGACATTTCTAGTAGAGCAAGAGAGTTGACGTGGGGTACAGGGGAGGGGAAGAGGGAAGAGGAGAGGAACAAAACAAGCAACTATCGTACTAGGCTTGATGACATTTCAGGGAGTCCTGGAAACAAACAAGCAGGGATGGGGAGAAAAACAAACAGCTACAATCATACTAGGTCATATGACATTTCGTGGTAAGAAAATAGAAAGGGGAGGGGGAAGGGGAGAGGGAAAAGATAGGGAGAGGAAGAAAAGACTGTGAAACGGTGAGTGTGGTGAAGGAGAAGAAGAGGCAAGCAGGAGGGGGAGGGCAGGCAAACAAACATCACAAGCATGAAGCAGGGGGAAGCGCTAATGGCACAACAAGTTTGCATGAAAACACAGCCAAATTTGAACTAAGCTAAATGCATGAAAACACAGCCAAAATTGAAACAAACTAAATGCATGAAAACACAGCCAAAATTTGAAACAAGCTAAATGAATGAAACACAGCCACAATTGAAACAAGCTAAATGCATGAAAACATTGGCACATTTGAACTAAGCCAAATGCATGAAAACAAAGCCAAATTTGAATGGCAACCAGTTTCTGAAGATAGCAGTGGGAGCAAACACACAGTGCAATCAGAAGTGCAAACATGGGGGACTAGCAGAGAAGGAAACAGAGTCAAAAGAGGGTACGCATGTCCAAAGAAGGGAATTTACCCATAGATATGTTGGTGTGTTATGGAAGTCCAGATTACTTAGTGAAGTGAGGTAGAAGCATCATGGTAGTTCAAGTGCGGGGATGACAAGAAATACCTCAGGAAGCATTCTGTTAGCAGACATGAAGCAGATAGGGGCCTTCATTGTGGGCCTAAGTATTCCAGGGCCAGTTCCTGCCTCCAAGTTGCAGTGATTGGCCTATCAAAGGCCAGGCAACCAACGGGAGGGGGAGTGAGGCCAGGTAGGGCTGCTTACTTCAAGAAAAAGCAGTGCGGCCATCTTAGAAAGGCCAAGGAAGCAATAATGCATGGTGGAAAGTAAGGAAAGTTTGAAATGACTGGGCACTCGGCGAGCGGCAGGGCAAAGAAATACACAACCTGCAATCTTCAGGCTTCCAAATTTAAATACATGAATTAAAAAATTAAATGATGAAACCCGTGCAGCGGGTGTGGTGCACTGCACAAATACAGAGGGCTTACCCCAAAAATGCAGTTGATCTGTAAGTTTGTTGGTAGGCAGGAAGAGTGTTGCAGGAGCCCTGGCAGGGTGGCTTCATCCATACAATGACATATAAGTGTGCAGCGAGACAGAAGAAAAATGCAGAGAAGATTCAATCCAGCTAGGACAGTATTGGCAGAAAAAGGATACAAAGTGGACACAGGGAAACTACAGTATTGTCAAGAAGCAGTCCTCTATATAGGACAGCTAGTATCTCAAGAAGGGAGAACAGTGACACCTGAGAGAGCAGAAGTGATCATGAAAACTGTAAGACCTGAGACAGTGAGAGAAATGCAGCAATTTTGTAACCAATGTAATTATTGTAGGGCTTGGGTTTTTGATTTTAGTACATACACTAGACTCATTCTGAAATACTTAAAGAAGCACAGATAGGTTAAGGTGAGATAACATGACAGATGAAATGAAAGAAGGATTTGAAGAATTGAAAAGCGCGATTTGTGCAGCCCCTGTTTTAGGCATTCCATATTAAAAAGAGGAGTTTTATTTATTTTCACATTCAAATGGAGTGGTAATGAATGAAGTCCTCATGCAGAAGACAACATTAGGACACGGACATAAACCATTGGCTTATTATAGTGGGATTTTAGACCCAGTAATGAGATGGCATTACCATTGCGAACAAGCATTAGCTGCTGCTGCTTTTGCAATTGGAAAATCTGCAAGTATTACAATGGGGTGCTCAATGACGTCATTCATAAAGCATTCCCGATTTGCCACTTTGAAGAAACCCAAAAGTACACAAAGAGCATCTGGATATGAGGTGATAATTTCAAACCCAGCGATTAAAATTGTTAGATGTAGAGTAGTGAATCCAGCAACATTCACAATGTATGCTGAGTTTTATGATGATATTCCCCATCTTAAAGAAAATGCTCTCTACGAATTCTGTTAAAAAATTGACCAAATGGCAGGAGAAAGGCATACAGGATCGGCACATTTGAAGTTAAAAAAGAATGGTGAATTTGTAGTAGTGAAGAGTGCAAGATTGCCTTCACATTGTTCAACACATGCTGCAGAATTAGTGGCGGTTATTGCTCTACTTCAGAGATATAAAGATAAAGAAATGACAGTGTACTCTGACTTCACCTATGTCCCTCACCCCTCTGGCACCCATTGACAGTGAAGCAAGAGAAGAGTTCCACAAAAACAGACCAGATCACTACCAAGAGCCAACAAGAATCATCAAAATAAAAACATTTAGAACTTTGGATTATTCCCAGGTTTAAAGGGAAACAAACACACTTATCAGTGTTCACAGAACTATTGCCATTAGGTTAAAGAGAAAAAGGGCCTCATTACACGGTAGGCGGTAGGCGGTAGGGGTTTACCGGTACCGGTAAGGGCACCGGTACTGGTAAACCCCTACCGCCTTACTATGAGTTCCCTTTGCGGGACCCGACTTTAACGGCTGGTTTTACCAGCCGTTAAAGTAGGGTGCCGCAAAGGGACCTCGGAGCTAATTACGGTACCACAATGTGCGGTACCGTAATTAGCAACTTGCTCATTGCCATTATGCCCTAGGGGGCAAAAATGGGAATGGGGAAAAGCCTTGGTGAATGGGGAATTACCGCCCCCGCTCACCTTGGAGTAGGGTGGTAATTCTGCCATCCACCAAGGCGGACACGGTAAAATACCAGCGCCAACCATGGCGCTAATAGCGCCATGGCTACCGCCTACCATGTAATGAGGTCCAATGTTTTCAAGACAGAAAAAGAAGAAAAAAAATGCACTACATTTTATGTTGCCTATAAAGTTCTTGTATTCTTTCTTATATACTTCGATCTTATCCAGCTTTAGTGAGACAAAACTTTGATATTGTCACCTTTTTAAGAAATCCTAAGACAGCCCCTATTATTCACAGGATCATCATTGTAATACTATTCCAATTTCTGTTATACATTGATAAAAGAGAATGGGAATTTTCCAGTTTGTGAAAGAAACATTGCTAGTAAGCAGATACATGGGAGACACCAGAATTGCCAGGATGCGGAGAGAGGAGCCAACACAAGTAGCCACCAGTAGATTGATGACAGCACCAGTGAAGTGCAAATAGTGAATGATGAATGTGTTAATGAAGCAGGGCCTGTATCCATACTGCCGATGAAGAATACAACACTGTGTTTCAGAAAGTGGTCTGACCAAAGTTGGAGAAAATAAAGGATGCAAGCAAATAATGTATGTGCCAGGAATGAATGGAGGAACTGCCATGCTGAGGGACCACTATTGGGCCTGTGGATCCAAAGCTTATATGAAGCTACATTAAAAACGGGGGAGGAATATATTCTACAGCGATAATACATGTTCCTGTGTTGGTGATCTCACAAAGGTATCTCCACATTGCTGACTAACTGCCCTTCCCAGTTGCAAATGGGCCCTTTCTCCTCCACCACCTAAATCTCTACTTGAGTCATCCAACAGGGCTCTATCCTATCGCGGTTGCTCTTCAATATCTATCTCACCTCTCTTGCTCACCTGATTTCCTCAGTATGACGTCCTTTCATCGACACCTGTTTTTATGAGGGGTGTTATTATGCAGCATTTTTGCCCCAAAAACTTTTTTGACATTTTTTGGGGGGTGGGAAAGGGCATATAAAGGGTTGGGAATGGGTCGGGAATAAACAAAATAGGTAAATGAAGGGGGCTGAGAGGGGAATCCCCCCAAAATAATGTAAACAATATTTCAAAAAGAATGTTGGCAAATATTCTATGTAAAAACACCTGTTGTAAAAACGTGTGTCAATGAAATGACATAGAACCATTTCCTCCTTCTCTCATCATTTCCAGTGTTATGCTGATGATACACAGTTTTCCTTTACACTTCCCTCTACTACCTCCTCTTCCTCTTCTCTTATTCCTGATTGTTTGACTGCCATCCAGGCATGGTGTGTGACTAAGGACCTCTGTCTTAGTGCCATTAAGATGGAGATCCTTCTCATTGGGACACCTGCGCCCGGATTCCCTCCTACCCTCTGGCTGCCCACCCTGGGTCCTCTACCCTCACCATCCTGTGAGGCCAAAAGCCTTGGGGTCATCTTCGACTCTGCTCTTACCTTCACCCCTCACATTATGAACCTTGCCAAGAAGGCCAACTTCCAGCTTCACCTCCTTAGAGGAATTCTACCTTTTCTCAGCTTTCCCCAAAAGCTCAATGTCTGGAGAGCTCTGGTCCTTTCCAAGCTGGACTACTGCAACAGCCTCCTCCTCAAGTTCCTCTGTTCCTCCCTAGGACCTCTTCAGCTAATCCAGAATAGGGCTGCAAGACCTATCCTTGGCCTCAAGCCCAGTGACGCTATCTCTGCAGCCCTAAAATCTCTTCACTGGCTCCCGTTGGCCGCAAGGATCAAATTCAAGACACTCTGCATCATCCACAAGGTTTTTTGGGGCCTGGGACCACGCTATCTCCAACGATCTCTCCCTAAATACTTCCATGCTAGAGCCTTCCACTCCTCTAACTCCAACTATTTTCTTGTCATATGCTTCTCCAAGTAGAGAATGGGGTGCATGTTTCTCTCTTCGGTTGGTGCCTCGCTTTGGAACAGCCTCCCTGCCCCTCTCAGACTTGAGCCAGGCTTTCTTAAGTTACGTAAATCTCTTAAAAATCTTTCCATTATTTGTTAATCGCTGCACTGCCACTCAGACTGGTGGCCTGGTTCTTCATTAATCTCACAGGTCATCAGGTCCTTTACCCAGTCAACTTCAGCGTCCCACCCCTCAGCACTGCCCTTCCGGGCCGTTCCAGCATGGTATTCCTCCTCCCTAGCACTTAACAAGTGGCTTCCTCCACAGGCTCCCCTTGGCACTTCCCTCACAAGCCCCCACCAGCACGTGTCCATACTTTGCTCCAACCCCCAAGCACCCCCCATCTCCTACTCCTATTTTAACTGCACTTGCACATCCGAATCTCACAAGGCCTAGTAGAACTACAATTGTTTATTGCTGTTTTGCCACTGTTATTTACTCCCCTTGCTCTGTCCGCATTTTGACTTGTGGCACCTGGAAACACCATTCGGTTCTGTAGGCGCCTAACAAATGCTCAATAAATAAATGAATATATACATAAGACCCTATATGGGCTTAGGTATGTTTACCACATCAAAGTTGAGCTTAATGAAGCAAACAGTAATGGTTATAAAAAAAAAAATGAAGGATAATGAATTGACCAAGATAGACAAATGCTAAGTGTCATAAACACATGACCTGGTAGATGGTGCGTGTAACTTAATGATATAGAGTAGATCAAGGATTCCAAGTTTTACATGTGATCACAACAGGTATGAAACCATGGGATTACAAGGGATTAATCAGTCGTATCTCTGTGAAACTTGAGCTTAATAAGATGAGGGGCATAAGAAAAATAAGAAGTAAAAATGGCGGCTATCTTGCTTATAGTAAGGCTATTAAAAGACCCATGCTGCTGATACCACTCAGTCTTTGGTGTACTCGTTTCACCCCCATCGTGAATATATGATTTTAACAAAACTCAACATTGCATTACACCCCAGTAGCATCATGAACGACCCATTTTGCAATAGTAATTTGACTATAAAAAACCTCATGACAATTATGAAGACCAATTTAGAGGTGGAGTGTCAAACTGCACCAGTGAGATGCTGATTTTTCTGGCATGAGTATATAACAATCCCGTATGCAAATATCAGCACATATAATTCTAAAAAATACTAAATGTTTATGGGGGAGGATTACCCATAGGTGGATTTTGGCCAATACAAGGTTAACATGTGTTCCACTTTAAATAAGTGTAGACATGTGTTACGTAAGGTATATCGTCTACAGACATAGTTTCCTTACAAAACATAGGAGTTATTTTATGATTGATCATTAGCAGGAACATTCTTATTTTCATGTAACTATTATGTTGGTTAACACTTCTCACACAAATAACAATCCAACTTAGCCAATGGGATGTATGAAAGTACACCTGATAAACAGATTAAAGCTTTACAGAACTACATTGAATTCATGTTTGGTTTTAGGCCCCTGAGCCAAAGTTCTAAATGTACATATCAGTCTTGCTTCAGCTTGGTGAAGTTTCAGTATACAATCTTCTCCTGTGTAATCGCACGTGGCGGAATCCAATCCTACAAATCAGATATCTTTGCTGCTATCCACTTGGTGTCTGACCTGCCAGTGTCTGCCCAAAGGGTACTAAGTATCCTGGCTACACAACATGTTGAGGTGTTCATGTATTCTTATACGTAACTCTCTTATGGTGCTCCCAATGTATACTCATTAACAGACACATCGTGCCTCATCACAAGTCTGGCGGTAACCCTTAAATGTGGCGGTAGCGCTATTACTGCTGCATTTAAGGGTCTGCTAAATCATGACCTTGGCGGATTTCCCCCCAGCTCTGAGCTGGGGGGAAGTCTGTGGCAAATGTGCCGATTTCCGGCGCGTTTACTCGTGATCAGGCCCATACAATGCAATACGCCACAAATTGTGTTCTGCAGTCTAAAATGTGGAACAAAACCCACCTTTATGAAAAGCCAAAGGCTTGGCAGGTGGATACCAATTAACGTGCTCATTCGGAATATCAGGCATAAAGAAGGACACAACAGGGCTCTGACTGTGGGTGCTCTACTATAGGATATGCTAGAAACATCTTTAATCCACCCTCTAATATCATCATCTAATATCAAGAGATGCCAATGTTTCCTAATGATCTGTTGGCAGTTTAAAACTGTCAGTATTGTATCTGGTAGTAAACCTCAGTAGTTGGTCACTGGAGTTAGAGTCCATATCCTTAGGACTCAATAATGATTGCCTGGGGATTGTGTGTGCCTCCTTTACCGCTTTGTCGACTAAAGTGTGAATGTATCCCCTAGCCTTGAATCAGTCCTTAATTAGCTGGCATTCCACCCCAAATGCTACTGCATCAGAACAGTGTCTCCTTGCTCTGATGAACTCCCCCTTGAGGACGTTGTTAATAACAGATTTTTGGTGGCAACTGTAAGTATGAAACACAGAGTTTGGACTTCAAGTGTGTTTGAGTATTAAGTTCAATTCTAATGTCCAAGTGTCTATGGAGGTGTCACTAAAATTGCAAGTGAGTTGTATGCCAACATTATTGATATTTAGGTATGTTGCAAAAGTTGAGACGTTCCTGTGTGCCTGTGTGCCTGAAGAGAAAAGAAAATGGGCGAACCCTCTTTTTTAGGGGGCCTGACTCGAGAGGGTTGAGAAGTATACAGATACGTGGGGGTAGAGTCAAAGGCTTCCCAAGCCAATAGCGTGACAGGAGGTCGCTATAGCCTTGCAAAAGGAGCTAGATAACTGCTAACTCAGAACAAAGAATCACCGTGGATGAATAAAACATTATAAATTTATTAAACAGGAAGACATTTTTGTGCCATAATCTGGCATATATGCATACATTAAATCTGCATTGTGAAGGATTAGTATACAGTGGTGACAGTCTATTTTATGTGTTGTTTTATATCACAACACATTGACGTTGTCGACACTTAAGTTTGTGTTTCTGGTTCGGTTGATAGCTGACAAGGGCAGAAGCTGATAGAGATGGAAAAGCGCTGCACTGAAAATACCGAACTGTCTTCAGGACTTGGAGGTCGAGTTCAGACCGGATGAATGAGTGAGATGTCGTCCTATGGTAAAAGAGGCTGTGTTAAAAACGGTGAGAATAGAGTATCCACTAATGGTGAGAAGGGCAAGGCAAACGGACCTACCGTGTGGACGTTGATAGGCGCCATGGCTGTTTGAGTGAATAGCGGCTGCTGGAGTTAGCGGCCGGGGGGGGACGATCTGCAAATGTCAGAGGCCCCAGTCTAAGTAAAAGAAGGTCAAAAAATTGATACGAAATAATCATAAGGCAGTGGCTACAACAAGGACTAACTCGTGCTGCTATGTCCAGTGAGCGGCCGTGACTCAGAGTTTGTAGATGAGGAGTGCTCGAGTCAACAAGTGAGTGGGAGTTGCAGTACTGATAATTAGTGGGGAGTCCGTGACTGCGTGGTGCTGGGATATGCAGGTGGTGTACAGAGGTACCTAGCCTAAGTACAGAGGACAAAACCACGAGTGAAACGTTGGGATATGGTTGTGACCAGAGAAGGTGGTACCAGCAGCGCGGGGAATTACGGATCTTACCTGTACGTGAGACAGGAAAAAGAGCTGTGTCACTGCTGTCGGTTGCGCTGGACTGACTGCGCATGTCAGGAGTTTAAAACGAGGCCGTAGTGCCTGCAGGGACTGCGCATGCGTCTGGGGATAGTGTAAGGGGTGGGAGCAGTCGCACTGAATGCGTCGGTATGCACGTATATTTAGGTCATGTGTATATTGGTGCGTGCACTGAAAGAGTCATGAATTGATCATGGGCGAAAAAATTAATTAATATGGGCACCATTTGCAACATGCATTATTATTCCATGAAATATCCATGAGGAAATCAAGTTAAAGGCTATTGAGCGAATATTGTCGAGTCGCTAGGTACATGTTACATACAATGCTGGCACTGCAAAATTACAAAACATGTGTTGCAGTAAAGCGACGTGAGTCATCAATAACATAGTTACCAGAAAAAACAGTTCAAAATTTCTGTATCGTTTCTGTGCTGGTAAATTAAGGACATGACTATACAACAGTAATGAAAGGAGTCATGGGTTGCAGTAAATCACAGACAAGTGCCAGAAAAAGATGAATCACGAAAAAAGATAGGAAATTGTTACAGGTGTGACCAGAACATCATGGATGTATACAAAAGAAAAACCTATTTGAAAAACCTCAGGGAGACTGACAGTTGGAGGGAGCTTGTTCTGGTAGTGGAAGAAAGCCCATGGGAATTTAAGTGGGTCAGAGCACAGGGGGGTGAACCGCACTTTTACTTATTAAAGAACAGGTTCCATTCGATGGAGATGTTAAGACCCTGTCTTACAGAGTCCAGACGATAAATCCATTTTTGCTCGAGTTTACGAAGGGCAAGATCCCTGTTGCCTCCGCGGAAGGGGTTGCCTACTGTTTGCAATATTGCCCAGAAGATGTCGTTGTGAGTGTGATTCATCATCTTGAAATGTGCCACTAGTGGTTTGTCTTCTGTTTGGTTTCGTACGCTGGAGCGGTGTTCACAGATCCGTTGTCGAATTTCTCTCTTGGATTTGCCTATGTAAATAAGATCACAGGGGCATTTGATGATATATACGGACCATTTGGTTTTGCAGTTGGTAAATGAGTTAAAGGTCCACTGTTTTCCTTTCAGATCAATGGTCTTGAGGTTAGCCGTGAGGTTACAGACGGAACAATTGCCGCATTTGAAGTGGCCTTTGACGGGTGGGAGGTTCCACAGTGTGGTTTGGGTACTGTCTGGGGCATCTCCTTCTGTGTACGTATGTACAAGTCGGTCTTTCAGGTTGCGACTTCGTTTGAAGGCAAATCTAGGTTTTTCCGGTTTAAAAGATTCTGTTTGTAGCTTGTCCCAGTGTTTTAGAACTGCCTTTTTAATTGAGTTACTCAAGGGGGTGAAAGTGGTGACGCAAGTCATTTTAGAGTTGGATTGATCTCTGACGGTGGGAGTGAGGCAGGCCTTGCGAGTAGTATGTTTGACTCTTTTTCTAGCTTGACGAATGATGTGGCTGGGGTATCCCCGTTCTTTTAGACGGGTAGCGAGTTCTTTACTCTTAGATTCGTATTCAGTTAATGTAGAGCAATTACGTCTGATGCGTAAGAATTGGCCATAGGGTAAGTTGGTTTTCAACCCTAGAGGGTGGAAGCTGGAGTACTCTAGTAGAGTGTTTTTGGATGTGGGTTTACGATATAAAGTGGTGCTGAGTGAATGGTTTGGATTCTTGGATATTGTTAGATCCAGAAAAGGAATCTGATGCTGACTATAATCCATGGTAAATTTAATGCACTCGTTTTGTGAGTTTAACCACAACAAGAACACATGGAGATTGTCTTCGGTCCCCACGGGACTAGCATGGGGGCTACTTTCGCCCCGGACGTGGCCAACTTGTTCATGGACACTTTTGAGAAGAACTCCATCTACAACATACACAATACCTTCAAAGACTCGATCGGATGTTGGCTAAGATATATTGATGACGTGTTCATGATTTGGAAAGGGACCGAAGACAATCTCCATGTGTTCTTGTTGTGGTTAAACTCACAAAACGAGTGCATTAAATTTACCATGGATTATAGTCAGCATCAGATTCCTTTTCTGGATCTAACAATATCCAAGAATCCAAACCATTCACTCAGCACCACTTTATATCGTAAACCCACATCCAAAAACACTCTACTAGAGTACTCCAGCTTCCACCCTCTAGGGTTGAAAACCAACTTACCCTATGGCCAATTCTTACGCATCAGACGTAATTGCTCTACATTAACTGAATACGAATCTAAGAGTAAAGAACTCGCTACCCGTCTAAAAGAACGGGGATACCCCAGCCACATCATTCGTCAAGCTAGAAAAAGAGTCAAACATACTACTCGCAAGGCCTGCCTCACTCCCACCGTCAGAGATCAATCCAACTCTAAAATGACTTGCGTCACCACTTTCACCCCCTTGAGTAACTCAATTAAAAAGGCAGTTCTAAAACACTGGGACAAGCTACAAACAGAATCTTTTAAACCGGAAAAACCTAGATTTGCCTTCAAACGAAGTCGCAACCTGAAAGACCGACTTGTACATACGTACACAGAAGGAGATGCCCCAGACAGTACCCAAACCACACTGTGGAACCTCCCACCCGTCAAAGGCCACTTCAAATGCGGCAATTGTTCCGTCTGTAACCTCACGGCTAACCTCAAGACCATTGATCTGAAAGGAAAACAGTGGACCTTTAACTCATTTACCAACTGCAAAACCAAATGGTCCGTATATATCATCAAATGCCCCTGTGATCTTATTTACATAGGCAAATCCAAGAGAGAAATTCGACAACGGATCTGTGAACACCGCTCCAGCGTACGAAACCAAACAGAAGACAAACCACTAGTGGCACATTTCAAGATGATGAATCACACTCACAACGACATCTTCTGGGCAATATTGCAAACAGTAGGCAACCCCTTCCGCGGAGGCAACAGGGATCTTGCCCTTCGTAAACTCGAGCAAAAATGGATTTATCGTCTGGACTCTGTAAGACAGGGTCTTAACATCTCCATCGAATGGAACCTGTTCTTTAATAAGTAAAAGTGCGGTTCACCCCCCTGTGCTCTGACCCACTTAAATTCCCATGGGCTTTCTTCCACTACCAGAACAAGCTCCCTCCAACTGTCAGTCTCCCTGAGGTTTTTCAAATAGGTTTTTCTTTTGTATACATCCATGATGTTCTGGTCACACCTGTAACAATTTCCTATCTTTTTTCGTGATTCATCTTTTTCTGGCACTTGTCTGTGATTTACTGCAACCCATGACTCCTTTCATTACTGTTGTATAGTCATGTCCTTAATTTACCAGCACAGAAACGATACAGAAATTTTGAACTGTTTTTTCTGGTAACTATGTTATTGATGACTCACGTCGCTTTACTGCAACACATGTTTTGTAATTTTGCAGTGCCAGCATTGTATGTAACATGTACCTAGCGACTCGACAATATTCGCTCAATAGCCTTTAACTTGATTTCCTCATGGATATTTCATGGAATAATAATGCATGTTGCAAATGGTGCCCATATTAATTAATTTTTTCGCCCATGATCAATTCATGACTCTTTCAGTGCACGCACCAATATACACATGACCTAAATATACGTGCATACCGACGCATTCAGTGCGACTGCTCCCACCCCTTACACTATCCCCAGACGCATGCGCAGTCCCTGCAGGCACTACGGCCTCGTTTTAAACTCCTGACATGCGCAGTCAGTCCAGCGCAACCGACAGCAGTGACACAGCTCTTTTTCCTGTCTCACGTACAGGTAAGATCCGTAATTCCCCGCGCTGCTGGTACCACCTTCTCTGGTCACAACCATATCCCAACGTTTCACTCGTGGTTTTGTCCTCTGTACTTAGGCTAGGTACCTCTGTACACCACCTGCATATCCCAGCACCACGCAGTCACGGACTCCCCACTAATTATCAGTACTGCAACTCCCACTCACTTGTTGACTCGAGCACTCCTCATCTACAAACTCTGAGTCACGGCCGCTCACTGGACATAGCAGCACGAGTTAGTCCTTGTTGTAGCCACTGCCTTATGATTATTTCGTATCAATTTTTTGACCTTCTTTTACTTAGACTGGGGCCTCTGACATTTGCAGATCGTCCCCCCCCGGCCGCTAACTCCAGCAGCCGCTATTCACTCAAACAGCCATGGCGCCTATCAACGTCCACACGGTAGGTCCGTTTGCCTTGCCCTTCTCACCATTAGTGGATACTCTATTCTCACCGTTTTTAACACAGCCTCTTTTACCATAGGACGACATCTCACTCATTCATCCGGTCTGAACTCGACCTCCAAGTCCTGAAGACAGTTCGGTATTTTCAGTGCAGCGCTTTTCCATCTCTATCAGCTTCTGCCCTTGTCAGCTATCAACCGAACCAGAAACACAAACTTAAGTGTCGACAACGTCAATGTGTTGTGATATAAAACAACACATAAAATAGACTGTCACCACTGTATACTAATCCTTCACAATGCAGATTTAATGTATGCATATATGCCAGATTATGGCACAAAAATGTCTTCCTGTTTAATAAATTTATAATGTTTTATTCATCCACGGTGATTCTTTGTTCTGAGTTAGCAGTTATCTAGCTCCTTTTGCAAGGCTATAGCGACCTCCTGTCACGCTATTGGCTTGGGAAGCCTTTGACTCTACCCCCACGTATCTGTGCCTGTGTGCCTGGCCAGATCATGGGACAACATCAATGAACCAATGCCACTTTATGACATTGGCTCTGAATTCCGGATTAGCAAACGCATGGTTAGTCTCAAAATTATTCCTGAAAATGTTGTCCAAAACTGCGGCATATGGTGCACCAATCACAACACCCCGAGTTTGCCTATAATATAGTCCATTAAAAAGAAGCACAATGTTTGTAAGGGAACATTCCAATAGTGGTTAAACCATTTCCATTTGTGTGTACTAAGAAGCTGATTACTTTCCAAAATCAGAGTCAATGCTGGCTAGTAGGGCAGAGACTGTTGGATAGTAATGTACATGCTCAAACGCCTACAAGCACTATCTGTAACATAATGTCCACCTGGTGGTATTATCCTCGACTGGGCCCTGTCAAGTAGTACTGTCATTGTGGAGCAGCCCCACAAGGAGATTCCAGCCCGGATGATGGCTCTCATGCTCCTACTGTACAGACCCCCGTGTGGGGGGGGGTTGCAGCCATCAACCCCACCTACCCCTCTTCCTGCAGTCCAGGAGTCCTTCAGTCATCATGGCCAGCCAAACAGATGTGTTTAACAATGTGGCCTACCAACAACATGCAGATATCGCTGCTGTTACCTTTCCAGAGGGAACCGTGAGTTATGTGGTGTCTTGCGACTGTCACATTCTACCTGGAATGGTGGGGCAGGTCCATACAATGGACAGCCAGCATAACTTTTCAAGCGCATGTTTCATAATTTGCCACCCCTCAAAACATAAATGTATTTGCTTTGATGCACCACTGCTCTCAACTTATAGCAATGGCATTGTGAAATGAGCTCCGTCATCAGTTCAGATTTGGTGGAATTCCAACATTGTGCGATGACGTCACAGTGGAGAAACAATGTTAAATCAGCTCACGTTTCAGAGGCGAAAACACAGCAGTACATTATCCATGAGTCTGAACTCCTGATTGGCAGACATGTATTTAAACAAGCCATCACGAGTTTATGTGACTGAACACTACAATACATTATAATGAGCGTTTTCCCCATTTCATGCCACACAAATTGCCAGTTCTCATGCTACATAGGCTGTTATCAACACCCAACCCTTCTCTCTCCTGGCTATAGAATTGGTTTGGTTATTTGGTGACGCACAACACCACCAAATCTGACAAAACAAAAAGTCATTGTTGCTCCTGTTTTTAGTTTTTGAATACGAGTTCCTTCTGGGAAGAGGACTCATCATTTTGTATTTCACATTTAAGAACTCTCAAGGAAGATGACCTTCACGCATATAGCCGTTTAATAGACATAATGGCTGGCAATCCGAATTATACATTCCCATTCCATTGTGGTTATGGAGGCGATACAGGCAGAACAAACAACTCAACACCTACCCAGGCACTGGTACATATATTTCTACATAATCCAATGTCATTGCTAATACCTGTGAAGGACTTCAAAATGATATCCATACTTTGAATTCTATAATACTGTTAAGCTCTGGTTTCCACTCGTGTGCACTTGAAAGCCTCAGGGAAGAGAACACGATGACTTTCAAGCTTAATAAAATGGTACATTTTAACAATTGTAAAATCAATATCTCATACATTATGTAGCACGGCGATGCTCAATGTATTATATATGCGATTCATCTAAGCCATTGCACTGAACCAAAATTCAACCCTTGATTAATTTTCTTGATAGTGGTACCTCATTTGCATCTGCCAATCATCACCTCCTTCAGCATGTGATGTGTTCATTTCACTTTACAGTTGCAAAATGTTGAAATAATGGGAATGCCGAATATTTGTCAAAAGCTGGTTTATGAAGCCCACAAGAAAGGAATGAGAAAACTCTACACATTATCTCTCTGACATATGTTAATTGAAGATGATTGGACATGAATCATGTAATTTCACGGTAGTTCATTTCATCCAAGTCATTCAGCATTACACTACGCTTCTCCATATGCATTGCATATCCTATGCAACGGCAACAAAGGATGCTAGTAGTTCTGGATGAACTGGAGTGCTCATAAACATAACCAGTCGAAAGTTGGGTGGTTTGAGTTCCTGCAACTTTAGGAATGTTTCCACATGTTTGAATGGAAATGTTTGAGGTGACTAAAGGGTACGACATTACGGCTCTGCGAGCGAAAACATGCTCTGTAATAGGCTCCTTGCCATACCATGGTCTGGTATGCACCCATATGAAAATAGTGAATGTTAAACTTGAAATCTATGTACAGCTCTATTGTGCTGGAAATTGAAAAACAAAGTTGCAATCATTCTTGGGTTGCTGGGAAGGATGTCATGGGGAGCAGTAAAGGGAACATGGAGGCAGTGATGTCATTTCACCAAAATGCCAGAGGTAGCAGAAGTGACATCACACAACCCTTGACCTTTGATGACATTACAGGAAGTTTGACCCCACCCGAAAGTGACATCACAGGAAGTGATGCAACACAACCTTTCACCCCTTGACAAAACAGGATGTGGCATCACATTGCATTGTCCCTATGTACACTATGATAACTATGGTTACGATATCACTGTTGTGTGATATACATTTCATACAAAAATGGATGACATTATGTATTGTTAATATCAGTGTGTATAGGCCCATATCACCAAATTACTGTGAATGCAAGCAGACGTCCAAGGCCAAATGATAATCATGTGTTATTATATAGCATTTACGCTTCAGCCCTTTCTATAGAACAAATATACATACAATATCACTCAACCTGTTTTGGCACTCCTTTATAGACCTCAGAAGAAGGAAAGGCTGAGTTGGCCTGTCCGGGATTCGAACCTGCAACCTGCAGATCACACACAAATCGCAGCAGTGAGCGCTGAACCCACCGAACTATCTTATTGGCTATAGCTATCTTACTGGCGGTAGTAAAATGAGCAATGTTCTCAAAGTCAGAAAGCAAATTATACTCTGTAGTGGATACCAATAAACTGGTATCTGAGATTTAACAGCAGGTCTGTTAATTTGCATTACGGGTGCAAAGTTCGCCACATACCAAGCCTGTGTGGATCTACTTTTCAGGCTTCAGAGGTTGGCAAAATACATACCATTGGGAGGGTTCATAACTGTGTATTAAAGAATTTAGAGTAGCACAGGGAAAGCTGCACACTCACACTGCATCTCGGACTCTCGGCACTCGTTACCTCTTACAAGCAAACATCCTGAACAACATGCCAGGGAGATAGGAAAGATAGACACTGTACAACAAAGCATTACTAGTGGCACAATTAAATTAAGGGCCAGTTGATGTGCTATGGTCAAACATTTCTTCACTGTACACAAGCTTTTAGGCACAAGGATTTTGTCAAGTGACCGAGGATACCGAGATAGAATGTCTTGTGATGATCATAACGGAGACAACAGCAGAAAAAACATGCTGTAAATGCAACTTGGGAAAAGCAAAATACGTATAATTTTTGTCTGCATTGTGAATTTGAGGTGTTTAACAACAGACTAAATCAGACTAAAGCAGAGACTCACCCCTGAAGTGTAGTTAAAATAAACCTTTAATGAGTCTAGCAATTATTGTATAGAATTCCTGAAAGACTATGGCCCTCATTACAATTCAGGCGTTAAGGGTTTAACGGCGCCGTCGGCACCGTTAACCCTTAACGCCTGATTACAAGTTTCCCTTTGCGGGTTGGTGTTTAACGCCTGCTTTTAGCAGGCGTTAAAAATCCAACCCGCAAAGGGACTTTGGAGCTAATTACGGCACCATAATTTACAGTGCCGTAATTAGCGCCTTCCCCATTCCCATTATGCCCTATGAGGGCAAAAATGGGAATGGGGAAGGGCAAATGGTGAATGGGGAATTACCGCCCCACTCACCTTGGAATGGGGCGGTAATTCTGCCATCCACCATGGCGGAATCGTAACCTTAGCGGCATGGACCATGGTGCTAATAGCACCATGGTCCTCCGCCAAGGTTGTAATGAGGGCCTATGTCCCTCATTACAGCACCGGCGCTAAACCATGGCGCTATTAGCACCATGGTTGGTGCCGGTGTTGTAACGGGTCCGACATGGTTAAATGGGGAATTACCACCCCATTCCAAGGTTGGCGGGGTGGTAATTCCCCATTGAACCATGGCCCTTCCCCATTCCCATTTTCGCCCCATAGGGCTCTATGGGAATGGGGAAGGCGCTAAGTACGGTACCGCAAATTCCGGTACCGTACTTAGCACCAAGGTCCCTTTGCGGGTCCCTACTTTAACAGCTGGTGTAGACCTCGTAATCAGGCGCTAATGGGTTAACGGTGCCGCAGCCTTTTACGGCGCCGTTAACCCATTAGCGCCAGGGTTGTAATGAGTCCCTATTTGTTATTCCTATCCTTTCTAATTTAGGGTCATTGCTAAAAGTGTTACACTTGTGGAACCCCCTGTTTTTTTTTTAAGAGGCCTGAACAAGAAAGCCAGTCACTCCAGACACAAAGAGCCACAGGCGCTGGCCACAGCCCAGGAGCTTCCATTTAAAAAAGAAAAAAAGACAAAGAAAATTTTCGGTATTTTTGTAATCTATTTTTTAGGGGTAGCAAGGGAGACCACATGACTGGCAGTTGTGACCACTGCCGACCCCCAAATGATGTGCCTGAGCTACAGAAACTTGGCTGTCACTGCGGCAGTTGAGTGGGCATATTGCGGCCTTTGAATGTGCCATGAGCAGAGCAAGTGTTGCGGATCATGCTACTGATGCAGCAGGGCACATGTACACTATGCTTTTGGCATTGAGTTGACAAAAAGGGGAATCTGGTTGGCAGATTATGTATTAACACAAATCAAAAAAGTCAGGGCTTTACACCCTCGCCAGATGACAATTCCTCACACTGTGTACATTCTAAAATGTGACATCATGCTCAGGAATTGATTTAAATTAAAACGGCACATTCATCAGAGGGAACTCATAATGTGAAAAATATGTCTCAAAGAAAGCACACATTATAGTAAAATAAAGAAGAGATGAAGGGGGCAATTATAAGGGGGGTTTTGAGGAATGCTAACATCACTTCCTGTTGTTCAATTTGCATAAACCAGTAGAGGGATGGCACTGAGAAATGTAGCAGCTAACATTTATTTAACAATGCTGTTCTTGCTATATAAAATATTGGTGTGAGGAAAGACATGCACCACCACTAACTAGACCGGCACGATAATTACATTATTTCAGTTTACATAACCAGTTCTTTTTATTGCAGGTGTGTTGTTTAGTATCACAGTACAGGCTTCTATCAACAGCTTGTGCACACACAAATATGAACCCTGCACACACATACACATAGCTCTATGCAACAAATGCTTAGCTCAATGAGTTATCTTCTTCACCATGGTGGAAATCAAAATTATCAGTATTTATTTTAACTTCGATTTTTGCATTTTATTAATATATTCCCCAAAGAAAGATGGCATTGCCACAAATGTTAGGCTGTAATGAATTCATAAACTGGGCATACAGAGGTTCAGTTGATCTGATCTGAACTTGGTGGCAATACCTCATCAGCACACTATGCATTATCATGATTTGTTTAAGTCTTAGAAAAAGTGTAGCAACTTATTTGCCTTGTAGCCAGGTGGGGGCCCCTCCCACAGTGCAGCATCTCAATGTATGCAGACAAATAGATGACACTCCTGACTATTATCACTCTCCTTTTGTTGTCAGCCATCACCCTAGCTAGACGCTGATTGAGATGTATGAGGTGCTAATTGCGGGTCCGTTATTAGCTCCAGGGTCCCTTAACGGGTCCCGTAAAGAAAGTGTGGTCTGACCACATGTCCTCTGCGGGTTCCGCTAAGGGACCTCGGAATTGGGCGGTAAGGGTTTAACGGCACCGGTCTCCTTACCGGTGACCGTTATCCCTTACTGCCTTGTCTTTTCTGAACAATTGCGGACAAATTCAAAATGGCCTCTATTTATACCTGGTTATCGGTACATGGTAACGTGATGATGTCATTTGTAAACAAGTAACGTTGAACTCTCTGTATTGCTAGTATAACGTCCCCTAGTTCATACTTTTTAAAAGCAGTTACACACAGCATCTTAACTCATTTACATGAGACATTCAAATAATAATAAGTGTAAATAAGTATGCACTCAACAATCCATTAGAGCTGAATGTTGTTCTACGCTATCGATGATGTACAAAAGAAAATGGAAAACAATAGAACAATATGTCCTTTAAAGCCATATCATCCTCAACATAATATTCAATGAGGAATCATTCTCGTGTAGGTATCCTATTAATAGTCCATCTTGCAGTATTTATCATTGCTTTGACTTAAGAGTGTGTTTTGTCCTTCAGAATCAAAATGTCCGACATGCACAATGGGTAACTAAGCCAGTGTTATATGTTCACTCATTAGTACTATTATCAGGTCTACATGTTGCTTGTGATGGCATCCCAGAGATGCCCATTGTCGCAAACAAGGTATCAAATTATTTCCTCAGTAGTTCTTGGGTATTTTGTGTATATCTTAGTAAGGAATAGACTTTTCCAGGTGAATGATTCAAGATGGATATCATGCGTACACTCTTAGCATTACATCATTTATCTTAGAGAACACCTGTTCTTACATCTGTAAGCCTAAAAGATCTGCTGTTTTAGAGAAAAGGGGCCAGGAAAAATTCACCATTAGTACCATTCAGGGACAGGCTGTCTGTCTTTTCTATCCAAAGGGCACAGAGACAGGACACACACAACCAGGTAGTACAAATGTACTTCTCATGAATGTTAACTCCTACGGAACATACAGACAGTAAAGCCACATCTCTGAAGGTATTCAATGATGCAATGGGCCAATTCAACTTGTCCATGGCAACACTCTGAGAACGCACCTCTTGGATTACCAAATTGTGTGTGCCCCCATAACAATTCAAAAAACACATTGCAACCTCATTGGTATGCTTGATATGAAGTGCACAAACCAAGTCCACACTCATACCAAGTTGGCAAAAAATACCAGATATTGTAAAGACAGAGCCTGGAGGAATGGCTCCATCACATGTGTACCCCTGAGTCCCATGCATCAAGTGGTCAACAATATCTAACCTGCTTGTCATCCTGTAGCTGTGTTCCTCTACACCATTGCAGCTGAACCTGCTCCCCACTGCCATATATGGGATCCTGCAATGAGGAAAATCAGAGGCTGCCCACCCACCCCTTCCTCATGCACGTCTCCCATACCCTCAACCTGTGCCTTGTCCTATAATTAAGGGGCACACAATATCTCCCATAAAGCTATCTAGCCACTCACTGGATACAAATACAAAAAGAAATGCATGGTTACACATGCCTCACCATCAACGGCCCTTGATCATAACAAGGGGAACGCAACAGCAACATTACACATAACACATGAGAAAAACATTTAGGCCTCCCACCCCTGGACCTCGCCAGGAATGCACTGCAGGCTTCACAAATCACCCACATGCATACTTGTCAACTGTATCATCCACGTATGTGGAAAGTGAGCGACATGTGCTTCATATGTCAATGCCTCAATGACAGGGTTGGACTAGGAACCAAAAGAAGCCTCGGAAATAATTATCAGTGGATATCCATATCATACTCCCACAACATGCCTAACCCTTTTTCCTATTACACAATGTAGAAATAACACACAAAAGAGGTCCAGGGTGGAGAAGGCTACAGTGAAATGACCAGACTTCCCTATAGGCCAGTCCAACCCTGATCATGGAGTGGCTACTTAACATGACACATGTAAGGAGACAGCATGCAAGGCTGACATGACAGGAGTACAAATGTATTGTCACATGAGAAAGAAGCTGCTGCATCAGTCCTCATTAAAATATGTGCCCAGGAATATCCTGAGAAGACTGACTTTGAGCAGCATGTTGTGGATGTGCAATACTACCACAAAGCACATGCATAGCTGATCAAGGAGACATGCACACACACAATTATATAGGACAACTCATATCTTTAGTGACAGTGACCTTCGCTAAATCACCTCATTACATCATTCATGCAAACCCAATGTGCGCCACATGCCACTACTGGGATGCACATGTCACAAGCCATGAAAATGAATGACTGTGCACAACCTTCTCTAGTGGGAAAGCTGTGGTGCTGTGAATCCCCACTACCTCCACCTAGACTGGGCTTCCGCATTGGTGCTGGAAGGGTCAGTGTGCAGCAGAGGGAATGGGGACTTGGGTGTAAATAGGGTGCTGGGTGGTTCTTCAGACAGTGTAGGCACAGATGAGGCTAGGTACCTGAAATTGCATTGGACATTTGTTTAGACCAGCAGCAGGAGTCTGTCTGAGAGACTCCACATATCCACATCATTGTAGAATTGAATATTAACCTGTATGTGGGAGGCTGTAGCAGTCCACAACACCACATCAGTTGACTATACTGAGCATGGGCACATGTCTACTCCCTTGAGAGCACAAATGCCCTGACATGAGTTCAAAAAATTAATAACACAGTCAATCTTGGATGAGAAACATTAAATATTATACAGTCAACCTTGGACAGGAACATAATCAAATACAGTCCATTTTGAACAGAGGAAAAATCAAATACAGTCCACCTTGGACAGAGTGTAAAAAAATGAGGAGAAAAGAAAAACAGATTTGGCTTACTAGCAATGGGAATGGAGAGAACAGATGGGACCTAACTGTGGATCACTGTGCAACACACATCTCCACATGTCACCTGAACATCATGGGACATCATGAGAACAAAGTTTAGCTGCAGTAACAGTATGGTTGGCTGTTGTTGTGCAGCTGAGTTTGATCCAACGGGGATCCATGGAAGAGGTGACTGTCCTGGATTCAATTGCACTGCTTGCAAGTGATCGTGCTGGAGGAGTATGCCAGGTGTACTTCATGGTAGACACATGCCGACGGAGTTGAGGTAGGTAAGTGGTCCACATTGAATTGGGCCACAGGTGTCTTTGCTGTGATGCCTTAATACAGGCGGCTGGGGTACAGATTAATGGGGGTACTGGGACAAGTGCTGATGTGTGGGTGCTGCCTTAAATTACGGGATTGGGGCACAGATTACTGGGGGTACTGGGACAAGGGCAGACTTGTGGGTGCTTCCTTAAATTAGGTGGTTGGGCTGCTGGGCAGCAGATTAGTGGGGGTATTGGGATGAGGACAGACTTGTCTGTGCTTCCCTAATTTAAGGGGCTAGGGCACAGATTGGCGGGGGTACTGGGATGAGGGTGAAATTATGGGGACAGTCTTAAATTAAAGGTGGGGCACAGATTGGTTGGGGTACTGGGATGAGGGCCGACTAGTGCATGCCTTCGCACGTTAGGATATTGTGGCATATATTGGTAAGGGGACTGGGACAAGGGCGGATTTGTGGGTGCTGCCATTAGTAATCCCTGATTACTCTTTTCCATGGATCTGGCGCAGAAGATGTTCGACAGCGTTATGTTCTGTTTGCCATGGGGGTGTGCTGAGTGCATTCAGGGCACTAATCATTTTTCTTTGGGCTGCAGGTTTCTGTGCGCATTTAATTCCATGAATCAGCTCCCAGCGCTATACATTGCTCACTCTAACTACTTAGCACAGACTTTGCACTTTTTTGTGAATTAGGCCCCATGTGTACTATTCCAAGTCTTACTCCCACGATTTCAAATGTGACAAGAAGGTTCCAACCAAAGCACAGAAAATAAAGACACCATTTTGCACAATGGAATCCCTCCAACTATTTTTCCAAATTCTTCTCCTCCTGAACAAGGATCTTAAAGTACCCATAGTTTATGTAATCTATATTCAGTCTCAGACCTATCATTTTGTATTCAGTGACACAACTTTCGTCATGGCCCCCAGTCTGCACTAGAACTCATTGCATTTTATCTTAAACATTTTTACTTTTTTCAAAGAGTTCCTATATATTGCTAGTTGAAGGTCATCATACAATGATGGGTTTGGTGGATTTAAAATGTTCTAATAGACCTGGAAAATCCACAATTTAACAAGTGCAGGAAGTGACAATAATCGCAGTCATATTTTATAACACTCACGGCCATACAAGTAGGTAGAACAAAACTGGTTTACCACAAAACCCGCCCTGATTCAGTTAACAATTTCACTTCCCCCATTTCTTGAAACATAAAACCATACATCAGGTTTTTATTTTATGCTTAGAATACTTTGGTCCGGGACCAATGAAAATCAGAGATATTTAATATTCATTCTTGATAACTGTGCAATAATAACATTGTGGTCTCCTTGTGCTGGCAATAGATGGAATGGGTTCCTGGTCTCTTACTAATGCAAAAACCTAGATAATTTAATTGTTCTATTATTAAGTTCAATAGATTGGATTTTTCACCCTAATTTGTCAACCTTCTTAGAATTTTAAAATGTAATCACATATGACTTCAATATGTTTAGTTGTAAATATATAAATCTATCCAACAAATATTGGAGTCCATGTGTTGTATTTTATTTTTTGGGAATGTTAAAATGTATATGTATGTGCAGTTTTGGATTGGGGCTGTTTCACCAAATGTATTTGTCTGTGGTCGATTTGACCGATTTCTTTTTTGTGTGTTATTTCTACTGCAAATATATGAGGTGGGAGATACCCCACTGCCCCCAAAACCTCTATATTATTTATTAACCCAATCCCACCCCCCCCATATATTTGCAGTAAAAGAAAAACTCTCTAAATGCTTTAAAATCGGCCACGATCAAATCAGCCACGGTAAACTTGGGTAATACTCATTTCTATATTTATATGTATGTAATATAGTTATGAGGTGTTTTTCATGATAATATTTAAGTAGAGGGGTTAGCAATGAGTAGGGGGTTAAGCAGGGGAATGTTTATAGTGTTGAGTAGGTGTGTAGATAAGGGGAGGAGATAGTAAAATGAATGTGTTTTTATGTACCCCGAGGCAAGGTAGGTGAGGGAAGTGGAACCACCTGCTGGGGCCATCTATTGCCCCCACGCCCTCTACAGTGGGTTATTCCAGATGGAAGGTCATTGCTCTATTCTATCACATTCACCATATTCTTCTCCATTTGACCCCTCTAATGGAGGGTCAGCTTGCAAGTAGATCCCTAAGAATGGACTCACACCAGGGCAACAGAGAATATGGGTGTGAACAGGAATGTGAAGGAATGGTTTGTGAAAAAATGTTGTTTAGGTTTTCATACATAGAAAAGGGTCCCTGTTGGGATCCCTAAAAACTGTACCTTGGTGTCTGTGCATCATGAAGAAACAAGGTGGGAGCTGAGGGAATAGCCCATCTCTGATGTAACAATGATTTTATGTGCAGGGTGCAGTACACCTCTTCCTTCCATTTGATATGGGGTGGGTGTGGTTGGTTCTTTGGGAACTGTCCCTGGCCTGGAGCTGGACATTTGCAATCCCTGGCCCAGCCTAGGGCCTGAAATCAGAGGTTTTCCCAATTCTCAAGCTTAGTCCACAGCTCAATGCAATTGACACAATTGAATGTTCTCTATAAGTCAAAGCATGCTTCAAAGATATCCCGAGCCCGAGGCACTATCCAAGTTTTTTTGAAAAACAGTAAACCATTCAATGAAGTACCAATCTTCCTACTGAAACAAGTCTGATTTGCTCAGTTAACGCCAAGCTGGCAAAAAATGTGCTGCTGATATCCCAACAAGGCCAATAGTTTTCAGGATCAAGACTTCCAACCTTCTTATGAATGGGCACTATGTAGGCTATGCTCCAGGAGGTAGGTAGCTGACAAGAGATGCAAATTTGCTTGAAACAACAGAGAAGATGTCAACCCGAGTGTATCCCTCGAATACCTATCCATCCCACAGACTCTCAATGACTTTGATTTCCTCATTAACCTAAAAATATAGGTCCCACAGAGTGGACTGTGCATGCCTCTCCTCAATTGTTGTACCCGAAATGGGTGCATACAATTCTTTGAAAAAAATGACACAAATCAGACTCTGCCATCATGTAAATTGTTTCACTTTGAATGGTATACTCTCTGTTGAAACGTTTCCAACATTGTCCACCTGCTTAGTTACCAAGATTTTATGTATAGTCTCCCTATTCTGTTGAGGGATAGAGAGCTTTTGTTTGTTTTTGTGCCAAATTTCATTGGTACCAATATATTTTCCTCCATATCTGGGATCATGTTTAGTGTTCTTCTCAAACCACATTTTAGCTCACAATGTTTGGCTTTAACTAGGGGATGTAAAGTATGTGACTGCTAGCAAACGCATTTGGTAGTACAAATGACTTTATGGGATGGGGCCGGGGGTTGGAGGCTATGGGACCGCTGGAAAGGTAGACTCCATTGAATGTGCCATCACGTTTCACCGCGTTGCCTTTGCACATACTAGTCTTTTTGGCAACATGGCCACCGCCAGAAACCTTAAATCAGTGTATTTTCTGGTGGTCGGTGCGTTGCAACTTTAGGTGAATTTTTCTCTAAGCTTTCTTGCCTACGCTCGTAGCGTTTTCTGATTGGTAGTGCTCTGCCCTTGCTTTCCTTTACTTGTTTTCCCCTTACCCCACTTTCTTCTGTTTCTTCTTTTCTCCCTTGGGCTTTGGCTTCCTTGCCTGCTTCCTTGTTGTCCGCACGTTCTGCTCCTCCGCAAGCGGTTTGTCTCGCAGTGCCTCTCTGCTGCGCTCCAGCTTCTACTTTGTCGCCTTTCCCCCTGTTTTTGTTTCCGCTTACCTTTTCTGCTACGTTTCCTCCCAGGTTATCGGACTGGCTCCTTTCGGTCCGGTGCCACTTCTGCTTGTCTTTTCCGCTTGCTGATTGCTCTCGTTGATATCTCATGGGCTGTCTTTCCCGTGTTCCTCACCTGACTTGGATCTTCCTCCTTTCTGTTGTACCTTCCTAGTTGGTACAGGTTCTATTTATCAGGCTCTCCTTTCTTGGGAGCCCTTTTGTTCCTATTCACGAGACCAACATTTACGACCAGCCTTCCACGTGGATCAGAAAAGACCATTTCTCACCACGTTTTTTTTATGCCTAACAGCTTTTTCCCCTAATTTAGGCTGCTCCGGGAATGGACTTTTTTGACAGTTAAGGTGGCTTCCTTTCGTGGCAGACCCTAACTCATAAAAAAAGCGAGATTACAATTTGGAGAAAGAAGAAGGAAAGAGAACCGGAGCCCGTCACATCAGCTGAGGAGGAGGAGGAACGGGATTTCCTTACAGAATCTACCCCTTCAGAAGAAGGGGAGAGTGAACTTATTGATAATAGTGACACCACCTGAGAGATCTTGTGTGTGGTTTGGGGTAGATGTCGTAGGGCCTTATGAAATTCTTGGGAAGGAATGTAGGTACTTGATTGCGTTGAAATGGAAGGAGGTGAAATTGGTCAAGCAGGCGTCCAGTGGAGAAGTTATTAAGTTTATAGAGCACACTTTAGAAGAGAAAGGTATCCGTCTGAAGTCTTGTGTGACAATGGGTCACAATTTAGATGGCAGGTTATGCTGAGAAGAGATGAATAAAGTGGAAATCCACATCAATGTATCAGCCTAAATCTAATGGACTGGTTGATCATTTCAATAAGGTGATTGTGGATGTGGTGGAGCAAGCAATAAGGAATGAAGATGTTGTGGAATGTCAGTGTGGTGCCTAACGGCATCACAGATATGTCTGCTTTCAGACTGATAGGAGGGCGAGAGGCCAATACTGGTGTCAACCCTCCTAGGGTGAATAAGGTGGTTGTAGACGACTGTGAGCAGAGGATGTTTACAGTGTGAGTCACCAGGAAGCTGTTGAAAGCACAATTGAGATATAAGAGGAATTATAATGCGTGGCTGGGGAAGCTGACACGACCCTAGGTGAAGGTGTCAGAGGAGTCATGGGTGAGGATCAAGAAAGGCACGCATGAATCTAAAGGTCTAGATTATTGAAACCTAAAAGAGTACTCAAGTTGTTATCTAATGCTTGAGGGTGGAGGATGGCTCCATTTGGAATTTAGACAGAGTAGTAGCTGTTGAAGGGATGAGAGGAGGCGGTTTGGTTGATCCTGCACTTGTAGTAGTTGGAGCGTGTGGTAACTGTGAAAGAGGTTTGTGATGTGTTGTAGATAGGAGGGGGGCCAGTAGCAGATAATGTGAGGGTGAAGTGGTGAGTGGTAGTAAGTCAGGGACAGTGAGAAGGGAACCAGTGTGGTTTAAGGATTATATTAGATAATATGTGGTTGTAAACTTGTGTTTTTTAGTGATCCAAATTGTTTGCCTTATTCTTATTAGTATTGTTCCCAATTTATAGTTAGTATTGCTACATCCAATTAAATTAATATCTTCATATTATTTTATTGTTTCAAATGCTTTTGGGGGAGTATGTGTGGTATCTTGAGTGTAGTTCCAGGTACCAGATTAGTACCTGGATCTTGGAACATGCGGCAGTTGATGAAGAGATGAAAAGTTAATAGTTGCATGTTGGTGCTGCTCGGTGCTGTGGGGTCTTGAATAAATAAAGAGATTCACATAACGCCATCAAGGAATCCTAGTTTGCTGTATGGGGCTGAGAGAAAATACCAAAAAGAGAGCACATAATGCCACTGATTCATGGAATTATTTGCACGTAAAACGCACATTTGCACGCCATTCTGCCCAAAAATCCCCATGCCTCAAACAGGGATCTTCGGGTAGAATGGCGCGCAAATGTGCATTTTCTTTGCTGCAAGCACTGAGGCACATTGAAGAGTTATTTTCATGTTAGGATTTGTTCATGTTTGTTTTTGTGTTTTTTTAGAAAATGCAAATACAATGATGTACAAAGAAGCCTGTGATTTTTTCCTTGTAAGAGCTAGGAACAAATGACTTGCTGTTCTGAATTCAACATTTTCCAGGCTTTCAGGAACAGGTTGAGCGGAAACAAAACATTTTTTTTATTAGGTTACCATAGCTTTTGTGAGAGACAGATGATGTTTCCCTTTTTTCCATTAGGACATGCATGGATGGAATGGAAGAGGAGGGTAGGAAAGCTAAATGGGAAGACAAAGGCATACATTTCTGAAAAGTAGACACTATTCCAAGTTTAGGAAGGGGTCGTTTGCGCAGGTCAGGCAACAAATATGCATATAAAATTCCCATAGTTTGGGAAGAAATAGTAAAAATGACAGAAAAAAGGTATGTGCTGAACATGTTTGGACCTGTAAGGTAGTAGCTTCTGTGAATATTGAGAAAAGCAATGCACTGCTACATTCCCCCGACTCTTCTAGTTAGGAAATCACAAATTCTTCCTGTTTCACAAAGCAAGCAATACCACAAGCCAAACCTTGAGCCATGGAAGACAGGATTTTTATGCTGATGGCTTAAACAGACATACCTAGCATTTGAAAATATGGAAAACAAATGTGGTGAGGAATAGCAAGCATACATTTTTTGAAAGAGCAAAAGCAGACCTTTTGAGGGATAGGTGACTTGTGTAGGTTACAAAAGTGTACAGCGCCTAAAGCAGCGACTAAATGAAGGTTTCATTTGCAAAATGAGAGGGTTGTGTTACAAAGTGCAGTAGCAAATGTATGGAAACGTTATCAAAACCAAGTGTAGACACCAAATGCCCTACCTTTCCACATTTCCTCATGTGTCCCAATGAAAATGTACCTCACATGTGTGGGTGCACCTACCTGGGCGCAAAGGGAGAAGGTCAAACCACTGGTACATCAAAGATTCTGGGGAAGACTGACTTTGGCTTTGTGGACAATCCACAGATTTTAGGTTGGGGTGTCGCAGCCATCAAGGAAAACAGGGAACCCCATGTATTTCTGAAAAGAAGACACCCGTGGGAATTCACAAAGGTCTGACTTGCACAAATCGCCCTGAATTTATGACCCACAATGCCCGGCAAATTCCAAAATGTAGTGAAAAATACTACATTTTCAGACATTTGCCACCAGGAAACCCGCAAAACACGCCGCGAACAACACATGTCCTACCATCTCACATTCCCACAGGTGTCCTGATGAAAAGATTTAGCTCACATATGTGGGTGTACCACCTGTGCATTAAGGGAAAAGGCTAAATAACTGCTATCCCAAAGGGTTTGGGGAGAGGACATTTTTAGGATTTTGATCTTGTGGACAACCTACAGATTTAGGCCTGGGGTATCTCAGCCACCAAGAAAATCAGGGAATGCCATCCATTTCTGAAAAGAAGATACCTGTGGGAATCCACAGAGGTCTGACTTGTGCAAATCTGCCTAGAATGTATTACACACAAGGCCCGGCAAAGTCCAAAATGTAGGGGGAAAAACTCAATTTTCAGACATTTGCCACCAGGAAACCACCAAAACATGCCATCAACAACACAAGTCCTATGTTCCCACATTCCCACAGGTGTCCTAACAATAACAGTACCTCACATGTGTGGTTACACCTACCTGGGCAGAAAGGTGTCGAACATCCACAAGTCCAATGACAGTCCTTGGCAGCACCGGCAGTTTCCCCATCCCTAGCCTGAGTGAAAAGCTCTAACGCAGTGCAGCTAGAGCTCCACAATGGTTGGGGGTGATGTCCCGGCCATGGGTGCCTGTCTTCCATGTGGATTGATCATCCCAACATCCAGTGTCGGTTTCAGAGAGCCCCGCCGTGTCCCCATCCCTTCCCGGGGGTATATTTTCTAACGCAGCCTAACCAGAGCACCAGGATGGTCGGGTCTGATGTCCCTGGCCTTGGACGGCTGTCTCCCATGTGGATAGCATACTGAAAGGTGCAGGAACACCCCACACCCTGGACCAGGGCATTAGGTAACAGGGTATACTGAAAAATCTCTCTCCTGCAACATTTATGTAATTTAATGTGTATATTAATAGATGATTAATTCATTGAAAAAATAATGTATCTTAGTAAATAAAATTTGATACCTTTATAAAATAAAAAAACCTCTGGACAAATGTTTCAGTATACCCTGTCCCATGTGGATAGACCACCTCCAAGTGCAGCGTCATTCCCTGTAAGCCTCCGCTGGGTCCCCTTCCCTTCACAGAGAAAAATTCTGTAATGCAGCACAGCCAGAGCTCTAGGATGGTCGGGGGTGATGTCACCGGCCTTCGGTGCCTGTCTTCCATTTGGGTGAGCAGCATCCAAGCTCAACAGGTGTCACGGGGACCCCAGAAGGGTGCATGTCCCTTTTGGAGGGAAAAGCTGTAACAAAGCCCAGCCAGAGCTCCAGGCTGAGATTTGGAATGGTCGATCCACATGGGAGACGGGTGCCGAAGTCCAGGGCCATCACCCTAACAATTCTGGAGCTCTGGCTGGGCTGTGTTACAGATTTGACCTCTGGGAAGGAATGGGGACCCTGTCAGGCCTCCCTGGAACCATTTCTGGCCTTGGGGACGTTCAACTCACATAGGAGACAGCTGCCCAAGGCCAGGGACATGACCCTGCAGCTCTGGGTAGGTTTCTTTACAGCTTCTCCCTCTGGGAAAGGCTGGTGACCCTGCCGAGGCTGCCTGGAACCACTGCTGGGCTTGTGGATGGTCAACCCACATCAGGGACAACAGCCCAAGCCCGGGATATCACTGCCAATCATCTGAGAGTTCTGGCTGGGCTGCGTTACAGAATTTCCCTGTGTCTGTCTTGCTTCGATACCATGCCGTCCTTACATATGGTGTCATAGGTGGGATGTGATTCAACTGATAAAAATTGAAAATTCATTCTGATGATTGTTATACCACCAGAAGGGGAAAATAGAACCTTGAACTCCTCAACTCTGCTTGTGTATCGATTGCTAAAAGAGGTTTTGCTTTCTCAACTACATAGACCGACTTCTCACCAAGATCAGATCTTTAAAACTCAAGTATTATTAGACACCCTTCCTCTCTCCCAATATAATATAAGAAAGGTTTGACCAGCCTTTACCTTTATTAGACCAAGTGCCTTAAAATCCCCCACTCCTGAACTTTTTATTTTTGGTACCTATTTGCCAACCGTCACAGGGTCATCAGGGTTAGATACCAACCTACTGAAGACAATACCTTTGGCAAAATCAGATTCAGAAGAAACAGATGACTTTGAAACTTTATCCGAGAGAGTCGAGGCCTATTTCTTTTCTGGTTCAGAAAAAAAAAACTGAAGGAACCCTTACACCACCGTAAGATATGGCTGACCTGGCTAATGTCATTGCCCAGTTGACGGCTCATCAAATGCCGGCTGAAGCTAGAATTCAAGAAACTCTAACACAATTGGTTGAGTTGCAAATTAGACCCCTATTACAACAGGGGGACCTTCCACCATATCTAGAAGGCGAAGATCTAGGGAATTCTTTCTTGATTTTTGAACAACTCGCCGAACAACTACGATGTGAAGAGAACCTTAAAAGGTGAAAGTTGGCTCCTCTCTTGAAAGGTGAACTACAATCTGCCTATCAACTACTTAATCTTGCCCAGGGAGACACTTTGTATCCATCAAAGAAGGATTGTAGAAAAGAGTAGGGCACACTTGCAATTTTAATCAGCAGAAATTGAGGGCCATTAGATCAAACCCGGGAGAAACCACCCTAGAAATGGGTGAACGTGAAAAAAACACCAAGCCCTTTGGATCAATAACAAATCGCTAGAAGACTTAATAGAGATGATCACTGTAGAACAGTTCACCAATTTCTTGCCCCCTTTTTCTGCAAAACACTGTCTTAGAGTTAAGTCAACCTACCCTAGCCATGGCCATTGTAACTGCGCAAAACAACTAAGATGCAGGTAAACACTACCACTCGGCACATCGAGGAGAGGAGCGGAAAAATTACAAACCTATCCACTGACCTCAACCTCAGGGAGTAGACAAACAAGGAGGATCGTATAGAATCAAGGAAAAGATACCAAAATAAATCATGAGATCCAGCTCTAAAACCAAAGACAAAGCAGAAGGGAGGAAACTAAAGGAAGCAGACCACCCCCTCTTATCTGCTTTTCCTGTAGAGAAATGCAGTATTTAGCTAGACACTCCCAAACAATTTAAGGGTACACCGATGGAAATAGGCTGTTTAAAGGGGGGAAGTGTTGGAAGAACCCAAAGAGGATTTAGAGACCTTTAGCATATGTTTATGTCAGTCTTCTGCTGACTTCACATATGAAAAGGCTTGGGTATCAAACAACCCGCTATATGAACTGACTTGGTCACAACAAAGACCTTGAGAACGCTGCCCTAATTAGAGTTACCTTTGTACATGGGGACAATGAAGAACACCCCAAAATACCCATACACATTAAAATCTGAGGCGAGTCCTGTTTAATATCTTCAGCCATCATTCTGAAATTACCCAAGGAAGTTATTCTGGGTTGGGATTTCTCCATCTTTTCTACTCTCTTGTAGGAAAGCGCACTTCCCTTTGGAGAGTTTTTACCCCAGAATTTCTGGCCGTCCACCTACTACTCCCAAAACTCTCCAATATTGGACTGGGAAAAATCAGAACCCCAAAAAACCCCTTCAGGATATAAAAAAAAATATGAAACTCAAGTCAACCATTACAGACCATTTCATAGGTTACTTTAGAGAGAGCAATAAAGCCACTCCAGCTCTACCTACATTGCCGAAAGAAGATCAATGGAATATGCAAGAGTTCCTGGACATATCTCATCCATGTTCTCTTCCAGGTCTTAACAATGAAGAACCTGGACAAAGAACAAGCACATCGACCTCAAGAAGGGGAAGGGTATGTGAGAAACCTGAAGGTGTCGCAACCGCTAGTCCCCAGGGATCTGTCATGCAGGTGGCCAGGACACAGCCATCACTTTTGGATCCAGTTCCTGGGGGTGGACCAGTGTGGAAGGATCACCTGGAAGACGGTTTGTCGGGGAGTGGAATTGGGACACCGACGGTTGAGACACGGTATCCCCTTCCTAATAACACCTTTCTACCATCCTACCAAGTATGATAACTAGGAACTCCCTTCAATGGCGTGAGTTTATTCGCATACAGAGTCTTCCCCTTTCAGGGGGAGAGTTTATTCTGATACAGAGTATTTGCTTCAATGGGGAGAGTTTATTCTGATACAGAATCTCCCCTGTCAAGACAGAGAGTTTATTCTGATACAGAGTCTCCCCCATCAAAGGGGAGAGTTTATTCTGATACGGAGTATCCCCTTTAAGGGACATAGTTTATTCTGGTACAGAGTCTCCCCTTTCAAGGTGGGAGAATTAATTCTGCTATATAGTCTCCCCCACCAAGGAATAGTTTTTATTCTGATACAGAGTTTCCCTTCAAGGGGAAGCGTTTGTTCTGATACAGATTCTCCCCTTCAAGGGGGAGAGTTTATTCTGATACAGAGTCTCCCATTCAAGGGCTAGCGTTGGTTCTGATGCAGAGTCTCCCCCTTAAATTGGGTGAGTTTATTCTGATACATAGTGTCCCCCTTTCAGGGGGAGAGTTTTTTCTGATACAGAGTCTTTGCTTTAGGGGGAGAGTTTATTCTGCTACAGAGTCTCCCCCAGCAAGGCGAGTGATTATTCTGGTACTGGTACAGAGTCTCCCTTTCAAGGGGGAGAGTTTATTCTGTTGCAGAGTCTCCCCTTTTCAGGGGGAGAATGCATTCTGATACAGGTCTTCGCGGTAAGGAGGAGAGTTTATTCTGATACAGAATCTACCCCATCAAGGGGGAGAGTTTAATCTGATGAAGAGTCTCCCATTCAAGAGGGGAGAGTTTATTCTGGTATAGCATCTCCCCATCAAGGGGAGAGTTTATTCTGATGCAGAATCTCCTTTTTTTTTAAAGGGGGAGAGTTTATTCTGCTACATAGTCTCCCCCTTCAATGGGGAGTATTTATTCTGACACAGTGTCTTCCATTGAAGGTGCAGAGTTTATTTTGCTACAGACTCTACCCCATCATGGAGGAAAGTTTATTCTGCTACAGAATGTCCCCCATCAAGGGAAGAGTTTATTCTGATACAGAGTCTCCCACTGCAAGGGGGAGAGTTTATCTGGTACAGAGTCTCCCTCGTCAATGGGGAGCATTTATTCTGATACAGAGTCTCCTCTTGAAGGGGCAGAGTTTATTATGGTACATAGTCTCCCCATCAAGGGGAAAGTTTATTGTGATACAGAGTCTCCCTTTGCTACACAGTCTCCCCCTTTCAGGGGAGAATGTATTCTGATACAGAGTCTTCGCTTTAAGGAACAGAGTTTATTCTGATACAGAATCTCCCATGAAGGGGGAACGTTTATTCTGATACAGAGTCTCCCATTCAAGGGGGAGAGTTTATTCTGGTACAGAATCTCCCCATCAAGGGGAGAGTTTATTCTGAAACAGACTCTCCCCCATCAAGGAGGATAGTGTAATTAGCTACAGAATCACCCCCGTCAAGGGAAGAGTTTATTCTGATACAGAGTCTCCCCCTTTAAGTGGGGTGGTTTATTCTGGTACAGAGTCTCCTATTTAAGGGGGAACGTTTATTCTAATACATAATCTCCCTGTCAAGGGGGAGAGTATATTCTGATACAGAGTCTCCCCTTCAAGGAGGAGAGTTTATTCCGGAATGAGTCTCCCCTTTCAACTGGGCGAGTTTTTTTCTGATACTTAGTCTCCCCCTTCAAGGGGGACAGTTTATTCTGATATAGAATATCCCCTATCAAGGGGGGGGAGTTCATTCTGATACAAAGTCTCCCCTTTAAGGGGGAGTGTTTATACTGGTACAGAGTCACCCCTTTCAAGGGCAAGAGTTTATTCTGCTACAGAGTCTCCCCCATCAAGAGGGAGAGTTTATTCTGTTACAGAATCTCCTCCGTCAAGGGGCGAGTTTATTCTGATGCAGAGTCTCCGCTTCAAAGGGGAGAGTTTATTCTGGTACAGAGTCTCCCCTTTCAAGGGGGAGAGTTTATTCTGCTACAGAATCTCCCCCATGAAGGGGAGAGTCTATTCTGATACAGAACCTCTTTTTTCAAGGAGGGGAGTGTATTTTGCTACAGGGTGTCCCGCTTCAAGGGGGAGAGTTTATTATGGTACAGAGTCGCCTCCTTAAGGGGGAGAGTGTATTCTGATACAGAATCTCCCCCATCAAGGAGGAGAGTTTATTCTGCTACAATATTTCAACAGAGACATGCCCGACTGGATTTTCCCAAAACCCTCCCTAGAAGAGTAAAGACACAATTTAAAAAAAAAAAATCCCAGCTTTTGAAGGGTTCAAAATGAGAGGAAATGAATTTTTTGTCATGGGGGAGAAATTATTTCACAGGGGGAGATTCTGTTTCAGAATAAATTCTCCCAGGGAGACTTATTTTCAGAACAAAGTCTCTGCGGGCAGACTTTATTATGGGGGAGGGTTTATTTCATGACACCGGCATGCATCCTCCCATTATTCCTCTGTGAGTGCAGCGAGTTGGTGAACCTTAGCCCTTTGGCATGTCTGTTTTGGAGTCCTGTGCTATGGGAGAACCAACAAGAGAGCCACTCAGTGTCTGATAACCTACCAATTATGCATACACAGAATCAGACATGTAGGGGATAGGAGAAGGTAGCGACAATAATGATGAGATCAGGATGGCAGTAAGGGTAATGATAATGACAACTTTGATAACTGCAGATAGACTGTAGTGAACACTGCATTCATGAAATTGCACTTGTGAGATCTGGATGGCAGACCAAGGGCAAATGGCAAGTGGGTCCCTTCCTCGCTGCGCCATAGGAAACCAAGCTGCACCTCATTGAGGAAGCCCAACAAGGCTGAAACATGTCTGGGGTTGCTCGTGTTTCCGTGCAGAGGGGACCTGGCCTAGCAGTTTGGGCTGGGCTGCTACCATTGGTGGCAGTACCAGACTGATTTGCATATGGCTGGACCCCTTTTGCAATGGCGCAGACGGGCTAAAAAACGGTGATGTGGAAGGTTGCCCAGAGCAACGTCAGTGGTACAGGTTCATTCTACCTTCCACCCATCTCTTTTGTGGTCACAAAACAAAAAATGACAACATGTTCACTTTCTAAATGTTTGGTGCGTGCCTTTGGCGAATGGAAGCAATGTAGTCCTTTGCAGACACCTGTAACATTGTAAAACAGTCCTGCTTATCATTAGCACTGGTAATGAAACTTCCCTTCTCCTTCTGACTTCCAAGGAGTCTAGGCAAAGAATACAGCAAAGCAAATTAACTAAATACACCCGGTCCTACACGTCACACTTTTTTATGCATACATTTTACCTAATTGACTGTGTTGCTCTGTCCCTCTCTGAACTCATATTATGTTTTGCACACAAGATGGCACTGATTTTATAGATGCGTGTTTACAATTCTATACAGAAGTGCATATAAAAAAAAATAGGTACAAGTATTATCGCCGCAACATGCACATTTGTTTGAAAATTAAATTCTCATAAAACATGTTCTGTTTTGTAAATGTGTCTATGAATATTTATGTTATTCTCCCCGTGGCAGAAGGGCGGCACTACGAGGTTTGTTTGTTTCATTGAAGCATATTGTAAAAATGTACGATGAACATTAATGCAGAGACAGGACATCATCCTTTTGGGAATTGCCAGTCATTTCTGCAGAGAGTCCCTGTCCTGTGCCACGTGTACTGATCATAACTGATAGCCCTGAATGCTAGCTTAATGAGAAGGACCATTCTTTGATGGGAAAGTCTTCAGTCTGCTCTACTTACTTGAAACACAAAATGCACGAGTCAGGGATGGACAGGTATACCCTCAGGTAGGAGCCAAACACAGGAAATATGAAAGTTGCTGTCTTTTAATGCTGATATATAATATTTACCATGAAATTATAATGGTTGTTTTACAACGCGCTTAATAGCAGCATGTGGTTTCTAAGCGCGTGATTCGGATTCAAAACATGTGTTGCCCGTGAGCTATCCTTCCCCATTCTCACATTTCTTCCAGAGTTACCTTCACTGCTAGAATAGGGGTATAAGTACAAACAATATTATCATGCTTTGCCGGTATCTTTTTGCATTCAATATTTGAGATCACTGGTGTTTTAAATATTGTTACACAAATAATGAATGCTACAACAATGCAGCTATATATGCCCCACAAAGCAGTGCCAGAGACAGGATGAATTCACATGGCTCTGCAGGGATTCATTCCACTATTGAGGTTACAATCCAGGAAGAGGTAAGAGGTCAGGTAAAAGCTTTTATATGATAAGATATGGTATGATACGTAATTTATAACGCACCTGTACACAAGTGTTTCTAGGTGCGACAAGACAAGGGAGGGAAAACAGAAGGAGGACAAGACAAGCAATCTCACTAGGCCTTGTGTCATTCAGATCGTGCAAGTGCGAGAACGAGAAGTGCCAGGGGGAGTGGGGAAGTGCCTGGGACAGGGAAGTGGTAAAGGGCAGCAATGCTCAGAGTAGTGCAGCCAGTGCAGCGTGTTTCTGGGTAAGTGCAAGGAGTCAAGGGACTGTAGATGTTACAGTTATAGCCCCTAGGTTTGTGGTAGGCCTGGAGGCAGTGAAGAAGTGACTGATCAAGAGAGACCCTGGTACCCAGTGAGACTCTGAGGGTAGCCAAGCAGCCAGTCAGTGCAGCAGATAGGTAGGTCAGCAGGGGATGGAGAGATGGAAAGCAGAGGAGAAGAGGAACGTTTTTAGCTGCTTCTAGAACTTTAGGTGATCCAGCTCAAGAGGGGCAGGCAGGCCATTCCAGAGGGAGGAACTTGCAGAGGAGAATTATCTACCACCCACTCTCTGTCTGGAGAAGCGTCTGACCCTTAGAGAGTTGGAGGTAGATGAGCAAAGGGCTCGAGAAGAAAGGTATTTAAGAAGAGAGCATTGTATGTAGTTCTTATGGACAAAGCAAATTGTCTTGAACTTGATCCTTGCAGCCACCAGGAGCCATTGGAGAGATTTCAGGACTACAGGGATATGGTCCCTGGACCTGAGGCCAAGGATAAGTCTTGCAGTCTTGTTCTAGATTAATTGCAGGGATGGAGAGTAGAGGAAGCCAGATTGAGATAGAGGTTGTTGCAGTAGTTCAGCCTAGAGAGAACCAGGGCTCTGGAGACAGTGAGCTTCTGGGGCAAGGTGAGAAAGAGAAGACTACCTTTGATGAGGTGAAGCTGGTAATGAGATCAGGGATACCACCATAACCAAGCAGATCAATTCTAAGCCTGAACACTTTCGGGCTCATTTTATTGAGCTGTGCATTTCAGATGGGTGGGTGGATCCCTGATGTTGTAGAAAGCACAGTTATTCTAGGCATGATCAAAACTATCCCAGTTAGAAGATTAAGAGCTACAACTTGCAAAACGTGCCATGGGATAGAAAGGGATAGAAAGGGAGATGGTTTTGGATGTCCACAATGGCCATACATGTTCCACTCTAAGCAATCAAGTATGTGATCAACATACAGGGAAGGCTGGGCCATCGTCGAAGTGAGGACCATCATGCAGTCAACCAGAAGCAGACATTAATGTGTTGCTCAAGGAACCGAGTACAGAGAAGGCCAAAGGCCATGAACCATGCTATTTATTGTTTAATGGGCTAAATGCTGCCTTGAACACCAGCCTCTGAAAGTAGATTGACGGATTAGATTAGCCACTGAATGAATGCCTCTAATCCGTAGTTTCATTTGTGGAGGTTCAGGACAAGACAATTGACCAAATAGGCATGTGATGTGCCCACAAATAAATCAGTGGGACCCCTATCTCTTTATAATATTAGAATTAATTGTAGTCACTCACCCTCAAATTAAGGCGATGTGTAGCACACATGCACACACTCATCATAGACCAAACAACAAAGCACCACTGGAAAAGATCCAAAGGGCTTTAACATACTTTTTAAAATGTCCACATACTGTGCTCCCAATAAACATACTTGTGGCAATGTTTCTTTGGTTTGTGCATGTGTGTATGTCGCTCTGTGTGATATGGGTCGTGGTGCATTGTATTTGAAGGTGCCTGTGAGTGAATTAGTATGTGAGAGTGCATATGCCTGCATTTATATGTGTTTCTGTGTCTACACCTGTGTCCATGAGTGTGTTTGAGTAAGTGTGCCCATGAGTGTGTTTGAGTAAGTGTGTGTGAGAAAGAGAGAGTTGAAGAGTGTGTGTGTTTAAGTGAGTTCTGTGCATGTTCTTGTGTTCTTGTGTGTCTGTGTGTGTGCACGTGTATGGTGCATCACTTTTTACATAGTAGGAGCCCACCACTTAGAACCACTTGCATGGCATCTTCAAATGATGTCCTGTTTTATCTTTTTCTTGTACTTGTCTATTGGTTATGTTCACCATCTCCCACTACCGCTGTTGTGTAACCATCTGAAGTGATGTTTAGTTGTCTACTACTCTGCACTTATCACTGTAGAAATTGAACCTCAAATCCCAAGGTGTTGTAGAATTGCGTAAGACTATCAGAATTCATAGCATCAGTTGACAAATAGAATCTTCTGTGGGAAGGTTGACATCAGTAAAGTACGACTGAGCAAACTATTTGTCTACACCATTTTTTGTGTCCCATCACAATTGTTTTAGAGCATGGGTGCACAACATATGGCCCGCGGGCCAGTTGCGGCCTGCCATGGTATTTTGTCCGGCCCGTGAGGCACAATGACTTTCCTAATGGAGTGCGGCCCGCAAGCAGCATCGGCCGCCCTCCATTAGGAAAGTCTTTGAAACTCTTCTCTTCCGGGCCGGACAAAATACTGGCCCTCATAGGCTCAGGGCACACACACCACGTAGCTCCTACGAGCCACGTAGTGCGTGTGTGCTGCACCAATGGAGGGCCAGCACTACGGCTGGTGTGGCGAGTAAGGCTTGATGCCGGAAGGCATTTCAGCCTTGCCACGCCCACACCAGCCGTAGTGCCAGAGACCTCGCCAGCGTTCCAGCTAGCCTGCCTTCCAGCACGTCCGGTAAGTGGTCTGTTTGTTTGTGTTTGTGTTTGTGTGTCGGGTCTGTTCTGGTGTATGTTTGTGTGTATGTTTGTGTTGTGTTGAGATGCGGGGGTGGGTGTCGGGTGTGGACGAATGTTTGTTTTTGTATGTTTGTGTTGTGTATGGTGAGATGCGGGCGTGGGGGGGTGTCGGATATGCATGAATGTTTGTTTTTGTATGTTTGTGTTGTCTATGTTGAGATGCGGGGGTGGGGGGGGTGTCGGATATGCATGAAAGTTTGTTTTTATATGTTTGTGTTATGTATGTTGAGATGCGGGGGTGGGGGTGTGTCGGGTGGGCATGAATGTTTGATTTTGTATGTTTGTGTTGTGTATGTTGAGATGCAGGAGTGGGGGGGTGTCGGGTATACATGAATGTTTGTTTTTGTATAATTGTGCAGTGTTTGTTGAGATGCGGGGGTAGGGAGTGTCGGGTGTGATGAATGTTTGTTTTTGTATGTTTGTGTTGTGTATGTTGAGATGTGGGGATGGGGGTGTGTCGGGTGTGCATGAATGTTTGTTTTTGTATGTTTGTGCAGTGTTTGTTGAGATGCATAGGGTTGGGGGGGTTCGGGAGTGCATGAATGTTTGTTTTGGAGTGTAAGTGCGGTCTATGTGGAGATGCAGGGTCTGTATGGGTGCATGCTTGAGAGTGTGTATGCTGTGTTGGGGGGTGGGGTGGTTTGGGTCTGTATGGGTGCATGTTTAAGAGCGTGTGTGCTGAGTTGGGGGGTGGGTGGGTTCGGGTCTGTATGGGTGCATGCTTGAGTGTTTGTGTGCTGAGTGGGGGGGTGCAGGGTTCGGGTCTGTATGGGTGCATGCTTGAGAGTGTGTGCCGAGTTGGGGGGTGAGGGGTTTGGGTCTGTATGGTTGCATGCTTGAGAGTTTGTGTGCTGAGTTGGGGGTGGGGGGTTCGGGTCTGTATGGGTGCATGCTTGAGAGTGTGTGTGCTGAGTTGGGTGTGGGGGGGTTCAGGTCTGTATGGGTGCATGCTTGAGTGTTTGTGTGCTGAGTGGGGGGTGCGGGGTTCGGGTCTGTATGGGTGCATGTTTAAGAGTTTGTGTGCTGAGTTGGGGGGTGGGGGGTTCAGGTCTGTCTGGGTGCATGCTTGAGTGTTTGTGTGCTGAGTTGGGGAGTGGGGGGTTTGGGTCTGTATGGGTGCATGTGTGTGTGCTGAGTTGGGGGGTGGGGGGATTCAGGTCTGTATGGGTGCATGCTTGAGAGTGTGTGTGCTGAGTTGAGGGGCGGGGGGTTCAGGTCTGTATGGGTATTGGTTGGGGGTGGGAGCCATGGGGCATAGTGTTTGGTTGGGGGTGAGGGACATGGGGCATAGTGTTTGCTTGAGGGGTGGGAGCCATGGGACATAGTGTTTGGTTGGGGTTGAGGGACATGGAGCATAGTGTTTGCTTGAGTGGTGGGGGCCATGGGGCATAGTGTTTGGTTGGGGGTGGGAGCCATGGGACATAGTGTTTGGTTGGGTTGGGTGGGGGCCATGGGACATAGTGTTTGGTTGGGGGTGAGGGGGCCATGGGGCATAGTGTTTGGTTGGAGGTGGGGGCCATGGGGCATAGTGTTTGGTTGGGGGTGAGGGACATGGGGCATAGTGTTTGGTTGGCCGAGAGGGGGCCATGGAGCATAGTGTTTGGTTGGGGGTGAGGGACATGGGGCATAGTGTTTGGTTGGGGGTGAGGGGGCCATGGGACATAGTGTTTGGTTGAGGGGTGGGAGCCATGGGACATAGTCTTTGGTTGGGGGTGAGGGACATGGGCATAGTGTTTGCTTGAGGGGTGGGGGCCATGGGCATAGTGTTTGGTTGAGGTGGGAGCCATGGGACATAGTGTTTAGTTGGGGGTGAAGGACAATGGGCATAGTGTTTGCTTGAGGGGTGGGAGCCATGGGACATAGTGTTTGGTTGGGGGTGAGGGACGTGGGGCATAGTGTTTGCTTGAGGGGTGGGGGCCATGGGGCATAGTGTTTGGTTGGGGGTGGGAGCCATGGGACATAGTGTTTGGTTGGGGTGGGGGCCATGGGACATAGTGTTTGTTTGGGGGTGAGGGGGCCATGGGGCATAGTGTTTGGTTGGGGGTGAGCAGGCCATGGGGCATAGTGTTTGGTTGGGGGTGGGAGCCATGGGGCATAGTGTTCGGTTGGGGGTGGGGGCCATTGGACATAGTGTTTGGTTGGGGGTGGGAGCCATGGGACATAGTGTTTGGTTGGGGGTGAGGGACATGGGGCATAGTGTTTGCTTGAGGGGTGGGGCCATGGAGCATAGTGTTTGGTTGGGGGTGGGAGCCATGGGACATAGTGTTTGGTTGGCGGTGGGAGCCATGGGGCATACTCTTTGGTTGGGGGCGAGGGGGGCATGGGGCATAGTGTTTGGTTGGGGGTAAGGGGGGCATGGGGCATAGTGTTTGGTTGGGGGTTGGAGCCATGGGGCATAGTGTTTGGTTGGGGGTAAGGGACATGGGGCATAGTGTTGCACTCCAAGAGTGAACCCAATAATAAAGCTAAAACAGGCACAGTTAGGAGATGTACATCCTTTGCTTTTTGAGGAAACCTGACTCAACGAAGGCCATACTCCTCTTGGGCAACCCAAACAGCAAACTATAGCAGTCCAAAATAATGGAATTTCCAATCAAGGGTCAATAAAATATATATAATTTAATTAAATAGACGATATACAATAACTAAATAGAAATAAATTATAACAATGGAAAATGTGTAGTACGAAATGTAAGTTTGAAATAAAAATAAAAATCGTTACCCCTCAAAAACATATTCTTTTTCCATGTGTTTAATACAAATTGGGGGTTGAAAAAGCCTCCTGCCACGCCCTGCCAACCGCCCCGCCCACATTTACTTTTCAGCCCACTATAGCCATCATGTAAGGTACTTTCGGCCCTCTGTCAAAATCAGTTGTGCACCCCTGTTTTAGAGTAATCCCGTCAGTAAGGTGAGCAAATGTTAGCAATATATGTTACTCATCTGTCTATGTGCCTAAACACTTTCGGGCTCATTTTATTGAGCTGCATAATTCGGCTCTGTGGACCTGTTACATGTAGACAGACACATAAGTGGCTCCTTGATGCAAATTGTGGTGATTTGCACAGCAACGTGCGTAAGTGCAGGGCCAAAGGTGGCATATACGGTCCCTGCACTGTTGCACTCTGATGTGCAAATGAAGTAAACGCTGCCTGCCATGTATGCATGACAAGCAGCATTTACAATGGATGGGGTCTGTCTTCTTTTTGCTTGCGGAAAAGCTGGTGTATCCCATAGGGATCCCCAGCATTGCAGTGCCATGAAAATGCATGCTGGCACAAATACTGGTGGTTTTGTATGGCGGAGAGCAAAGGAGGTGGCAGAAAAGCAAATTGCATTCTGCCTCCCCTCTTCCCCAGTATTTGTATGTGGGTATTTCCCTATTATTTGTTATAGGGGATTGCCTTCCAATGGGAAAGTTACATGTGGAAGACAGAAGGGCTGTGAAGGCAATTACCCCTCCCACAATTCAATTTATTAAGGTTTGTGCACCAACTGGTTCCTGAATACTTTGAAATTTTGTAAACAGGTCATTCAAACTAACCCCACACCATTCAAATATAAAACAAAATGTATTCAAATGTCATTCTAAAAAGCAGTGAGAAAACGGCTAGTGTTTCTATCTATAACCACAAAGTTATAAAAACAGTTTTTTTTTTTTTTTACTCAAACAAATTTATATCACAAACGGTTTTCTTCAAAGAAGTGGGGTTAGTAAGTGATCACACAGTCCTTTTGCAGGCTCCATTAACCTTCTAGAGGTCTGCGAATCTGAACAATAACAAGACAGATGTCAAAAACTTTTCGTTTTTTCACGTATAGTTCTGTTGTTATTCAGTCACATTGTTTTCATCTACGGAGATACTGAACTATGATCTCCGTCATTTAGGCTTAGTACTTTTGGCCTATGGGATTGTCGACATATGTTTCGGCTGTTATATACTACATGAGGCACTATCCCTAGTACAAAATGGGGAGAAATGAGCTGCAGGGCCAATGTGAAAGGCATAAAAACCATACGCAAGGCTTTTACATCTTCCATTCATGTTGCGGCTCATACGAAAATGAGCCCCTTTGGTGCATTCAAGAGGCCCTGAAAAAAAACAGGTGTTGCTCAAGTGATAATGACTAAGTCAGCAGGTTGAACCAGGAGGTACCAGCCCAGAGCCCAATCAAACAGGCACGAGTGTAGCAAGGGCTGCCTGCAGTTATCAGCCGGTACATCCTGCTACTGTGGGGGAGGGGATATGGTTAGTAACACCTGGGGCAGGGGTATTATTGCCTCCAGGTACATTTTCTTTCAAGAATCGAAGCTTGAATATGTTTTCCTGAAGTAACCTTTGCCCAATCCAAAAGAAATGGAAAGGGAGCTTTGAAAGTATAACTTGGTTGTGTTATGGGTGTCACATGCTTTGCTCTTTCTGCATTGGTAACTTCAGCTCCACTGCAATCAGTCAGTGTTTGAAGCGAGCGGGAGTGGTACGCCTCTACTTTTTTTTAAAGACCTGTTACCATTCTGACACTTTTATGTTAAAAAGAAACCATTCCAGAATGATTTCCTTTTAAAATAACAGTGTAGGAAGAAGTTGAAGCGTGCTCTTCAGTGCATTGCACTGAGTATTCCCTTACACAGCAGACGTATTGGTTTGGGTGTGTGTATTTTGCATGGGAGGGAGGGGAATTGTGCGGCCCTTTTCTCAATCTTTAATAAAATTCAATTTTCAAAAAATAAATACAAAACTTTTTTATGGCCATGCAACACTAGGAACAATGACTACTACCAACTAATATTATCTCACAAGACTAATAAATGACACATATCTACAACCACAGGCACAGTGCAGTATTCCCAGACAACCTGCAAAGGAAGGTACGTTAGTATTATAAAAACTGTAATTCCTTCTTAGGGCTGGACTTCAAAAGTCCAGCCCTATGTTGAATGGGGCCTTGTGCCCAAAAGTTCAACAAAGTACCATGCAATCTTCAGAGGCGGGAACACAATAATGTAGAGGTCCTGGGGGCATGGGGATTGGTCCAAAGGCAGAAAACACCCTTTTCCAGTCAATGAAACTTTTCCTGGTTTTTGGACGCCTGGCGTGAGCCGGCAGTGGCAAAGCCAAACAGTTCGAAAACCTTTCAAAAGTTACCAAAGTTTTAAAAGGGGGGGATGGGGACCAGGTAAGTACTTCTGTAACTCAGGAGCATGGTGAATGGGTTTTCGGGGAGCAGGGGCAGGCCAGCAGGCAACAAAGTCCCACTACTTCTTTTTGTAGACTTTGACCACTGCAACTAGTAACATTTCTCTCTTTGGTAATGGTATCCCGTCCTCTGTGGGTGTCATTTGGGTTGGTTGCTTGATATTGTCAGATACATAGATACCAAGTCGATTTGAATTTGGTTGTGCATTTCACATTATTAATATTATTTCTAATATATTGAAACGTGTTTTCCTAAATGGATCCTGGGGAAATTAAGGGAATGTAAAATGCAGAAACAGAAAACCTTATAATACATGTAACAAGATATGTTTGAAAATGTAAAGATCTACAAAATGCACAAATTAAAGTAAAAATAATAGAAAAAAAGGTACTTATTCAAAATGAATAAAAAAGGTACTTATTCAAAAATGGAAGCCATCCAATACAAAGGTAGCAATGAAATAACATTTACCACAGGCTTTAACAAGCAAACAAAAGACGCTTCTGTTAGGGAGAATTCTCCAGAATGGCAAATTTCCCTTACCTACTGAGTCCCTCAGCAGCTTTGCTGGATTTCTGGGATTTATTTTCTTCACCTGGTAAGAGTGTGAGCCTTTTTTCCCACTCTTACATGTGTTTTGCTGTGTGTGTTTACCATTTTCTTGTATTCATAGACTGTAGAGCCTCACCTACTCCATAGGCATCATCTTTTTACTGTGTGTTAAACAGCACCTTCAGTGCAGCGACACAGGGTTGTCTTTTTGACTTCCCAAATCCGACTCCATTTTCTGGGACTGACTACTGTCTCCCAGAACATGTAATGTTGCCATTGACTTTATTAGTCCCCTTTAAAAACTCACAGACCCAGTAAAAAATATCTTAAATAGACTGCTGGAAAGGGTTAATACTTACCCCTTTTTGTCTGTTTCTCTTGGAGCATTGTTTCGCTCCCTTTTCATTAAGACTTGGCTGGTGGCAGTGGTAACTACCCTATTTTTCCTACCGCGGTTATCTTAAATAGCCTTGGTATTGTTTTAGGCTATCTTGGTAGGCTCGAACTTAAACCCGCTAGACCATATACGTTTTCATACGGTTCTGGCTGGGTTTAGTCGCCATTTCTTTTTGTAAAAGTCTTTCTTGTGTTTTACTCTGCGCGCCAAACCAGGTTTGGTTCCTTTGTTTGCCGTCCTTTCGCTGGCTTGTGCACAGAAGCCCTCTTTAGGCACCTGTATGTCTGGGGGGGGACATGATGTGAAGGAGGGGTCTAGGACTCCCTGCACAGGGTCTCCTTGGAGACCCATGTCGCACTCTGATCTGATTGGCTGTGGTGACTGTCCCGGCGGGACAGCCACCCTGCTGTGTGATTCACTGTCAGGCTGTGTGAATGGGGGAAAACTGCATAAAAAGCAAGTCTCTGGGGCTGCAAAGGCAGAGTCGCCACTGGAATGAGACAACTGAGGAGGAGCTGAGAGAAGAGGACCCCTACTACGACTGAAACTACCGGTGAAGCCCTGCTCAAATCTTCATACTCCTTGAGCTGGTGGGAACAACCAGTTTACCAAACTGCTCTCCAGGCCTCTCTTCTCTGGTCGAATTTGCTGTACAGCGATACAGTGAACCGGATAGGCAGGAGGAACAGACCCTGCTTGCTTTTTAAGGAGCACACCTTTTATCCGTTGCTTTGCTCTGCTGCTGGTTTCTTCTCTGGGCAGTGCAGGACCCTCCAGTCTTCCTACTTTGTGTCAGTCCAACTGTCGCATCAGGAACTGTGAGCCTGCAGGACCTGCCAGGAACTTCCGCCTCAGCTACAGCCTTCTTCTACATTTAAGGTACTGTTTAAATCCGGTTATTCGTTTCGTCCAGCCGCGGTGAAGGCGTGTGAAACCTTTTGCCAATCCGAAGGCTTGTCCTTCTCCATTCTTTAAGCTAACTCTTCTGCCGACCAACTTCGTTCTGAACTCTTGGCAAAGACTTAACCGCAAACTACTCTGAACTGTGTCATCTTGAGCAACAGACTTTGACCCATTAACATTGGCCCAGGCCTATTGAATTGATTTCCTCACTGTAGTTCCTTTTTCTAGATTGCCCTGACTAATTACTTGTTGGTACTTCAACAGTTTTTGATAACTTTGTCTTTTCCTCCCTTTTTGAATTATTGGAGTGCCATTTTGATCACACTTCTTTTTGAGCCTAACTTGTCCAGAAACTATTGGGTGTGGCTTAGTGTATTAAGAGTGTGATTTTTCAAATGATTTAATTTAGTGAAATGTTTTACAACAGATGAGTAAATAAATGTATATTCTTTTACTCAGAAACCTTGAGTCAGTGTTTGTTTGAATCACAGTAATTGCTATCCTTTGTGTAACTATTGATACTGCTCACTTGCTCTTGATATAAGTCTGGCTGCTCAGCCATCGCGACCACTTTACTGTGTAGTACGGGCTTGTACAAAAGGCGAATTTGTACTGTCACTTGCAGTCCTAATTGTGTGTGGTGTTCCCAAAGGGTACTGCATATAATTCTGCCTAACATTTTCCTTTCTTGATAAACACTGCTACCAACCTACCCAGGGCTGTCACGTCTAACCCCAATATAATGGAACATTTTGACATTTTGTACACACACAGAGGAAAATACTATGTGAAAGTCCATTTTCACTTGTAGCAAACAATATGTGGCTACCCAACTTAACAGTAGGGTTGTGTGAGTCGTATAATCTTTCTGTATGTAACAATGCAATTAATAACACGCAAACACGCTTTTGAATATGGCAATTTTTCTAACATCCATATTCAAACAAATAATAATTGCAAACACCGCCTTTTGGGCCCCATTACGAGGCTGGCGGTACCGTGCCTGTAATACAGGCACCGCTGCCGCCCGTGTATATTTATTTCCGGTGCCCAGGAATGGGCAATTACCGGGTCAATACGGCCTTGCTGGACCCGGTAATTGCCCATTCCTGGGCGGCAGAAGATATTTTTCCCTATTTCCATTTGAGCCCCATAGGGCTCAATGCAAATGGGGAAGCCGGATGCACCGGCACCATTCGTGAATGGTGCCAGTTCATCCGACATGCTCTGTTCACGGGTGCCAGTACGGCTGCCAGGTCAGACATGGTGGCCACAAAGGCACCCGCGAGCAGAACTCGTAGTTTGCCGGTCCGGTAGTAAGGGTGCCGGTGGCTTAGGTCGGAAAGCAGAGTGCGAGCATGCAGTGCAGTCATCAACCAGTGGAGCCTGCGAGGTAAGACAGGTGCGGGTGGGGGACGCAGCCATTACTGCATCCTACTAAACTGCCCTATCTCATGCTTACTTCCATTTCAATCTGAATCTCAAGCTGCACTGTCTCTACTCATCCTTTAGTCTGCACCCCACAAACTCCTCAGGGATTTTTCACAACCTATGCAACTCTCTTTCCCTCTCCATTCTACCCTCTGGTCTGACACACTCTGCCGGCCATACCCTGGATGTTCTCATCTATTCAGACATCCCCCTCTCTAATTCTCTCACTACTCCTCTCTCCTGGACTGACCACTTTCTTCTTTCTTCTTACTTGACAAAAGCCCACTCAGCACTGCCACCTTCTTTCGTGTAATTTGACCTATGTAGCGAGTACCAGTGCTGCCTTTTCCTCCACTTTCTCTCCCCTGCCTACTTCTGGGTCTCACTCACATCCTGACACAGCCCTTCCTAACCTTCACCTTTCCATCTCTAGCACTCTGAATATTCTTGCCACTGTCATGTGGATCCGCCTGAAGCCTGCCAACTAGTGCAATTCTTGGTATGACTGGGGACGCCGTCCAGAAGGAGAAGCATAAAGCAGCAGTAGAGCCAGAAGCTACATGACTGAATGTTGCAAGGTGAAGCACTGGTAGGAGCTGCAAGAAGGTAGTCTGTTACCAAATCATAGAGTCCTGATGTGAGAGGGTCTATTCTAGCGAGGGGCGCTGGAACAGGAGCTCCATGGTGCAGAGCCAATACAGCGGGAAGCGGGGCTGGAGAAAACCACTTCTTTGACTTCCCATTTGTATGTTGACTCTCCTCAGGCATTGCGAGAACGCGGGAATGCAAAAGGGGCAAATTGACAAACACCAGAGGCAAAGGAGGAGTGCCTAAAAGTATGTGCTCATTTCAAGCACAAGCACCAGTAAGTTTCAAAGAAACCTCATTGAAAGTGATTGCATAAAAAGTTAAGTATGACAAGCTTATGGTGAATGATGCCTGCTGGCACTTGAAGTGCTGAAAATGAAACAGCTCTAACTCTTGAAAGAAATAAAGAGTGAAATCATAACCAAGAAGGATGAAATGTTAAAAGTACATAGAGAGAACGTATACATGAAAAGCACAAAGCGAGGTTGTGAAAAGGTAAAAAGTGACAGAGTGGTTGAACTAAAAAGTATAATGCCTTTTTCAAATGACTGAGTTGTGAACTATGAAAAATTAAGTACATATCTCGATGAGGGGGAGCTGAGATTGAAGTTTGGAAAAGTAGAACCATACCAAAATAAAAACTCCATTGGAGCCAGAGAGGCACAACTGAACTGTGGATGAAAGGCTCTAGTCCGGCAGAGGGAAGTCTATATTGCATTATTATGTTAGAGGTCATCATTTAGAGGTTGAGCTAAAGCATTCGAAAGTCCTCGACGGTTGTTTTGATGTGAAAAGTTGGAGAATAACCCATCCCCGCCACCCCCCCCAACAGTGAACTTGTGCACAGCGGTCTAAGCCTGACTGAGACCCATTGTGAACTGGTGAAAAGGGGTCCAAACCCAACTGAGCTAGACCTGGGTTCAGTAAGAAACCCAAAGACTTTGCGAATGTGAAAATCCTGAAGAGTTAGGAACTTTGGAATTTGTTTGTTACTTCAGGCATTCTGTGAATAAGAGACTTTGCTAGAGAAGCTAGAGTGTGTGCAAAGCTTCAGTGTGCCACTTTGTCCCGAGCTGAAAACATGGGGAAGGGAAGCTAACTACTCAGTTAGCCTCACATATTGTTTCTTGAACACTTTTCTTTGCATACGTAATTTTCCTACACCATTCATTAAGGATTGTCAATTGTTTTTTTAAGTATAGGCCCTTTTTTTCTGACAGTGATTCATCTAGGACTATGTTATTATTATTTGATGGTTGAAGCTTGTTCCCATCCTTAGATTTAGGGTTCGATAGGTATTCAACCAACCCACTGAAGTTCAATGAACACCCTTGAACAGTGTCTCATTTGTGTCGGTCTTCGTTAATGATACCAAGCCTTCCCTTACAGTGCTTTCCTGGGCAAACTCCTGGAGAAGTTGGCTATCTCCCAGCTAACCCTCAACACTGAATCTGTGCGCTGTCTCCATGACCATCAGTTTGGCTTCATAGCAGCCAGAGGCACGGCACTCCTGAACATCCATGAAGATCTCTCAAATCTTGACTGTAGCTCTCCATCAGTCATCATTCTCAAGCTTTCCACTGCATTTAACATGGTCAACCAAAACATCCTGATTACTCATCTCTGTGAGACCCTTGGCATCATGGATCAGGCTATGGCTTGGCTGACCTCCTTCCTCCTGTACCGACCTTCCTAGGTTCAGCTTGGTTAATTTCTTTCCACCAGCCTTTCTCACCACAGGTGGGGTTCCCCAGGGCTCTATCCTCTCCTCCTTCAATGTTTATCTGGTCCCTTTGGCCCAACTGATATCTACTTTTTCCTCTGGCTTTCAGTGTTATGCGGATGACACACAGCTCTCTTTCAGGCTACCCTGGGGCTCGTCCTCCTCCTCCTTGCTCATCCCTAACTCGCTATGTGCTATTCCGGTATGGTGCACCTCTAATGATCTCTGCCTTGATGCCCCTTCTCATTCGGGGCCCTGCCCCCACATTTCCTCTCTCACTCTGGCTTCCCTCCTTGGGCCCTCTTCCCTCACCCTGTGGTGAGGCAAAAAAACGCTGGGGTCATCTTTGACTCCACTCTCGCCTTCTCTCCACACATCACAGACCTTGCCAAGAAGGCCCATTTCCAGCTGTTTCCCTCAGAGGTATTCTCCCTTTTCTCACCTTCCCTTGGGAGCTCACTGTCTCCAGAGCCCTGGTTCTCTCTAGGCTGGACTATTGCAACAACCTCTTTCTCAATCTGCCTATCTCTACTCTTCACCCTCTTCAACTCATCCAGAACAGGGCTGTAAGACTTATCCTTGCCCTCAAGCCCAGGAACGCATCTCTCTGGCCCTAAAACACTTCCACTGGCTTCTGGTTGCTGCAAGGATCAATTTAAAGACCCTCTGCATCGCCCACAAGGATTTGTTGGGTCCTGCCCTCGCTACCTTCAACTCGCTCCTACTGAGTACCTGCCTCCTAGAGCCCTTTTGTCGTCTACTTCTAACTGTCTGCGAGTGAGTTGCTTCTCCAAGCAGTGAATGGGGGTTAGATTGCTCTCCTGTGCAGGTGCCTCCCTCTGCAATGGCCTCCCTGACTCTCTCTGCCTTGAGCCAGATCTTTTTAAGTACCAGAAGCTCCTCAAGACCTCGCTTTTCTTATTTATTTGCATTTTTTAAAGTGCTCACACAGCCCACGGGCATCGAGGCGCTGTTACAGGAATTGTTATTTTATTATTTTAGTTGTGTAATTGTTTTTCGTTGTTGTCTTAGTTGCATATTTATAACGCGCTTAAATACCCAGAGGTTTCTAAACGTGGACCCGGGATCGAACTTGTGTTTCTTCGTGTCGTCTTGCTTCCAAGGCGAACACGTTGACGCTGGCTATCCTCCCGGGACGAGGAGTTCCTGTTCTTTCTTGCTCCCTCTCCACTGCTAACCTTCCCTTGCTCCTGCTCTATCGGCTGACTGTCTGTCCGTTGCATTTTGAGTCTTACAGGACAACAGACCCCCCTTACCAGTCCCCCTGCACTTGCCACCTGACCCACTTGCACAGCCGTCTGGATAACATTGCACTTCGGGTTGGGATTGCCCACTGTAGTCCCAGCCTTCTTTGTGCTTCACTCAGGACTCTGCTGTTCTTGGTGCACTTCTCCCTGTACCCTCCCCCCTCCACTCCTTGTTGCGCACTTGCATGTTCTCAGTGAAACAAGGCCCAGTAAGATTGTTGTCTTGTCCTCCCTGTGTTCTACCTCCCATGTCTTGTTGCGACTTGAATGACTTGTGTATGGGCGCATAATACATGACAAATCAATCAATGTGTTGTTTGTCCCGACACTAGTCATCTGGGCAACACTTTATTTCTGTAGCTCGGCTTTGGCACTATGTGCTAGATCAGTTGAATCATTCAATTTGTTTGATTGGCAATTAATGACATTTCAGTATTGGTGCAATCATTTTAATAGATTTCAAGATGTATTGGCACTTGAGACCCCATACGAAAATCAAGACCATATGTATATCTCCTTTGGAAGGAAATGGGGTGAAATGTATTTAAAACAATACGGGCGATTATCTGTAATATTAAATATTAAATACTAGCAGAATGGGAACCTTATTATCAGGCTTAACACATTTGAAAAACAAAAGAAATGCAGTATGTTTTGAAAGTGTATTTGATGGTGTCTTTTATTATTGAATACTTTCTTCAGGAACCACAATGCTAACCATCAGTGAATAGAAAGAAACCTCGGCACTTCTAATAGAATCCCAAATTGTACAGTATAAAAAGCTTAGCTTACTATTGTACCTTTAAGTTGACTTTCATACAGTCTTGCATGTATTATTTTTGACGTCAGGGACAATTGAGAGTTCAGTGCAAAATAAAAGAAAGTCAAGCATTTATAATAAACGCTGAACTTGGTAAGCAACACCATACTTAACTAATTAACTTTTAATACATTGAAAAACTTGATTAAAAGCACAACGGTTGTTCTAAATTCCTATGTCTGAAAATCTATTAGCAGTTTTTTGGGAAGTAATTTCTTATTGTTGTGAAGATGTATGTAGGGTTCAGTGGGAATCCACCCAGTGTGAGATGCTAACTCAGGATTCATTATATGGAAGATCCCAAGGGCCTCTCCACAATCACTACCTTTTCACACAAGCAACCCATTTTACTCCATACACTAGTAGAAAGAGTGATCCAACATCTCCAAGTTATACCCCTCCATCAGGATGAGTCAGTCCTGAACAGGGCTGTAGTACAGACCATTGCAGAGACAGAATATATGTGAGCATATATATGCGTTGAACAGTGGACATGATTTTACCAAACACTTGCTGCAGGAAAAGATTTAGGGGGAGCAGTGAACAACCTCTGATCATGTAATGTGAGATGCCCTCATGATAGCAAAGGGAACCCTGGAGGAATCAGACAGCTGCCCTGATAGATGTGCCCAATCATAAGCTGATGGTTCCCGAGTGAAAAACACTCCACCCATGTAGACAGAGGATGACAACCATCAATAAAACCAGCAGTAGCCACCCTTGGACCGGGCGGATCAAGTGTCAACAACGAAACTCAGGTTTTAAGAAATAATCAAAGCCAGATTTCCCTGATAAGCCACACATCATCCAAATTACAATTACATTTAAAGTATGGGCACTCAGCACTGGTTGCCTTTTGCCAAATGTATCATAATTTAATCAATTGAAAAAAGAAGGCTCTTATCTTGGAGGCTGGTCTTCTTGGCGACACCTTTATGATTGCTTCTTTTTTTTCCTTGTGTGCTTGATATTAATCAAAATATGTCAATTATCATTTCTGCCATGTCTTAAAGGAGTATAGCGGTGAAAAGACAAAACAATGCTCAAAATTAATCACAGAAACAATACCTACGGCAAGTAAATTTCCATCACCAATTTTTAATGAAAAAATCATCACAGAGTGCCCTTTGTGATGACACATGTTTCGGCAATGTACCTTTATCAAATCGGGGCAAATTTCTCAAGAGTCCTTGTAGGTTCATTGCTTGTACATTTAATTTTATAATGGGTTAAAATTAAATGTACAAGCAATGAACCTACAATGACTCATGAAAAATGTGTCCCGATTTGATAAAGGTGCATTGCCGAAACACATGTCATCAGAAAGAGCACTTTGTGATGATTATTTCATAAAAAACTGGTGATGGAAATTTACTTGCCGCACATCTATATGGATATCTGTTTCTGTGCATAAGTAAATCAATGTACCTTTTATAAAATACCTCAGAGATCAACAAGGCCATACGTTTCTCTGGCAATTTCTCCTTCTATGAACCTTATTTGCAACTGTGATTGTAAGATAGAATACTTCTTAGTATCTACAGTTACACGAACGACAGTCTGGGGGAAAAGTGAATTTCGGTGCTCACAGACAAGAGCTGAAATGCTTTAGTAATCAAATTGCAAAATGTACCTGCCCATTATATATTAAAAAATTAAAAACTCAACACACCCGAGGATGATTAATCATCAATATGCAGCATTTTGTGCAAAAACAAAAGGTTTGCTTCTCGGTATCCAGTTATTGCTTTGCAGTAAGCATTGTGCTTACATCATGTATGACACCACTCATCACATCACTGATGACATCAGACATGATATTATGTATAACTTGACTGATAAAAGCGCTGCTTACATTAATTACATGGTCGAGAGATTGAGCAGGATAGTGTCAGAAGTGGCTGTGCGTGTATTACGGGAGAAAGTGCGGCTTGACACTCGTTCGCCCTTCTAGGGCCTTTCCTCTAGCCTCTTGCTTCCTATGAGGAAGTGAAGCAGAAAAGAAGCAAACGTCGGAGGAGGAGGGACGGAGTACTACAGAATTTGATAATCGTGAAAAATTGGGACTCCCCACTCCACCTTTTCCCCCCACCCTCCGTGGCTGTTGCTGCCCTGTTGCTGTTGCCCTGCGAGCCTGTATCTGAGCCTGAGCTCGAGTCCAACACGGCGAGGTGAGCAGTGAGGTGAGGGACTGTTTGTGGGTTTACTGTGACCTAGTGTCACCTTGTGGGCACTAGCGTGTGCAGTGTGTGCAGGTGTCTATTGGCACCTGAATAAAGCCGGTGTGGTCCGCAGAGTCTTTTTGGGCACCTGGCCATTGGTGAGAGGCAGGAGACGGGAGATAGAAGGGGGAGTCCAACTGGAGTGACAATAGACTCTACTTCCTGATAGGCTGGACTTACTCCCACTTTCTCCACTTATTTGTTCTGAGCTTTGTCCCATAGTCTTTACTTGGGATATTTTGTATTGGTAGCTCTGATAGTGGGCCCATTGGTGACTGGTGACTGTGGTGCTTTATTGCATTACTTTATTGCATTACTATGAAGCTCAGAAGCAAAATTAAAGGTGCCAAAAGAGCAAGAATGATACTAAAGATGTGGATACGGCTGAAATTAGCACACAGACAAAGGTTGCCAAAGATAAGAAGATTACTGATTTCTTTGGTGAACAAATGGCGGTTGCACAGATACATGCGGAACCGTTGGAGACTGTATTGCCTTCTAATGATGTGCCATGCACTTCGTCGGAATGTGATAATAACAGTTCTCTGTTGAACTTATGTTACAGCCTAGAAGGGCAAATTACTAACATGGAGAGGCTGAAGGCCCAAAGTTCTGTCCCAGAAACTGTAGTCATTGTTTCCACTGTTCCAGGGCCTGTAGGAGTTATCTCCAGTACTCCTCCCACTGTGACCAATGATAGACTTTCTTGTTCTCCTTGACTCATGGGTCTGGGGGACAGCGTAGCTGAATGCGAAACACAAGATCATGTATCTCTAGGTTCTAACAATGATTGTGTGAAATGCAAAATTGAAACTAAATTGAAAGATCTGGAGACCCAAAATACTACAACTAGTTTTGCTTTAAAAAATCTGTTAAGGCTGTGTTACACCATTGTCTCCCAAGTGAGAAACAATGCAGATGCACTTAAGTAAATGTCCAAAGGAGATCCCATCTCTGATCTGGTGGTGAATACCCAGGGTGAGAGTATGCTGGGTAAACAAGCCACTAATGCTTTGGTTAATGCTAATTTGGAATCTACGCTGGTTGAAGTTATGGCTGGTAGTGATTGTAAGAGTGTGGATGGATGTGAACTATCCAAGAGAGAGAGAGGAGAAGGTGGCACAATCTGGAAAATAAATCAGAACTGGACAGGGTTGTTGCAGTGGGTGAAAATGTTGTAAAGGTGATGCCAGATGGGCTGAAACCCACCTCCAAAAGAGGCAGAAAGTGAGCAGCAAGGAAGGCAAAAAAGCATGCTCTGAAGGGTGGTAATTTGACCACCTGGCTGATTGGCTCTGATAAGCCTAAAACTAAGTTCTCCAACCCACATGGTATCCCGGTTTTAGGGGGGTCAGCTGTTGTACCTGTCGATAGTACTTTTGATACATCTGATGCTTCTGCTTATAGTAGTGATGACAGCGATGAGGAATTTGCTGAAATTGTTGTGCCTAACAAGAAATCTAAGGTTAAGTTTTCCCTGGTGGTTAATAAATTATCTCCGTAAATATTTGCGAATACTAGAAATCATAAATGGATTATGCACCAGTATGTCCCAGGTCGGCGTGTCTCCCTAAGAAACAGTTTACTGTCTCAGCCAGTACAAAGAAAACTAGAAATCCCATAAATCGAGGAAAAAAAGCTTGAGATTGTTAATGCTCAACTCCGTTTGAGAATATTAAAAAGTGGGGACTTTAAGTTTGTAGAACCCTGCCATGGCTTGTTTAGTAGAGTCCATTGTTACTCGGAAGCTGTGGCATGTCTTGTCAGGGATCATAAGGATGAGTTGAAAAAGTGTGGATATTTTCTTGATGTTAATGAAGAGGGAGTTGACCAATTGCCCAATAAGGGTAATTCTGATTATGTCAGAAATTCTGTCCAGGATAAGGGCCAAGTGGTGGGTAATGATGTAATAAAAGCCCACTCGGAATGGCACTGTTCCTTTTTACCTTTAGTCCAAATAATCATTGAGATGATACCACTATGATATCGTGGAATACGAGAGGACATTGTCATCTTTTTTGCTGAACTTGGCTCCCATGATCTCTACTGTAATGCTCAAACTGTTCTCCTACAGGAAAATTGGCTTCTGCAAAGGGCGGTATTTGATGGCTTCATGGCATTTCACAATTTAGCAAGTAAGGGTGACAAGGGAAGGCCTTTTGGAGGCATTTTAACCTTGGTATCTAATGCAATTCACTCATATGAATGTATAGTGACCTCTTCAAATCCCAATGTATTGATGGTAGAGATGCATTTGAATAATTGGAGGCAAATTATTCTGGTCAATGTATATGACCCATCGGGCAATGATTATACTGTTGCTATCCAACAGAGTATTTATGAGTGTTTGCTCGATAAATGCATTTCTGATGGGGGACTATCATAATATTGGGAGGTGTTCTCAATTCTAACATCTTGCTATATAATATGGGAGGAATGTCAAAAGCTGAGAGGTGGATTACTTTTATTAAGGATATGGAATTACTGGTGGTGAATGGAAGTGTGCATGATAAACCTACTACTTGCAGTACTTTGACCAACGGTCGGTATGCATCTATGCTTGACTTTATATGTATGAGTGCCAAGAAGTTTGATAGCCTTACAGGCTTTCAGATATTGTAAAATGAATTTAGTGACCACTCTTTGTTACAATGTACGGTTATGCTTGATATTAGGTCTGCAGACATGGATGCCACGGAGGGGCGGGGGGATTACTGTCTCTAGCCAAGGTAATAGGATCAGATGGTCAGATGGCAACTAAGCTAAAGCTAAAAAATGGTGTGGTGGAGTAACTTTTGAGCATTTGCTCACTCGTTCTGCTGATAACATAGTTAGCTGGCTATCCAAGCACCTACATGACTTATGCCCAGTGGAGGGAAGCTTATACCCTATAAGAACAGCCTAGGTAGAATGAGGGTGTATGATAGGGTTATGAGAGATATGAAAAGAGGGATGCGCAGAAAGCTGTCTGCATGTGAATCCAGTGGGATGAGTCCTGAGATGGTGTATAGTTAGAGGAGAAGGATCAGAAAAACATACCGAAATGAGGTCAGATGATACCTGGACTTTGAGGACAATACTATTTGGCAGTATATGGTCCGTCGCCTCATTGATGGGAATACCAGGAAATTCTGGGCTAGTTTTAGATCCCTTGGCAATGTCGGTAATTCAGAGTTAATGATTCCCATTGATAGCCTTACCTGGGTGAGGTATATTGCTAACAAATTCAAAGGTGATACGACTATCCTGGTAAAGAGACCTATATCTAAATTGACCATCATGCGGGAAGATTTTTAAGGGTAATTAAGAATCTTAAATCCTCTTGAGCCCCTGGCCCTGATGGCCTCTGTAATGTTATCATAAAGGATAATCCAGAGGTCTGGTCCAGTATACTGGGGATTCTATTTCAGAAAATTATTGATACGGGTGTCATGCCTAACTCCTGGAAGATCTCACACATAATTCTGGTATATAAGAGTGGCTCACGGAATTTACCTGAGAGTTATAGGCTCCTTGCACTTACTGACGTGTCCAGTAAAATCTTTTGTACCTTAATTCTCCATGAAGTTACTAAATGGATTGATAGTAATAACATCTCAGATAAGGCTCAAACTGGCTTTTTGTTACTCACCGCCCCGTAGGTAGGTCAGGAAACTGGATTAGGTGACCTTGGAGATGATAGTTTATACAGGAATCAATATTCAGCCTCCAATATTCCGGCTCCCCTGAATTCAAGACTCAGGCTTCCTCAGAAAGAGGGGCTCTTTTCTACAATGTACCTCTCTGCTGTTTCGATCTGAACAGGCAGAGGTGTCAATTGAATAAAAGAGCGGGGAAAACACTCACCGCCAAAACAATGCTGCAAAGGAATACAAAGAAGATTAGAGTGCTATGAGGAGGAAGTAATGCAATCAAGCAACAGTAGATGACTGAAATACCTAGGCAAGGATTGGAGTGGAGTTCACCATGAGATGGACCTACAAAGAAAATAATCCCAGTACAGTAAGTATGAGTGTTATCTAATAGGCTCTTCCTATAGGTAAATAACCAAAACAACAGACCTGAAATGATGGACTCTCAAGGGTTAACGATGTCCAGTTTGGAGTAACAACGACAGGATAAAATAACAAACAGGCAAGTTAGTACAGGAAAATAAGCCCGGGTGGCACGAGGGTCGCACTAGTGTCGGGTTGGTGCATGCACAGGAAATCGTCACAAAATGCACTTGAAGACCTGTTCATAAAGAATAGTGCAATCCAGTAAATGTCCCAGTAGTCCAACAGAAAGAAGAAATGTCTTAGAATCCCAACAGGGAACAATAGGTATGGCTGAAACAGTATTAGCAGAGGTAGCGCTGACAGGTTTTCGCAACAAACGTGCAAAGCTTGAATTACCTTGAAACACAAAATGTTGGTACAAGCTCAGACAAGGAATAGAGCAGCTGAGGCATCCCAGGATAATGAAGGCAAGAAAGCTGCAAGGAACGGGTAGCGGCAATCCAATAACGTTCCATGTTGAGACCAGGAGGTGACTGAAGTAATCAAGGCAGAGAACAGGCAGTCCAAGGGCAGTCCGGGTCAGCACCGTAACGGACTTTAGACAAGGCAACAGGGAGTAGACAAAACAATCCAGAAGACAAGCGTGGTGCGGAAACCAGCAGTTCAATCAGGACTTCGTAACAGGAGATCACGAAGGGAACGGACGTAACCAGAATAGAAAGTAAAACTACAATTAGCAGCAACGACCCACCCGAAAGACGGCAATTTTAAACCTTAGGGGGGCATGGCTTCCTTACACGTCCTCCACGTACGAGATGTGTCAGCTGACACGGGTTCCTCCGGAGCGTGTACAGGTGCCATGGCCACCTGTATCTGCTCCACAATGGAGCCTGAGTGTGAGACGTATTCCACAGGGAAGCCATTCTCTGTCGATGTGTAACACTGTTGTAAAGGATGCTCTACTAGAGACAACATCTTTAAAGTAAACACTCTTATCGAACAGGCTAAGGGTAAGGATAGGCTACCTCTGTATATGCTATTTGTTGACTTGTCCTCAGCTTTCGATTCGGTTGAGTGCATGAGGTTGTGGTCGTAACTCGAGTTGCTCGGTATGCCTCCCTATCTCCTGTATGTCTGTAAGATGATCTACGATGAAGGTGTAGCCAGGATTTGTATGAATAATGTGGGTGCACTCTCTGACCTTGACACTATTGCTAAAGGTGTAAGACAGGGCTCTACATTGGCACCAACACTGTATAATCTATTTAAGGCTGATTTTGGTGGAATCTTCAAAGAAAAAAAATGAATGCTTTCCCCTGAATTGGTTCCCATAAAATTGGGTGGATCTGCTATGCAGATGACATTATAATATTTGACAATACTTTTAGTGGAATCTGCATTAGCGCAAGCGCCATTTGTGAATATGCTAATGATAACGGCTTAACAATCAATTTGACCAAAACCCAATTTATGGAAGTTGGTCACAACAGCTGTAAAAAGTCATATAATCCATGCCCGCTGGGTGTGATAAAGAAAGTAAAAGACTACAAGTATTTGGGCTATGAGGTATGTGGTGATAGAGGAAAAATGAACCCTTTGGTACAACGGAATAAAAGATCTAAAGTTATGTCCACACTTACCGCCGCAATGTCCTTCTAAAAAAAAAAAACGACTGGCTTTAGTCTGTTAGGTATTACCAACATATATAAGCAGAAGTTAGTGGCCATGTTTTTGTATGCTTTGGAGACATCCTTTCTGGACTGGTCTGATTGGGTGGATGTGACTGAAGGCATTATATGGCGCAGATTGCTTGGTCTCACCAACTATACCCTTGTTAAGGCGGTTCGGCTTGAAATGGGGCTTCTATGTTTATCCACCCACATTGATCATAATAGAGTTAAGTTGTATATGAAAATTAAATTTGCTCGCCTCAGTACCTTGTTGTATATCCTCAGAGAAGGTCTGGAGGGTGGTAAAATAGATGCCCTGAATAAATTTAAAGAGAAAAATCTGCAACGTTTTGCTAAAATTGGTAGGACACCTAGATGGGATCATGGTGAAGGGGTGGTTTTAAAATCATTGAAAGATGTCATAGAGAAGTGAGACTGGGTTGCTAGTCATGATAAGGTCTCCACAATGAGTTTGCTATGTACATTTGCTAAAATGCCTTTTACATTTAAAAAGCCTCAAAGATATCTTAAACTCATGCCCTCCCAGACTAATCTTAGAATATTCCTAGATTGGGGGTGCGGGGATCATGGATTAATCTACCTGCCGAGAAAAGGATCTGTAGATTATGTGCGGACAATACCATGGTCGAAACAGCAGGACATGTACTTACCTGATGTCAGAAGATGAGATCTATCTATGACAAATACTTTGCCAAACTTGACCTTGACAAAGGGTATTTTGAAAGTGAAATCTTTTGCCTGAGGTGCCTTTCTGGGATGAGTAATTGTCTGGTTATCGTGATTACCCAGATTTGGAAGGTGGCAAAAGAACGTCTATGTACTTTTGAAGATGAGGTCAAATTGCTAATGGACCTTGAGAATGGAGCTCAATTAGGTCCTGCTCAGGCATTGTGTGAGTAGCAATGATATTTTGGACATATGGATCTCATGTATCTGTAAAGTTATTTTGCTCCCCTTCCTATGCTGTTCTGTTCTGTCCACCATTTTAAGTTTGTGTTTATTTCTTTTCTTTGATTGCTGAATCTAATGTACTAAAATGTGTTGGCTTTGTAGTTTTGTATTGATGTGTCTGTTTTAAAGTTGTATAAATAACACTAGAAATCAGGATGAGAAATCCATGTACAGCTGTCTGGCTATGAAACTATTTTATTTGGTATTTTAGATATTTACATACCTTTTGATAAGCATGAAAGAGGCATGGACAGGTATCATATTAAACATAGGAAATACAAGTGTGTATCAACCTCTGTAATGTCAAGGTAAAATGTCCAACATGATGCCCAAGTAAAAATGACAATTAGGTGAAAACAGGATTCAACAAGGTGCTGCCCAGGACTGTAGTAGGTCCAGGGGTACTTACAAAACAGTGTACACAACACTATCTACAAAAACATTCAACAGGGTTTAAACATTTGTGTTACAAATCATCGACACTAGAGTGTTTCGGCCATAGAGGGCTGGATTGGAGCCCCTAATTGTGGTGGCCTTCATCAGGATAGACGCTGAGCGTAGTTTTGTCCGTGAGATTAATGTCTGTTGAAGTTGCAGCAGTGGCGCTGTACTTGAGTGTCCTTGATTAATTCAGGCCTGTAAAGTGACCAATGCACTGAATTAAATGGACCGTGGGTGCCCGATTCAGACATTTTCTTCAGGGTCCCAGAGGCTGAATGATTGGGCTCGGTGGGTCTAAGATCCGAGCAAATTAATCAAACTGATCTCCCCGCAGACCCGGCAATTGTGGCTGTGGAGCCTGTGACGCTGCGAATATTTACACGTAAATATTGCCGGGTCCACGAGGAGATTGGTTTGATTCATTCCCTTGGATCATAGACCCACCGGGCCCAACCATAGAGTGGAATAAAAAGTTGTAATTAATTTAGAAAAGTAATATCTGAAAAATAATATAAATCCAAATACATGTTTAAAAGTAAATCTTCAATTTCTAAGCTTAATTTCTTTAGTATGTATGTAATGATGTAGTGGTCACTTTTTTTTAGAATACTCATATTTATAATTCCTATCATATATCACAATACACAAGTAAATTTACTTTGTTTTGCATGTGTTTAACACTTTGCATTTAGAAAAAGATATTAAAGTGTTTCCAATGAACATATGGGAAGAAGATTAGAAGTGCATTGTTTCCACTACTCTTTCCTGCAGGAAAAGGAACAAGACACAATGAAAGACCCATACAAATCAGTACATCCGAATATCATACTCTACAAATGTATTCTGAAGAGCCACACAACCTAGTACCTCTATGTTATGGATCTGCAAACCACTAAAAACAGGCACCCATTTCATAAAAATGTCAACTACTCAACTCCTTCAAAAGATAGAAGGCAAAGATAAAGGATTTCCGTCAAGTATTAGAAATTGCTTGATAAATATGCATTGTACAAAGGAATACTTGTTCCGATGCCATGCTAAAGTAGGGTGTATGTAAAGAAATTTGGGCCCCGCATAGTTTGCTAATCAAAGTTGCGCAGAATATGCATGGGATGCCTTGCAAAGCTTTCTAGGTAATGCAAACCGAATTTCAAGAAAGACCAAATGCCTGCTACCCACGCCCTGTACAGCACTCTGCTTCTTTCAAGCTAGGCCTGAGCTTCAAACAATAAAATAAATCAAACAATAATAAAAATAGACATACAAAGTTCATGAGAGCTCCCCTCTCTTGATCCTGCCAATGTCTCAAGAAACTTTCGCCATTGTTTCATTGCCATGTTACACTTCATCTGTAATAAAAAACTGTCCTTCACTCAGAGAGGAAGAACACTTCTTTTGGAGGAAAAAATATATCAATCCAGAGAAGCACCAAATATCCACATGCTTTTGTGGATTACAAATGCTCACAAATTTGGCCACATCAGAAATTAGACTGTTTTACAATGTATTAAAAACTACATTACCTGTGACATCCCTTCAGAAGACATACATAATGACCTACGGACACAGATATTACATTTCCAATGACATAAGTGTGACAAATACTGCCGACATAGATACAAAAACAAAGGAAAATACTTCCGAAAATGTTGCTTTGTATTCCCTAGACAAGTTTGCGCCAAAGGTCAAGTAAATAGTTCCATGTCTTCAGTTTGGCACAGTGTCAATGGAAAATCTCCCAAAAACAAACACTACATAAAAAGAGTACATCAATGATTACAATCCTAATATTGGCCTTGTATGGAATGCTAACATAGACATTCAGTACATTGCAGACAATTCAGCTGCTGTTGGAAGACATGTCACAGCCTATGCTACCCAAGCTGAGAAGACAGAGTTTAAAGATGACATATCATCTGACAAAACCATTTCACAAAAATTGTACAGCTTTAGTATCAAAATGCTGTCACGTAGAGAATGTGGGTCCTACGAAGCTGCCGACCATTTACCAGGTACAGGGTTGGGTGGGAAATCTGATTCTCTGGCTAAATCTTGATCCTGCTTCATTGTGAAAAAGAGTGCTTACATTCTACCAATAAATACAATCTATAGTCACAGACAATCCCAAAAGCCAAGACATCTTAAAAAATGTGATTGTCACATACAATCCAAAGAGAAGTACTTCTTTGGAAAACATGTGCCTCTATGATACAGCCCCAAACGATACCTACAAAAATAATGTCATACCAAATGAGACAACTGTAAAATACTCTTAAATTGTGAAGGAACCCTAGTAAGACTTTCAAAACCCAGGTAAGACTTTCAAAACCCAGTCTTTTTAACCATGTAAAGTTATCATTTAAATCTACAGAGGATAGAACATTTGATTACATGTCCCTACTGTCTCTGTTCAAACCTTGGAGAAAAGAGGAAGAATTCTTGGGTGACACATTTTAAACTTCATTCAGGGCAAATGAAAGCAGTTTAACAAATTAACATTTTAAAAAGTATAAAGAAATGTTAGATAATGGACACCAACATGAAGAATAAATAGAAACAATACTACATAAAGATATTCCTGAAGGGAGTCAACCATCTCTTACAGGAATGCAAACCCATTTGCGGAACCACTCATTCAAAAGGAAGCAGAAATATTAATGAATGAGATATAAAACACCATGGCCCTCATTACGACCCTGGCGGAAATCGAAAAACGATGGCGGAAATGCAATACCGCCATCGAATAGCGCTCGGTGCGATTATGACCCGTCACCGCAAAGTACGATGCCATTAGCGACACCGCAGTGAACGCCAACGCTAACTGCACCAAGTACGCGCGCGCGCGCCATGCCAAACCGCAATTACCACCATGGCGCAACGGTACGCGAATTCTGACCCCAGCGGACATGCACCTAACGCCATCAAGCACGGCGGAAAGTACCATTCCGCCATGGTGAGAAGTACGGCATCGCGAACCAACCGTAAACGGCCCTACTGAGTGCCTGTACACCGCTCCCTGGCCACATTGTACAACTCCCCGTAGGTGCAATGAAGCCACACAATGCAACCAGTGAAATGTACAAGTCATCCATGCCTGCCAACGAACAAATGAATCTCAAGAGGGGCCAATGGAAGCTGCAGGGCACAGATGGCACGAATACAGAAGCCACACAAATGGACATGACCTCAGTCTCCCTCCAAGAAACGCACCCAAACACAGGCACCTGTGACCAGCCATATTCTGATAATCACATCATACCACCAATCCAACTGGCTGACCGGCATCTGTTACACAAAAGCCATTCCCCCGCCCCTGAGCATCACATCATCAAAACAGTCACATTGGCAGCCCTCATCCCTGACCTCACTGGGCTTCGTAGGCAAACGCGCCCAGCACAGTACCACGCAACTATACTCCGAAGCTGGAACCCAATGCAGATCTCCTCACAATACATCGCTCCCCAAATAGGAATATGACACATCACCTGCAAAGAAGAACGCTACACGGTTCATATCAGAATAGGAATTTAATGCACAACAAATTCACCAAGCCCATACAGCCATCAGGCCATGAACTCCAAAATACATTTCACCATTGTGGGCTGCATCCGCAATAAATGACCAGCTACTTCTCGTGTGACGCCCTGTACCCTCATGGCACACAGGGGCTACATTCTCGTACGAAAAGGCAACATGGAAGCGCCTCGACCCGCAGGGCCGTCCCAATAGGGAGGCACTAGTCCAGCTGAAAGGCCGAAATGTTGCTCCTAGCCACTAGTACTGCGTAAGGGCATGTGGCCCATTGGCGATCGTCCCATAAGATCGTAATGCTGCTCCACTGATTAACACGAAGCAGCAGGTGTCGGGAGTAAAATCCATCCGCAGGAGTGGCATACAGATGGCAGTGGCAAAAGGGGAGGAGATACCTGTCACCCAAACGAAATGAAAAATAATAGAATGGCCATCAGAACTACATTTGAATTACTCACTTCAATGATCACACCAAATCCACAGCCATATGCATGCTAGCCCACTCCAAAGGATCATCACCAACCAAAAACCACTAGCGAATCATAACTATCTATATCGAGGTGAAAACACTATCACAAACGCCTGCTTCCATACTCACATGACATGTGAAACTTCCATTGAGTCTGTGCGTAATGCAGCCTGCAAAATCCACTGTTCCCCCAGCCCGTAATTCCAGTGTTGTGAAGCAACATGTAATTGGGAACGTCCGGCCTTATCGCCCACTTGGCTATTGCGCATCCCATACTATTCATATCAATCATTGCATCCTCGCCATGGCCCCTGTCCCAAGGACATTGAACAATAGAACGTTACATTCGCAGTCAGACCTGTGGGCATCTCCTCGCCGCTATCTGAAAACCGAAAGCGCCGTCCTTCGAATTCCTCATTTGCAACATCACGTCGAAAAGGCATCTGTGGCCGCTTGAAATCACAAATTAATCCATCTAGAGCGGCTGTGTGTGAAAATGGCAACTGCCTTCACTCACAAATGGGACGCCCCGCCCGTCGGTGAACCTCGGTGCAGTGTTGCATGAGGGTCCACCGTTACTCGACCACTGACCCTTCACAAGTCTGTTTGCGACTGCAAAGATAGTATGTGAAACAATGGGACCAAAGCAGAATGAACATATCAACCAATGTTACACTGCCATCGGATACAAATACATGATTGTAATGGCAAGATGCCATTCGTCGAATTGCAGCGTTGTGTGCGGGACGTGCTCGCCCAAAGGGGAGAGCAGCTTGCACAGGTGGAATGAATCACCACAGGTGGCGGCCATACAGCCTGGAAAGACATTAATTGCACACCCAACCCCCTCCCACAACCACACCCACTCCGAAATGCTACCGGCAGGACTAGCCATGTTGGCCCTGGGGGACCTGATAGCACTGCAAGTACTCCAACTTCAAGAAGAAGACGAACACCGACTACAACCGGCCGCACGAAGGAGACGCAGGAGGAGGAGGAGGAGGAGGGCAAGGCAGGGCCAGCAAGGGCCGCCAGCACAGCCACTACCACCACGCAGGCAGCCCGCTATCCCACGCCTCCGAGCACATCCGTTCAACCTCACTGATGAGCAGATCCACACCCTCTACCGTTTGGACCGGGACACCATAACCGCCATTGTGGACATGACACAGGCTGACCTTGTCAGCATGATAGATAGCCCAACCACCATCCCACCCCTACTGAAGGTGGTGTCTGTACTCCACTTCCTGGCCACAGGCACCTACCAGCACACAGTCGCACAGTTGCATGGCATTTCACAGCCACTGTTCTCACGGACACTATTGCAAGTGCTCGATGCCCTCCTGCTGCACGCAGACGACTACATCTCTCTACCACGCTCGGAGCAGGAAATTACGAACGCAAAAGTGGGATTCCATGCACTTGGTGGCATACCGGGTTGCATTGGTGCCATCGACTGCACCCATGTGGAATTGGTTGTCCCACATGCCATGGAGGCCCAGTACCGCAACCGAAAACAATTTCATTCCCTGAAGGTACAAATGGTGTGTGACTCCAACAGGATCATTACACATTGTTGTGCCCGATTCCCAGGATCAACCCATGATTCTATGGTCTTGAGGAACTCTACTATACCACGCTACATGGAGCGACACGCAGGGAACAGATCCTGACTACTCGGTGAGTCTCATTTCAAGCATGATAGTGTGGGGTATGTGATGCGGCTATGACCTGGCAGGAAGGGGGGGGTGCGTACGTAGCAATGGCATTCCTCAAAATACCTTCATTGTCCGCATACAGGTGATGCCGGGTATCCACTGAAGAGATGGCTCCTTACACCAGTCCGCAACCCACGGGACCAGCATGAGGAGGACTACAACCATGCCCACTCACGTACCCGTGTAGTCATTGAACAGGCATTCGGCCTACTGAAGACTCGTTTCCGCTGCCTCAGCAGGTCTGGCGGGGCACTCCTGTACCGACATGAGAAGGTTGCAAAGATGGTCATGGCATGTGTCATGCTACACAACATGTGCGTACGTAGAAATGTGCCCATGCCCCCTGACGCAGAACTGCAAGCACCTGAAGATGGTCATGATGAGGGTGGGGATGTGGCAGCACCTCAAGGAGTCTGCGAGGCACAGGAGGGCCGTGACATTCGTCAGCATATCATAGATGCATGCTTCTAGCACTCACGCCTGGTGGCTGATACATGGACACGGGACTTGTGGCACTGTGTGTGTCTGGAACATGCACAATATGGACTGTACGCCTATAATGGCCTCGTACACAAAGATCAATGTCCACGCATCTCATTGTATGATCGTGCATTGTTCATGGCATATGTGATATCATGTTAAACACCATATCGACCAGCCACCCAAGTAAGCCCAACACACCCCCTCCACCCTCCTACCTCCCCCCCGAACACCAGTGTCCAAAGATGCTCATTGTCAGTGGGCAGACGCTATTGCAAGCCCCCTCTCCGGGTATCAGGGGCACCCCTGCCTGTGGAGCGCAGGTTCCTCCCAGATCTACGTTGGGGGCTGCCCTGGACGGAACTTGCAACGGATGATGTCTCTGCCTGCTCACGTCCATGCATGTCCCTGAGGGTTTGTGAGAGCTCAGTGAGCACACGGCGCACAGCGGCAAGTTCAGCACATACGTCTTTGGACGTCGCATGCAGTTCCCCCCTCAGGCTCTCGGTGCTTCTCTCCATTTGTACTCTCAGGCTCTCGGTGCTTCTCTCCATTTCTGCCCTAAGTGTCTCAGTTGATGTTTCTATGGCTGCCTTGGTACCCCCACATTCATCAGCATGGTCCTTGAGGAGCGTGGCCAGTTGCTGCTGTTGCACGATCACCTGGTCGAGGGACTGTTGCCTCTGCTGTGCCATGGCCATTTGCGGTGGTGTCACAGAGGGGCTGGTCACCTCATGTTGCCTTGCCACAGGGCTTGTGGGGGATGGCCAGTCGTCATCTTGTGGGTGCCCCTGCGTGGTATCCTCATGGTGTACGGGATGAAACAGACAGGGGGATTGAGACAGGTCATGGATGGATCTAACTTCGACATCCCCGTTTTCTGTGTCGGAGCATGCTGCCATTAATGCAGTGTCACCTATGGTGCTGCTGCCACCAGAAGCAGTGCCTACTGTGGCATCCATTGGGGGGACCTGTGGTGGTGCTGTTGTGGGCATGCTGGCTGCTGTGGTGCCTGTTGGAGTTCCCTCCTGTGTGCTGCCACTCGATTTGTGCTGCTGCCGTGTCTTGATGCGTGCAGCTGAGGTGGAGGGTCTTTGGCCGTTGGTCTTGGCCCACTTTGCAGGTGTGCTGGTAGGGGTGTCCTGGAGCTCGTCGTTTGAATCGGACCCTGTGGTGGAGTAAAGGAGGGCGAGCGTTATTAATGGGCCTGTGGAAATTGGAATGGCAATGTATCACATGCATTGGGGTGGTACCTGAGGGTGATTTGGGTTGGGGCCTTGGAGGTGGTTTCATTTGTGTGTGGAGTGAGGGTGCAGTTGTTTTGCAGCCTGCAGTTAGGGTGTGCCTGCTGCACGTGTAGAGGGTGTTTTTAGGATTTTTAATTATTTATGTATTTAATGTGACTTTTAAAGTGTGCTATCAGGCCTATGCATGTGGCCGTTCTCCTGGACATGTGTTACTGTTGCACTATGTGGACACGTGGTACTTCACATGATTGGACATTGTGGTTTTGGCATTGTTTTATTTGGGGCACCTACCTGATTCTTCGGTTGTCTGCACTCCTTTCTCCATCCCTCCAACTCCCTCTATACTCTCCATTCCAATGGTGGAGGCACAGATTTCTTCCCAGGGGGTCAACTTGATGGGTGATTCCGATCCCCCACCGGTAGCTGTGGCAATGTTGCGGTTGGCAGAAAGTATGCTACGGACGCGGATCCGCAGGTCGTCCCATCGCTTTCTGCATTGCTGTGGGTTGCGGGGTGCGGTCCCCACCGCACTTACCCGCTGTGCCACCAGGGCCCATATGGCCTTCTTGTTCGCAAGTGCCGTCCTGGTCATTTGCGTGGAGAAGACGGCGGCAGCATTCTCCTGGAGGGTCTCTGTGAGCATAGTGAGTTCCTCACGGGAGAAGTGGACCTGCCGCTTGCGGTCGCACGCTTTCTTCGCTACTTTTCCCATTGTTCTTGGTTTCACTAGGGTGGCTAACGGGTTGGGATGTGTCTCAGGGTAGTGTTTTTAATGGTTGTGTGGAAATAGTGTTTTTATAGGTGTACGGCGTGATGTTTCCCGTTCCGGGACCATGTTTTTACTTCCGTTTCCGTATATTTCCGGTCACCGTACTTTCCGGTTGCCGCTCATTGCGGTGACCGCTAAGATGGGTGGCGGAATTGCACCTAGGGCGCTGTACGGCGGCGGTGTGGGCCGTTTTGGGGTCATTTCCGCCATCGCGGACTTTGCACTTCCGCCATGGCGTGGTGCTCGTGCCCGATGGGTCGGAATGAGCCGCACTTTGCTCCGTCGTGCAATGGCGGAAACGCTATTTACGCTATGGCGGTCCGGTCGGTCGATTTCCGCAAGGGTCGTAATGAGGGCCCATGTATCAATCAAAATAATCAAAAACATTTTTTTCATTCATCCGCTCACAGTTAAATCATGAACAACTCACCATTTACATAGAAGTAACTGTAGAAATTGAACATGGAATAAAACATGAAAATAATAGTTGCAGTTGTAAAAGTTACAAACCTCTGCTCTTGTTTGTAAGTGTTGAAGCTGCTTCTGGCAAAACCTTCTTAATACAATCAGATAAAGTGTAGAAGACAGTACAAATAACAATCTTTCAGCTGTCGTAACAGCCTCAAGTCTAGCTGCTTACAACATAGGAGGTGTAACTTTGCACCAACTACTTCTTTGGCAGTAGAACACCAACACAAATAAGACGATTACAAATTGTCAGCAGAAGCTGCAACTGCAGTACACTGATTTCAATGACAAATTAAAGTCCTCCTAGTAGATGATGTGCACATGGTTTCCAATGTAATGTTTAAATTAATTCATCTAAAAATGCAGGAAGTCCTAAAATTTTGATACAAAAAACTCTTTGGTGGAAAACATGTTATTGTATTTGGTTACCTCCTACAGATAACACCAGTGAAAGGACAACCCATGTTCAAAACATTAGGCTACAAATAATGCTGTAATACACTATGCAGCATATATAATGTCAATATGTGGTGTCATTTGCACTACAGATAACCTGCACACAACATGCTTCAGTCTACAGATCTGACATATGCTAACATTTCAAAAAGCATTAGACCTGTTGTGCTCACTGAAGATGCAAAGTCATCCTGGAAAAGTAGATTAATAAATGAGCTGTATCGACAAAACACATCTGACCCTGATGTAATAGAAACATTAACTTAACAAACTCAAAAATGCATGTGCTTAATGCCAACCCTTCCAAATGGTAACCAATTCAATGAAACAATGCTGATAAAAGAGACGCAACCCATAGTACATTTCAGCTGCACAGTCAAACTAGATTTGCATGGCATTGCACTCCTTATGTGTCAACAAGCAACAGCCCGACTAAATCACCTAGAAAATCTAAATGCAGCTGGATTGGTAAAACTAATAACTCTGTGCCTAAATGGCAGAGTAATACTAAAATGCAATCTTGACGTTGAACAATGTTTAGTCACTGGATAAATTGGGACAGTTGTTGGCTTTCAAACTGGCTTTCAAACATATGCAAATGGAAACAATATCCGATTATCAGTTCGGCAAAATTGAACAACAAACTACAAATCCCCTCTGCCACAGCATGTTTCCTTCTGTTCATAGATATGTATGTAGCCAGAGAAACATTTGCTCTGTCTCTTGAATATGCTGTTACAATTCACAATTCACAAGTCACAAGGTCTAACCCTCAAAAATGTCACTTGTTGACATTGGGAGCACAGTCTTCAAAGAAAGTTTGAATTATATAGCACTTTCACATCATGGTACCCTCACTCATTCATGCAAACAAAGTCTACGCTGACATTTCTTGCATCCTAGAATACAACAGGCTAAGCGCACTGTGCCTGTGCCCTCCACATCTGGATGCAACAGGCTAAGTGCACTGTGCACTTCACATCTGAATATGTACCCTGTATATCAAAAAAGAAAACCTTTAAAAAGACAAATAGTACAAACAGAAACCATAGCAGATCTTCCCACAATCCCAGTTAAAAAAAGAAAAAAATCAAATGCAAGACCTTCTAACGAAGCAGAGACAACATTCTCTGGTCCTTTTAAATTCAGCAAAACAACTTCAGTACATAGCTATAAAAACTTACCAGTCAATCTTCTATTCCAATTGCCACCAATTGTGGACAACATTTACTTAAAAAGCTCAGGCCAGCTATGTTTGCAAACACCCATCCTGCACAGAAATGCCACTCACAACACTCCCACAGTGTCTCAGGGATAAGATAGGCACCATAAACACACAAGAGAATCGACATGAATTCCTAGTGTACTTAATACAAGTACTAGAGACAAAACAGATCCCGATGAATGAATCCTTACAAATGTCATACACATGGAAACATACATGCAGTCACTGCAACCATGTTTCATAGGAGCGAGCATAAATTTAATGAATGATTTGTCTATGTACCTATACAAAATTGCACAGAACACACATCGGGTGTTGCCAACCGATAGCCCTATGCTGCACTCCTAATGGGATTCTATCCCCAATATGTTTTAGTGGCCAGTTGTGAAATGGAGTCTCCAAACAAACGGAAGACACCTTTCGCAGTGGTGTGTGTGAGACTCTTAGAGAAAAGGGGTAATACAATGTTAATTTGCATTCATTATGTACACTAGTTGTGTCCTTAAATAAAGGGATGTCCACCTGGTACAGTATAATCCAGAGCCACCAAGATCAATTACAATACAGGTGCACAACATATATTCTTTATATAGCAAACAATGTTCAAACAACTTACAAAAATAGATGAATGGTAAATCAATTCAAATCTAAGTCTCATAAATACAGTTGGATAAGGTATCGTAATCAAAGCTATAGAATCACATCAAAAAACAACTTAATGATCACTTAGATTCATATATTCAGCAAAACCCTTAGTTCAATGCAAATGTAAAAACATACAACAATTCAGATACAAAATTTACACACAATGTGCATGTGCTACAACAGTATGGGTAGTCGAATCCCTTCTGCTTTGTCTTTCATCCTAAATACTCCTAGATGTAATAAAGTGCCAACGCGTTTCGGATTCTGATGAATCCATCTTCAGGGCAGGATATGTACATTTCCTTCAGGTGAATAAGGATTTTCCTGGGGAAATGTAAATAGACTAATTAGCTCTTGGAGGATTGTAGATAATTTGGGATGGTGTTTAACAAACAAAGGCACTAACCTTGGAGTTGAAGTTTTGGGTCAATCGCTTCAGCCTGTATAGCAAGCGAAAAAAGGACATTTCAGCTAAAATGAATCTGGAATGTTACACTCTGAGCAGTTAGTAAAGAGAAAATATTAATATCACTCACCCGGTCCAGAGGCGAAAAAATCACCCCGGGTATGATTAGACTGTTGGAAGGTCGGTTGCACTGTGTGCGTACTGCAGAATATAAAGATAGGGGAATACTATTTAGCAGTAAGTTAGAACGAAAGTTCACGTCTCATCAATAGACATAATTCAACTCAAGACACGTGTACAGGTCTGGTAAACATAACTGCAACCAGATGTTTAGCGGCATATTGGCGCCGTTCACGGGTGGTGGCTCTAATGCGTGTTACATAGTTGTAAGATACATAACTTATCTGGTCAAGAGCAGTCTGTAGAGAAAACTCAATTACCTTCTCTCTTGGATCGAACGCAGCTCGCGAGACGCCCGTCAGTCAGACGCGCGACCTGTGACTGAGATCTGTTATGTGGTAACCACGGTCAGCGCCATGTTGGTAGGGGCATTTGTGTTGAGATCTGTAGAATAATACCGATCTCAACATTAAATTCACGCCTCTGTGTGTGAATAATAAGAGGTTCTACTAGAAATGCCCATAACTGCAAACTAGTTCTAAATATAAAGACTCGTAGATCGCATGAGTAACTCGCAGATTGAGTAGGTTGCTATGGTAACCACGCTTCCGAACAAGATGCTGCTGTGTGCAGCGTCTTGCAGAATTCATACGTGCCACAAGAGATCAGTTCCAACTGTGCTAAGCAGCACTAACGTGCCTTATGGACACACCATGCCTCACCCTAGCTGCTGTACATGTCTGATTCTGCCTGCTGCCGATGCACAGAACAGTGTAAATGGCATAAGCTTCTATATATACATGTGGTTCTTAGAATGTGATCGGCCCAAGGGATTGGAGATAATCAGCTAAAGTGTGTGAGGAGGGGCACCACCGCAGCCAGGGAGCTGCGTGGTGCCCCCCCTCACACAAATGATTCATTGCGACCAACCCGACCGGTCCAGGAACCAACCCAGGAGCATTCCTGTGTCCTGACCGTCCGGGTGTAGCAAGGTAATATGGAGGCTCAATGATGTACACAAATTCAAGTTCAGCATCAAAATTGGTTAGTGGCTATGATGTTGTACATAGCCATTGTCAGAGCAGTAAAAACTTGGTGGAAGAACATGTCTAAATCCATCCGTAAGTAGAAATTAAAACATACAAAGCAATGCATTCATATGACATCAGACAAAGCACATTAGGCAAAGCACATTAGATCAAATTCGCACTTCATGCCCCTTGGAGTCAGGCAATCCAATAGATCAATCCATAAAATTTCCCTTTGTAATAAATGTTTATGCACATCACCCCCTCTTGGGCCTACTTGTACTTGTTCCAAAATGATGCATCTCAATTGGGCAATCGAATGCCTCGCTTCTATGAAGTGCATTGACACTGGTGATCTCAAGCTTTTAGTTTGAATGTTCGATTTATGTTCGGTCCATCTCAGTTTAGCTTTCCTCGTAGTAATCCCCACATAATAAAACCCACAGGGGCATTTGAGAGCATACACAACATTGGTTGAGTCACAGGTACAAGAATGTTTGAGTGTATACCAAATTGCAGCTGAATTCCATTTCATATTATGCTGATGCTGAATTTGCAATTCAGGAAATCTGTCCAACAGACAAATGGATTCACTTGCCCAATATGTAATATTAATGCTTTTAAGATACAATGCAGATGGCACTAACAATAACATTAAACTCAGTAACTTCATACATGCGCAGGTATCAAAGCAGTAGGCATAATACACCACACTGGTGTCACAACCACTTCAGGCCACTATACTGCATATGTGAAAAAATGAAGTGATTGGTTTGAATGTAACAGCACTTTCGTTACTCAAAAGCATAGGTTACCAGCAAATCGAACAAATGCCTACATAATGTTACTTAAACCCAAATGTAGTGATTAAATTACACTTTAAATATACATTTACAATAATATACAATTAGAATACGCCAATGGGTAGCTAACTACACAAAACAACTACTCCTTAATTACATTTCCCTTAAAGCACAGAATCACCTATTGAATTACTTAATATACCCATACTACCACTGTACTGCTTTATATATATATATGTGAGATACGTCTCCCTTTCATAAAAGTAAGAATCTGAAAAGAAATGAAGTTAACGTTGAAGAAAATGTAAATTTCATTTACAGTAAATATAGGAAATTACTTTTTTCAATCCACCTTGGATTTTCTCCCCAGAACCCAATGATTACAACATGTTAATTCAACAGTATATCACACATAAATGTTGTAGAAAAAGTACATGTATGTGTAAAACATTAAGGGGCCGATTCATGGAATAATTGTTAGTCGAAATCGGTGGCGCAAGTGAGAAAAATCCAGCGCACGCGTGCGATTCGCATGCAAGTGATTCATGGAAGTCTGTGCAGGTGTTTTTCCTGGGAGCGGCACCACATCCATTCCTACCTTACATGTCACTGCAACATCCCAACGCTTTGCGCGTCGCACAACATGTAGCGCATACACCAAAAAGGGGGCAGAACACGCTGAATAGGGAACAATGCGTGAAAATGAGGGCGTAACTGGGAAGTGCTGCTGGAAAATACATGGAACGCGCAAATGCACGCAAACAACATGTATTCATGTAATCGAATAGGGAAAACCAGCGCACACCAAAAGACACTCACAGGCATAAACATGTCCGCCACACGAAGGCAGGCGGAAGCGCCCCCGTGCAGTATAAAAGTGAGCGCAAACAACCAACACGCATATACAGCTACATTGAATGTCCCATTTCTCGCAGCAGTGATTGTGGGACACCGCAGGAGGAGGAGAATAGCCAGGACCCGCATTTCCTTGCCCAGGACCAGCCTTTTTGGGATGCCTGATGACGAGGTCTATGGTAGGTATAGGTTTCCACCTCATATCATCCTAGACCTGGTCACTGAAAGGGAGGATGACCTCACATCACCAACCTTGTGCTCCCAAGCACTGAGCCCCTTGGAAAAGGTGCTCAATGTATTGCATGTTTTGGCCACTGGGTCATTTCAGAGGACAACTGCCATAGTTGGGGGCGTCTCACAGCCCACACAGTCACGCTGCCTACACCAGGTGTTGGCAGTCATGACTGTGCGCCCCTCAGTCTGCAGGCACATATACATGCCCAGAACACCCACAGAAAGGCAGGCTGTGGTCCAGAATTTTTACAGGCTGGGACACTGACCCAAAGTGCTTGGAGCCATAGATTGCACCCATGTGGCCCTACGTCCACCTAGGGCCACTGAGCACATCTACCGCAACCGCAAGCACTGGCATTCCATCAACGTACAGGTTGCATGCAATGCCCATGGAATCATCACCTCTGTCTATGCAAACTATCCTGGGTCTACCCATGACAGTTTCATGTACAGAATGTCTGCCCTGAGCTGGGCCCTGGAAGCTGGGAAGCAAGGCAACACATGGCTCATTGGTGAGTAGAAATGGCTGTGCACATGCATGTCACACACAGACAAATACACAAATCCAACTAATGACAACCATCTTTACCTCCCCAGGGGACAGTGTCTACCCTGTGAGCACCCACATGACAACGCCAATACGGATCCCCACAACACTACCCCAGGTAAGATACAACACAGCCCATATTGCAACCAGGGCCATAGTGGAGCGCACATTCGGAGTGCTCAAGTCACGCTTCCGCTCCCTTGACCGCTCTAGCGGGCAGCTACTATATGCACCCACAGTAGTGTGCAGGATCATTGTGGAAGCATGTGTCCTGCACAATGTTGCAACATGGCAGGGCGTACCGGTGGACATGGTGGTGCCCCCACATCCCCAACCACACGCACAGGCGCTGCGCATGGGAGGGGAAAGGGCATGTGGCGAGGCAGCCCAGACCCAGCTTGTGGCCACATTTTTCACCTAAACTCCCACCCCTGCGGCGTGCACACAGGCCTGGCACATACTAGGTGACAATTGATGATGACAAAGAGACAGTCAACTGTCACAACCTTACCACCCTGAGAATGTTTCCACGGAAGTGCTACATTGTGTGCATCCCTAGCTACTTAAACATAACCAATCCGGTGTGACCAAAAGGAACAGATGCAAGGTGCATATTCCACCACCCCCATGAAAAACAAGCCATGAAAATCACTGGTATGCCACCCAACCCCTCCCAAACCCCCATTACCCTTGTCGGCCACACCATGACATGGCATGCAACAGCAAAAGAGCAAACCTAATGCATAACACATGACAAATTAGTCACGAAGTGCCACGTGATAAATGGAAACAGGCCTGAGACAATCACACCTGACATGGAATCACATACAAAGTCATACACAAATGCATGCCAAAAGCGCTACCATCAACAAAAGACAGAATGCCTGTTGGCATGCACATTTGGCAATCCAAATCTACAAATCCCAAAACCGTGGGCTGTGTGTATCCCACATCGCTCAGCACACAGCACAGTGAGCAACCATTGTGTTGGGGATACACCTTGAGCATCATATAAAAAGGACAAGCAACAAATATTACCCAGTGATGCATGTTCATGATCCAAAAATTGTAAGTGACCATGCACTGCAGGGACACAGCATGGCAGAGAAGGCAATCTGTGTGCATGTGTGGGCATGGATGGGTGGTTTTATGTGTGGTGGTGCATTGCGTAAGTTTGTGTGTCAGTAGGGACATGCACTCAATACATGCATGTGAAATGAAGTGACCCTCAGTGTCCTGTATACATCACATGTGAACATTGCCTATGTGGATACCCCAGTGTGTCAAACCATACCAATACACTAACACCTAAAAAGTAAACCCAACACAATAACATCCATTGACCAGCAGAACACATCATGTACATAGTACCCCACATTGACAATGTCAGAAATTGACCAATCACTGTAGCCCAAGCGTACTGTCAGACAATGAAAGCCCCTCACTCATTTCCCCCTCACCTTGACCTTCAGAAGAACTGTCTCTGGGGTCCGTCGGCTTCTTCCTTCTAGTCTACCAGGCTTCAGGATCCCCCTTCTCCTTGGTTTTCTTGTTCTTCCTGTCGTGTAAATAGTGCCTAGCTCCCTCAGAGGCCACCTTGACCTGTAAAAATACCAAATCGTAGAGAACTCCAAGGACCCGAACCCCCAAACCAGGGAAAAATCCTCAACGCACCAAAAAAACCTGGAAGAGTATCTAGTAGATGACTTGAAGAAGTAGAATATGGGAAATTAAATATCTAAACTGAATGATAGCATAACTTCCAAGGTTGCACAGTTGTAAACTGGCTCAACAGGATGGGTAGGAAATTGAGTAGGCAATAATCAATGAGGATGCCACAAGTGATGGGTACAGCTGAAACTTGAGTAGAAAATAACCAAGGAGGCTGGCACAATTGGATGGTTGTGCTGAAACCCAATCAATCCTTGATAGTGTAAACGGAGAAAGGCAGAGACAGCACAAGTCCAGAAAGGCAGAGTGAACACGAGATCACCGTAAACAGCTAACAGCATGTTAAGAGCCAGAACAGTTGAATAGCTTTGGTAAAGGCCGAATTCAACATAAAGGTATGGATGTAATAGATGAAAGATAGAAGGAGCGAGAAAGAGAGCGAGAGAGAAAGATGCAGTGGTATGGAATTGTACCAATAGAAGGAGTAAGACAGAGAGCGAGTGAGAGAGATGCTGTGGTACAGAAGTGTACTGAGACTAACCGATGCAGAGTACGTTTACGCGGAAAGAACTGCCAGAGAGACGGGTGCACAGATCTGCAACAAGGACAGTAGCAGGAAGAAAAACAGGGACCAAAGGCACCAGAGTGTGAAAACAAGTAAAAGTGCTGGAGTCCAGTTGGAAAACTGTGCCATAACGCAGCAGCGAAGTCCAAGAGGGAAGACAGATACAATGTGCCTTCCAAACGGAACGTAGCGTAGAAGTAGTCTAGTCGGCCATCTCATGTGAGGACTGGACCGTGAGTTGTGGTTCTTCGGTCACATTCCTAATGCTTCCAACTTTGCCACAATTTCCAGGGGGGAACCTAACACGTACCAACTTGACATTGTCACCACCCGGCCCCCTCCCACCATCAGTGTGGCTTTGACAGCTAAAGGGTGCAGGCTACTGTCTGCAGCATGATGTGCATCAAGCACGTATAAGGCAAGTAATGAAACAAAACATCACAATCAACTTTAAAAAAGCACAATTCAAAAATATACTCACTAAAATTGATTGCAGAAATGCCGTGGAGAAAACATCCGCTGCCTCTGGGTCATGTTGAGCACACCCAGAGTAGAACTGAGGGATCGGTGTTCTTCCCTCAGGGCCTCCCTGTGTGCCTCTGCCTGAGCAGCAATTGCATTGTGCAGAAACACCATTTCAGCCAGGCGTGCCCTGTCTGAGGGCGCTATGCCCAGCCTGATTGAGTGGCACGTGGACTGCATTGTCTGCTGCTGGAGTTACACCTGCCTATCAGGGGGAGCATGGATTGGGTCACACTTTCCATGCCTTCAGCAATCTTCTCAAAAGCTGTGACCTGTTGCTCTGAACTGGCATACATGGCATGATCCCACTCAGTATTCCCCGGTGGCGCACGGCCACCGCGTTGCCAGACATTACACCTGTGGGACCCAAGGAGCTGTGGTCCTTGCTGAATCGGCACCACCTGCAGCTGCAGGACTGGATCCCTCCACTGACATGATGCCCCAGGCACATCAGCAACTGATGTATAGTGTGACCGTGCGTTGAGAACCACCAAAGACAGATGTTCCAACACTGCCTGGCCCCTCAGTGCAGGTGTCGCAGACAGCAGATCATCCACATCAAGATCACTCACTGGCAACAAATTGTCATGATGCACATCCAACTCAACATTGTGTTCAGAGTGTTAATCAGAGCTTGACTGCCAGCCCTGGACACAACGGTCTGGAGCACAAATGGTTTCTTGTGGTCTACCACCCCATGACCCCCACTTGTGCTGGGTTGCTGATGTAAAAGCAACCCTGTGTCTGGAATGACATCACCATCCTTTGGCTCCATTGCATCATCACCTGTAACGTGAATAAAACAAACATGAGTACACATGTCAGCAGCACATAACCCACACAAACATAGACGTCACTACATTGACAGTCAACACATGAAGCAGACATGTCACACACAACTCAAATTCCGGCATGCGTCCAGTGGCATTGATATGCACTGGCATTTCAAAAGCAGAAATGGATGTGTGTAAATTGTGAAGCCTACACATGTACTGAATGTAGTATATCACCTCCATCACACACCACCTCTGGCAGGCACATATACATATACACCCGTATGATGTATATGAACAGCATCCGATACAGCAAAGCAAGCAGCTTCAACACTGCTTGCTTTGTTGTATGTAAAAGTGTACACATACACACATGCAGGCAGCTCCACGGTATTTACAACCCAAATTGCGGGCTATAATCAATCTGCGGGCTATTCCAGTTACGATAGCCTGCCGATTGATCAATCAACTTTGCTAAACACCCGCTAGGCTGTTCCAATAAAGAGTACATGTGTCACAGGATGCACCTGTGCTAGTGCGTTTCATAACAGTGAAGGGATGAAAATCTGAACATACATGCCAGGTCACTTTGACATTGCAGCAGTGAGTAGGCATGTAGAACGGTGTAACATGGCTCAGAAGTGGGTGGGTGCAGTGCAGTACATGTGTACATTACCACCAATCTACATCAACAAGTACGTTTTGATGTCAATCACTTAACATGACGGCAGTGTAAGGGCAAGTTCAGCCATCATGTGCAATGTTCATGCACTGGGTTGCATGGCTACAGTTAACGCCCCCACTTAGTGAAATTGCAAGGAGGAATTCCATGGCAATGAAAGGTTGACCAGCGAACTGTGTATTGGCAGACAGTGTTGGCTAGTGTCAATTGCATCATCTCAGTCAACTGACACCACATCAGATGAGAAGGGACAGTAAGCAGGACACATGATGAACCGTCAGTAGTACACCCATTCATGCAGAAGGCACTACACCAGTTGAACAGAGTCATGGGGCCTGCAACAGGAGGGGGCCTGTGCCCCAAACAGACAATGGCCCTCATTACGACCCTGGCGGAGTGGGTCTACGCCAGCGTTATTCGCGGCGGACCCGTCCGCCCTACTACGAGATCCCGTAGCGCCATGGTGAGTTTTCCGCCCGTTTTTTCCGGGCGGAAAAAACCATGGCGCTACGGGACCTCGTCGTTAATTACGCCACCGTAATCTACGGTGGCGTAATTAACTCCTTCCCCACTCCCATTATACCCTATGGGGCAAAAATGGGAATGGGGAAGGGTAAAATGGGGATTGGGGATTTACCGCCCCGCCAAGGTCGGAATGGGGCGGTAAATCCGCCAACCCCCATGGCGGTATCGGCAGCTTTCCGCCGTGCTCCATGGTGCATTTTGCACCACGATCTCCGCCAGGGTCGTAATGAGGGCCAATGACTCCCTAAACATGTGCATGATGCAGGACTGAGCCAGAGTGAGCATGGGATGGATGACCAGATGCCATGATATGTATGTAATCCCGGATTTGTACTACAATGATCATCCTGCCAAGGACACATAGGGGCGTGCATGGAATGCACATGGAGCATGAATGGGCACTCATGTCCTCAGAGAGCATCTGCCATCTGCACAGTCCGAATGAGACACCCTGAATCAAGGAAAAAGGATGTACCCCGCAGTATGTGTCTGGAAGGTTCGCAGGGGGAAGTGTGCATGTACACAGGAGCGTTGAACAGGCTATTGCAGTAGTCCAACATGTTACCCACCAGTGCCATGGTGAAATTGAGGTGCAGGGGGTGGTGGGGCAAAGAACCATGCCCACGTGGAGTACCCACATGCAGGCTGAACACACATGCACGTCAGTCATGCAATGACATAATCTGAGTGCTGAGTGGAAAGACACCACAGGCTACATGCAGACAGGTCATTGAGCTGGGACATGGACTGGAGGGGCAGCCGGGTGACTAGCATGTGAGTAGGGTGCATGTGTGGTGATGAGGACAGTCCCCTTCTGTTTCACATGTCCAGCATGCATCACAACAGGCACGCACATGAGCATGTAATGGCAGTCAAGCACACCACATCACACAAGAAAACACCACATGGGCTGTACAAACACGCAACAACACTCACCGGATGGGGCATCATAATCCTGCAATTGTGCCGGGATTAACTCTGCAGCGATCTCCTCGTGCAGAGTGAGTTTTTCCTCCTCAAGTGGTGGCCCACTGCCAGACAGCTGAGTTATGGCATAATTGGAGGCACGCTTTTGCCTAGCACAGCATTGGAGGTCATCCCAACTCTTTTTGCAGTCCTGAGCTGTGCGCACCTCATATCCAAGTGCAGGGGGTGGTGGCATGATTGAAACAACACGAGGCAGAACCTCCGGCCCAAGTCGTGCACCACTGCCTCTTCCCCCTCTGCAGCCACCATGGCCACCCTGGACTACCCCTACTCCCTGGTCACCCCGGACACGTCCCTGACCATGCCCACCACATGGAGGACACCCAACTGAGACACCCCTCACCTTTCGTGGACTCCCAACCATGGCACGGATGTACTAGTGGCATTAGGAGGTGTACACAACAATTGTCCTGGGCAAATGGGGTGAAGAGGGTGGAGTACGTGATGTAAACAGCACCCCTGTGCTCCTGCAAGGCTGTATGTGACCCCTGGGAGAAAATGACGGGTCATGCAACGCTCAGGCACCCCAAATCTGCAATAAAACCATGCACGCAACCCCTGGTAGCCTGCATGTGTGGAATTAACCTCCTGCAGTGTGCGGTGGCACCCAGGGACACAATAAACACAAATGTGTGGGACACACAGGCTACTATGATCTCAAAAAACGGGTACACAATACACAGGGGGACCCGCAGTGGGGAAAGTAGTGTGCGCGGCTCACTGTCTGACTAGCATGGGAACGAAAAACACGCATAGGCAAGACCCCCACCAAAAGAATAGGCACATCCTCGATCTGCTGTGAAGTGATGGCGGGTGAAACAACAAGAAGTAGCAACACACTCGTCGGTCTCCACGTAAAGAATGTACTGTGAACTGCTGGCCTGCACTCACCTTTAACCCGTGCCGAGGGAAGCACCCGAGCGCATCACGTCACTTACACGCTTATGTGCTAAGGCCCTTTCCTCGAATTACACGCTGACGTGCTGTTTTTTCACATGCTAAATCACTCTGCATTGAGCTGGCCACGTGATAACACACAGAAGATCTGCAGTGAGTGGTATTTTTAGCACGATTTGGTTGTTGGGGGGCTGTATGCTGGTCCACTGTCCTTTGCGCCATGTAGGGAATTTGTGCAGATGTTTTTGGCGCAAGGGACGGGGTTGGGAGCGTAACTGGTGCCACTGCAGGGTCACTCCACCACGCTGCGCCACGGCTGGTTATGGATGTTTAAATCCATGAATACGTGGTGCGTCAAAATGGGTTTTGGCACACGTGGCTGGTGCTAGCTGGCGCACGCTCCCTCTGTGCGCCACCTGCATGCGCCACTTCTGCGCTTGATTCCATGAATTACCACCTTTGTATTTATATCTTCCATACTATGTTCTACAATTAACTACATTTTCTTTTCTTTACAGATAAAGAAACACGGATACACCGATGTTACCATGTCAAAATAAGTGCACTATTATGGCCATGGACAGTAGACATATTGTTGCTTCCCATTTTAACCCATGTTAAAAGTTCTATTATGCTCATAACCAGTGTACATATTCGTCCAGACATTTCCATAGTGGCAACCATGCAAGCAAATATACTATAGTGAACATAGTCACTAGCCACATTGTTCGACACATTCAACCCAAAGAAAACATATGGTTTTCCCAATGTCCACATCCATATTGTTCCAACTATACATATTGCTGTGGTAATGGCCAGTGTTCAGACTGTTTTGGGAATCTTCCAAAGCCAAAAACATATGCATTGTTATTACTACTACACATAAATAGTATCCACACTCACCAGTTTCATTACATAACTATAAAATCCAAAGTAAACATTGTTGTAACACATCACATAAAACCATCATGTCCAATGGGTGTCCGCAAACTCATGGTGATGTCCGTATTGGCTGCGGACAGTAACCATTACTGTAAACTCGTCGACAACCCAATGGCCACTTGAACACACAAAAACGTTTCAATTTTTCTGTTTCTTTTCTCCACCACCATCCCCAGACACTCTTACATCCTCAAAATAACCCCAAATGTATTTTACAGGAGAATATTGTGCTGCGTTGTCCATGGACAAAGGACAACTTTTGCGGATCCAACATGACGCCCACGTCAAATGTTTTGACGCACTCCACATTTTTAGTTATCCCTCGACACCGAACGAGGAAGTGAGTCCACAGAATGGACAGAGATAACAGTAAAGTTTTGCACCTACATTTTGGCCATTTCTAAAATAATCTACTGTCTGGATAAACACCAAAAGCATGCATTAGGGAAAGGCAGACACTCATCATGCAAGTTTGGTGCAAATCAGTCCAGCAGTTTGGCCATAGCCATGAGCAATATTTTTTTTAACATTCATGTCTATCCAGTTTTCTAATGTTTTTGGACACTCCTTATAAACCCCTTGACGAAATCACACAAAACTTAGTTACATAATTCAGATGTGGCTGTATACTATATCTGTAACTTTGTGTGCACATTCGTCAAATGGCACCAAAGATCTAAGCCACCAAAACACTGCTTAAAAGTCTATGGGCCCCTCCAGAGTGCAATGTTTTGTTTGGATTTGCTAAGAAATAATAAAGTTATTAAGCATAAAAAAATAACTTTTTCCAAACGTCCGGCCTACTTCCCATTCATTTTCTCATTGATAAAAACGTAAATGCTTGCCAAAGTACACAGCTCAAACCGCTGGACGGATTTGGACCAGGTCTGAAACAACTTGGGCACAAAACTTTCAAAAGAGTGCTTTGCTTGCTTTGGGGTTATTCTTTGGAGTAGTTATTTAAATATTTGACAGAGAAGTGTGTACCCCCTTCTCCCAAAAATATAGAGATATCTCTGATGGTGCATTGCAGGATCATAGTTTTTAGAAATGAAATGATTGTCATCTTGTTTTTCTCTCAATGCGAGAGATATTTGTGGCTATATAGCCGAAGTTATGGGAAAATTAAATGCAGTAAAAAACGTTTTGCATATCAAAAAACATACAAATAAAATCAGGGTAGGGATGGGGAATGGCTAGAGGGCACATACTGACATTTGGGAGTTGGAGGGGGTCAAGGGACAAGTTCACAACACAAAGCTTTCTGTGGCCTCGGCTATAGCGCAAATAGCCAACATCTGAAAGCAAACTGCGTCACAGAGGCACTGTGTGTTCTGGGGTGAAAGTGAGAGGGCAGGCGAGGTGAGGAGGACTACTGTGAAGTGTGGAAGCTGACATAGATGAGGGGGGCACTTGGTGATGGCCTGTGGGGCAGCGACTCATTTTTCTTTGGCTGTTTTGCCAATATTCACAGCTATATCCGAGGTTACAAAGGACTTCAGATACCCGTGGGTAAGAGTAGTTCTGTGTTCAGTGCTATATGTTTTGGGGCATCTGTGTATTTTTTTTAAAGTTATTTTTATAGGTATAGTGATGTTGGGGGGGGGGACCACTGGTCATGGTCAAAGGGTCTCGGTCAGTGACTCAGAAGGTATTTAAAATTCTTATCTATTTGGTTTGTGTGTTTTTAGATTTTTGTGCATGTGAGACTGTGCAGAACAACAGAAGAACATTGTTTTAAGAAATTAATATTCTGTATATGTAACCTATGTTTTGCTCCAAGTTTAATGCACCCAGATACCCCAGGGTTTGCCTGCGCTATACAATAAATAAACAAACCTAAACTAAACTCCACTGTAGTTTTAGACACCCCATATACTGTAGTTCACTCTGTGCATTGTTTCTCTTGCTATCAAATTCTGTGCATATTAGTTTTTTTTGTGCCTAGTTTATTTTCATGTATTATTTTTAGCTTACTTTAACTTTAGGTATCATACATTACTGCTTGAGTTGTGTTGTGGTGTACTGATGTTTTAAGTCTTAAGTCCGTCTCTTCTCAAGTAATCACTAAAAGTCAAGAACTGTTTTGGGGTACACTGAGTGTAGTATTTTTGCACATCTGGAGTATTGTTTTGATGTTATCAAGGAATACTGAATTTCCTTCATCAGTTAGGTGTGCTCCATCATGTCTTTAGAAATTAGTCATTCATGTAGGATTGTACGTTTTTGTTTGATATGCATAATTAGAAGTGATCTCTCATGAATGCTGAAACGGATTTCTAAATATTTCTTGGGGATTTCTCAATTTTACCATTAAAATGTGGTGTTCCATCTCCATTTTTGACTCTGAGTCAAATTGGAAAAGATAAAGTTGGTGTGAGGAAATAGTTCCATTAGTTTTGCCATGTCTTGTTTCATTGTTAAAGTAAGTGTGAAGCCCCATACATCCCCTAATGCCTCCACAATGAATTAGTATGATGTTTGGTTGTCCTGTACTTCTTAGACTTAAGCATTTTGGAAAAACTTGGAAACAATGCATTTCCCGCAATCCAAATCATTTAGTTGTAAAATCTTTCAAACCGAGGTCCATATTAATATTTAGTTTCTCACAAAAAGCCAGCAACCAAAACAGCCAACTGTCTCCTATGAGCCACACCGTTTTGAAACCAGCCATGATATCTGCAGTCCTTCTCTGTTTTCATGAAAATGATTCCAAGCTTGACTTTTCTAGTAGTTAGTATGAGAAGGGTGTATTTGAGGTGTGTGTGTTCAAGACTTTGATTGGTTAATGGTACAGTTGTGTTTATCCCCAACTATGCAGCAGCCACTTGGTATTCATTGTTGTTAACTGTGGGTATGCGTGCCTCTCTGTAGTAGCCGCGGCTATTTGAGGACAAATGACACATTGTGTGTTTTTGGTCGTTGGTAGCCACGGCTATACAACATTTTAGGTGGGTTAGGATCATACATGCATAAGAGTGTTTTAGCAGATTGTGATAGATCAGGGAAGATGGAGGAAGTTAATGCTGAGTGGAGGGGTGTTGGTAGGCATGTTAGGAACACTTGTTTATAGTTTGTGAAGGTGGAAATACAATTTTAATTAGTCATTTTAGTGATTAGCCGCAACCATTGTCAAACGTCCCTGAAGGGCCATCGTATAGCCGTGTCTAGAGATAGCATGTGCGTAGGCTAGTCAACACTTTTCATCATGTAATTGGTTGTGACCGTAGGCATGGTTATATTTGTAGCCACTTGTAATCATATACATTTTCTGTGCAATAATCATATTGTTATGTGGATAACACAGCACAAAATTTAATTTGTGTGTGTGTTATTTGATGTGCTTAGGTGTTTTCTTGTTTTATTTTATGTTTTGTGGGCCAGTTTAGTTTGATTTTTAGGTTGCTAAAAAATGTGCTTGTAGCCACGAATACAAAATAGGGTCTGAAGCCGTGTCGAATTGCCATGGCTATGAAAGATGCTAAGTGGGGATAAAATAGATTTCTGTCAGTTTCTTTTGTTTTGTATTGGTTACTGTTACTTTTCTTTTTGTGTAGCTGACTGTGATCGGTTGTGGGGAAAATGTGTCATCCACTTTAGTAGTTTTATTGCTATATAGTCCTCTTTTTTTGGTATTCATTTTATAAAAACCACTATGTTCTACAGTTTCATCCTTTTGATTGCAGAAATATGCCTGTGTACATGGCAGGAGTGTGGTTGATGTGAAAGGAAGTGTTAATACATATTTACATGTTTTAAGGTTTATTTTCAGTGTTGTGTATGTTAGTTTAGTAGGTACTGCAAGCAGATTGTGTTTATTATCATTTGTTTCATATGCTCTGACAAAATTAAATTTGTCAATCAGTGGTATTTATATGTAGGCATTTAGCTTTTGTATTCATGTTAGTGAGGTTGAAGGTTTATTTGATTGTATTTGTTCTAATTTTAATGTAGTTTTAGCCATGCAGTACTCTTCATGTGAGGTAGTACAATAGATGGTGTTTTGTAAATTCATTTTAGTAATTTTTTATTTTTTTATTTAGTTGTCGCTGTATTGTTCTCATCATCCCAGTAGATTTGCACCAGATGTTGGACAGTTAACTTCTCTGAAAGGTAAACCTATATTCAAAATATACTGCTTGAGATGGGAGCAGCACATTTGTAGACGTTTTTGAAAAGCCATCGTTTTGATCCTCTCTAGAGTTTCTGATTATTGTCGAAATGGAGTGCTGCAAGTGTTTTTAGTCTCTCGATTTATTCGAGAATAGAATTCTGACTGTGGAGATGGTAGGGGTGTGGCTGATGTGCTGCTGTTTCTGCATTTAATGCTTGAGCCCCATGCATTTTTATGTTGTGGTGCTTGTGTGCTTTTTGCTAGGCATCATGCACATCTTTGAAGCGGATTTGCAGCAGATGATTTGACATTTCTCAGATCAGGCTCCTCTCTTGACTACCCAGGTGTGGCATCCTCTACACATGTCTTGCATCATGGAAAGATCCAGATTCTGTAAAATAGAGTGTGTGTAGTTGTCATTGTTGCTGAAGTTGAGGCTATATTTGTAGTAGGTGATGTAATTGCACTGGTGGATGGAGGTTGTGCAGGTGATGCTGATCTCTGTCTATGCAAGGAATGGGCCCCATGCATTTTTCTATTATGATGTTTGTGTGCTTTTCGATAGTTATCATCCTCCTCATCCCAATTGACTCACATTGGATGGTTTATTATTATTGATGGTCCTAGGCTTTGAGTTCGAACATCAGAAGGAGTACGGCTTAGAGATGTGTTGCAGAATGTGCAAAGTATGTCCTCTGCATATTTTCTGGAACAGTGATCTTTGACTTTAAAGAAGCGCCATCTGTGAGCAGTGGGTTTCATTCTGGATGTCTATGGATTCAGAAACCAAATGATGATATTATCTCTACTGCTAGTCTTGTGGTTGGAATGTTCAACTGGGGAAGAATATGAAAATGACAACTCTAAAAAGAGAATGGCTCAATATTACCAAGTATCTGTGTGGTGTTCATTGTGTTTAAAATGAGTGTGTGTTTTCTATCCCTTGTTCTCCAAGTTTACTTATCGTACCCTATTCTGTCTTGTTCTCCAAGTTTACTTAAACTTCCCCATCCTTTGTTCTGCAACCACCCAGTATAATGTTCTTTGTTTATTTTCATCCAGTTTATATATACTTGTTCTCTAAGTTTGCTCAACCTTCCCGTTCCTCTGTGCTGCAACTAGCTTGCAAAATGTTCTTTGTTTGTTTTCACCCAATTTATATATCCCTGTTTATTAACTATTCAATATTGTAGTAGGGTATGTTTTAATCCAAGTTGGATTTTTTTTCCAATGACCCAATGATTAGAATGTGGAAAGAGAACAACAGTGTTGTATGCACAAATGTTTTATCTCACATAGTGCATGTGATGCACTGTATACAAAACTTGCACATTAAATTGGGTTTATCAAAGTGTGTGTTGTTGAACTGATCATGTTTTCTTTTATTTCAGATAGAAATATATATATATTTTTTAAAACAAATATGAATAGCCGTGGATATGCCATTGTCCCATAGGTTGTTGGATGTTGGAGACGTGAGGTGGTGGTCCTAGCCACAAATTACATTATTTATACCCGCGGCTAAAGATGCAATGCAGAAAAAGCACTCTATTTTTAAGTACCTTTTTAATGTCTCTTTTTATTTTAAAATGTTATACTCAGTTTCACAAAATAAATACAGACACTCCTATAGCCATGGATAGGAAACATGGGCAGCCATTGGGCTGTTGGTAGCCGTGGGTATAGAAAATGTTTGAAAATAAAATGTAATGTGGAATTTTCTTTATGTGTATTGAGTGTGGTGTTTGTCAACAGTTATTGTAACATTTTAAAAGTGTTTTATACATTTATAGTGGATGTAAGTGCACATATTTGGAAAGGTAAATAAATATGGAAACAAAGTTTATTCATAACGTCCCGCATGCCCGGGTCAGACCTGGCGGGCAGAACGGCACCCGCCCACAGAGTTACACAGAAGCACCTGCACCGTTATTAACGGTGCCAGTGCTTTCGTGGTTCCCATTCTATTTGAGTCCTATGGGACTCAAATTGCAATGGAGATTTACACTTTACCGGTGCCTGACATTCTAGAACGCCGGGATTGTAATCCCCTGGTGTTCCCGGAAAGCCAGGCGCCAGTAAATCTTGCAAGTCAAGCAGCAACCTGCTGGTAGCACCCGGCAGGGTTAGCGCCAGACTTCTAATGAGGCCCCATATGTGTTTGGACATTTATATATGTCCCTTTAAATATACTTTTTAGTCTTATTTTGAATTAATATATACAATGTAGTTACAAAATCCTGATCCTGCTGCATTTTCTTCTGACGCATTGTGTTCAGCATCTCCTTTCTTAATTTCTTCCTCTGTGGGATACCTGTCCTCCAGCCATTGCATATAGTATTCCATTTTGGTGTGGTAAAAAGAAATACTGCTTGACACTTCAGATATTAGAATTAGCAATGGAGGAAGAGTACATGAGGAGGGAAGGTGTAATGCTTGTGTTTACATTTTTGACTGGTTGTTCAATATCTGTGTGATGGGTGGTTGCCAATAGGATATCAAGTACCTCAGATGCTGTTGAATTGTTGAACCTATTAGAGAATATATTTTTTATTGATGTTTTTATGTCAATGACATTGTAAATTACATTGTAGCATTGTATTAAGAGTTTTTGTACATAGTGCATGTGTGTTTCTTGAGAGTGAGATGGGTTGTAGTAGATTGTGCTATTGTTGGTGTTATATTCATTGTGTATTGGGTATTCAAACATGGAGCCAGTTTCAGAATAAGAACATTTTGTTTGTTCAGAGGACTGTGGATAACGTGTTCATAGTAATTTTGAGGATATACATGATGTGTTGGGAAACCAATGGCTTACTAAGTTTCTTGGGGTTCTATAATATTATTTTATATGGAGTGTTTGAAATTAGATGTTTATGCTGCAATATGTAGAGACATTTTTTTGACAGGGAATACAGATTTTTTTTGTTTGGGAAAAGAAAAGTAATTCATCATCTCAAGAAAGAGCATAGAGAAAGGTTTGACATTTTTTGGAATTATAACAGAGGTGAAGAGTATTCTGATTGAAAATATATGTTTTAGATATATATATTGGTTAAAGTACCAAAAGGCTCTTTTAAGAGCCGCCTAGAGAACATTTCAAGTATATTGGAATAGGGAAATACCTTCCATGTTTTTTTTTTATGTCCGCATTTACGAAGGCAACCATTGAAACGTTGTGCCCAGTCAGGTGGATTGCAGCCGCGGTTATCATATGTAAGCCCGAATAATAGTCGAGTGTATCCGAAAGGCAATGGGACATTGGGCCTCATTATGACCCTGGCGTTAAGTGGCAAATGGTGCTGGTAAAGGATTACCGGCATTGTTTACCGCTCCGGCCGATTATAACTGAACAATGCTCTATTAACGGCACCATAATTAACGGTGCCGCTAAAAGCGCCAAGGGCGCGGGCACGCAACCTCCCATGCCGTAAATACCGTCATGGAGCAAAGTGGGGAACATCACGAGTCGGGCGGACATGCAATTAACGCCATTGTGAAGGGCGTAAAGTACCTTACCGCCATGGTGCTAATACCACCATCGCTGACCAACCGTAAACGGCCATGTGCATTGTTCCCAACTGCCACATGTGCACACGATCAGCACAGGTGGAGGCCATACAGACTGGGCAAGCACAAAAGGAGCACACCCCACCCCTTCCCACACCCAGTCACACTCCACAATGACCCCAATACTACTAGCAATGCTGAGGCTGGAGGACCTGATTGCAGTGGAAGTGCAACAATAACAACAACAACAACAACAAGAACAACAACAACAGGCAGCACAGAGGAGACGCAGGAGGAGAAGGAGGGCAAGGCAGGGCCAGCATGCCCTACCAGCACAGCCAGTGGCACCACGCAGGCAGCCCCCAATCCCACGCATCAGAGCCAGTCCATTCAACCTAACCGCTGAGCAGATCCACACCCTGTACCGTCTGGACCGGGACACCACCATCACCATTGGGGACATGATACATGACCACAAAATGCAAGATGCAAGCAGCCCTTCCAAGTAAATGAAGCAGTGTCACAACCATTCCACAGCCATCTGTATGTGCACTGTACCAAATCAGATTGTATCCCCCTCATCAAAATGCAGGTACAAGCAATGACTATGGCCAATACACAGCACCAAAAACCATCAACTGAAAGGACAGTCCACCATTAATGCGTACAAAGGAGTCACATGAGGGTCAAAAACATCATTACACCGCTACACTGACACAGAGGCCCAACTGAATTGTATGACACCTTTTGTTGTGCGTAGTGAGATCATCATGAGGCTGACATCAACGGTGCCAGGATGAAAGCATACAAATCACCGGACATCTTCAACATCACAGAAACAACCACTGTGGACTAACACAGTGCATGGGCACTCACAAAGAACTTGACCCCCCTGTGCCCACTAGTAGATGTCATGCAAACCAGTCCATAAGAGGATTACACACATACCAGTCACATCGTGTGTCTCCATCCATGCATGGAATGGCTTGAACATAAGAAATACATGCATGCTATGTCATCACTCAATGACGTCAATTATGATGTGGTAACTTGCTCATATATCGTTGGCCACATGCAGATGATGCAGGGCATCTCTTGAAGAGGTGGCCGCTTACCACAGTCCGTAACCCGCAGAACATGCATGAAGAGGACTACATTCGTGCCCATACACGTACCCGTGTGGTGATTGAGCAGACATTTGGCCTTTTGAAGGCAGGCTTTCACTGCCTCAGAAGGTCTGGTGGGGCACTCCTGTACGGGCATCAGGAGGTGGGCGAGAACGTCATGGCGTGTCATACTACACAATATGTGCATCTGACGGAATGTGCCCCTGCCCACTGACGCTGAACTGCAATCACCTAACAATGAGGATGAGGAAGTTGGGGATAGGGCAGCACCTCAGGGACGTAACAATGCACAGGAGGGACGTGCCATGCGTCAGACTCTGATCAACCAATGTTTCTAGCAGACATGGACAGGGGTGGGTTACATGGAGATGGCACTCGGGCCACAGGGTGTGTCCGGGACATGGACACTGTAGACTGTTAACCAATTAAGCACACTTATGCAATAAGCAATGTCCACACATGTGATTTCTGATTAACCATAAAGTGTATTGAATAGGCAAAACAAAGTGAACAGGCCGACCACCCCACACAACCACTCCCCCGTCCCCCTATACTCCCCAACACACCCACTCCCCCTCCCCCTCTACTCCCCAACACATCCACTCCCCCCTTCCCCTCTCTACTCCCCAACACACCCACTACCCCCTCCCCCTCTACTCCCCAACACATGGTGTGCAGTACTGTGCAGAAGTGGACCACGTGGCACCAATAGACATGGCTGTGCCTACTGGCATCCCCTCTCCCAGCACCAGGTGCACCATTGTCAGATCGCCGCAGGTTCCTGCCCGACCTGTGCAGGGGTCTGGTCCTGGTGGAACTGGCAGCCGAGGATGTACTCGGTTACTCGGATGGACGCATGTCCCACATAACTTGCACCAAGTCGGACAGTACGTGCCACACTGCAGCCAGTTCAGCGCATATGTCCTTTGAACTGGACTCAATAGCTGACCTCAGGGAAGCAGCACAATCACGCATTTCCTCCCTAGCACTACCACATTCTGTGATATGCTGTGTCAACAGGCCAGTGAGTTGTTGTTGGCACCTTATGATGTACTGCATCCCCTCTTGGGTGTTTGGGGCTGTGGTTGACGGTTGAGGGGTGCCCAAAATACTGTTTTCCTCCTGCACAGGTGTGGTTTGGCTGGGAGTAGCCAGCCACGAGTTTGCCAGAGATAGCCTGTGTATGCTGTTGTCAGGCAGGCTTGATGGGGACAGGTGGGGGGAATGCAGGGGGCCAGTGGGGGGAGTGTTAACATGCAGCACATCCCCTTCCTCGTCATCCGAGATTGCTGCAGTGGCAGCTGTTTCTCCAATGGTGCTGCTTTCAGCCGATGCATTTCCTTCGGCGGCCAACACTTGGCTGAGGCTGGCTGTTGTGGACGTGGAGCACATTGATGCTGTGGCCTGTGGAGTGCTCTTGGCCATTTCCTGACTTAGGGGTTTCCTTATGACCCTTGAAGGGGAGGGCCGGTGTTGTTCCTCTTCGGCCCTGGCCTTCTTAGCTGGGGTGGCACCAGTGTCGCCATCGGCGCTGTCTGATTGTGTGCCTGTGGGGGACCAAAGGAGGGAGAGGGTTATTGATGGGTCTACGGGCATTGAGCATGCATTGTGGTGGCTGCTTTGATATGGATTGGTGGATGAGTCACATTGGAGGGAGTAGCATACAGGTTGTCTCACTCTTGGCTGGGTGATGCATGGAGGCATGTGGGTAGCTACAGAAATTGGGTGCACTATGCATGTGGACAAGGTGATGCTCTGCACTGGCTGTAGGCAGTCTTGTGCTAATGTGTCTGGTTGACCCTGGTATGCATCATTGCACTTCCCATTCATCTCGACATTATCGTGGAGGTATTGGCATAGTTAGATTTGAGACACCTACCTGCATCGGCTGATGACGGGGCTCCTCTCTCCATGTCCCCAACTCCTTCTATGGACTCCATGCCTATGGTGGAGGCACATATCTCCTTCCATGGCTGGAGTTTTAGGGGCGACTCAGCACCTCCTCCTGTCGCCATCCCAAGATTCCTGTTTGCTGCCAGTATGCTCCTCACACGGAGATGTAGATCGTCCCACCGCTTGCGGCATTGTTTTGGGGTGCGGGGTGTTGTGCCGACAGCACTGAGCGTCTGGGCAACCATAGCCCAAATCTGCTTTTTCTGCAGCAGCGCCGGTCGTGTCATCTCTGTTGCAAACATGACGTCTGCAAGTTCCTGAAGGGTTTCTGCCAACATGGTCAGCTCCTCTCTTGAGAAGCGCTCCTTCCGCAGCCGATCTCTGCTTTTCTTAAGAACTTTTGGCATCCTGATATCAGAGGGGTGGTGGTTGAGGTGTGTGGGAGTTCTGGGGGTCAGATGTCTCCTGGTTACAGAGGATGGCAATGGATTGTGTTTTTAAAGATGGCTGCTGTGCTCTTTCCCGTTCCTGTGCGATGACGCTACTTCCGGATCTGCTTATTTACGGTCACCGCTAATAGCGGTTCCCGCTATTTGCGGTTATCGCTATTAGCAGTGAACGCTAATGCGGATAGCTAGGATGCTGGAGGTGCTATTTGCACTGCATACGATGCCGGTAAGTGGGATTTTTAGCCCTTTAGCGGCATGGCGCAATGCTCGTGCCCCCAAACTCGTAATGGGACGCTTTTAACGGTCTCTTGCCAGCACGGACACTGTAATTGCGCCATGCCAGTAATGACCGATACTTACCGCCAGGGTCATAATGAGGCCAATTGTGTATTTTTGGCGAATGTAGCCGTGTCTGTGATTGAAGAAATGTATTTCGCTTCTACGTTGGTTAAAGCACCCAGAGTCTCTTTTAAGAGAAAGGCAGAGAACATTTTAGGTACATTGGAAAAAATAAATACCTTTGTGCCTGTTTCTTTTTAGCCCCGGTTACAAGAGTGACCAATGAGTGGTTTACAGGTCGTTTAAAGGCGCTGGTAGCTTATTTCCTGAGCGGTTATAGCCACGGATACCAGAAAGCCACTGGGACATCGTGTATTTTGTCAGGAGTAGCCACAACCATGATATTATTTGGTCACATGTAACTGCATCTATGATTTAGTCTTGCGTATGACGATTTCAATTTCTGTGCAGTGATCATGGTGTTTTTACATTATACAATTTCACATGTGTTTCTGATTTCATGCCCTTATGTGTACTGTTATGTTGTTTTCATTGTTACACCTTGTTATTATGTCTTTTTGAACATGTAAATATTTTACGGGTTGTCACGGGCACTGACGGTTGACCCGATCCACTGTGATGAATGCTGCAATCGTACGGCAAACTTTGTGGTGGGCTATGGTAGCCGCGGATATGTACCCATTATCTGTACCCGTGGTTATAACGTTTTTTTTGTTTACAACTCATTGGGGCTACTAACCAAAAACTGGCACTGGCAAAACCAGAACCATCAGGCGGTGTAATGTCTCCTCCCAAAGGCAGATCAAAAAATATAACGATGGACTCATTTACCACTTCCAAACCAAAACAGCAGATACCACACGCAGAGAACAACATGGCCGAGGCACCACCACCGGCGGCGGACCCCCGTGACTCACAGATCCTTCAGGCAATCGCAGCACTGAGAACAACGGTGGAGGACATGAGGGGGGAAATAATATCAGACCTCCAATTAATAAGGCAAGATGCCCGAAACCTAGCTGAAAGAGTCACCGCCACAGAAGTCACCACACGTGAGACTTCAGAGGCGACGCAGGGGCTACAAGCGAAAGTCAAAGCGCTAGAAACAACGGTGGCAAGACTAGAAGCAAGATCCGAGGAAGCAGAAGGCCGGGCCCGACGGAACAACGTTCGAATCTTGGGAATCCCAGAGGGCATGGAGGGCTCAGACCCCACAGAATTCATAGAATCGCTGTTGCTACAGGAAATTGGGGCAGGCAACCTCACCCAGGGGTTCTCCGTGGAACGTGCCCACAGATCTCTCCAGAAACGGCCACCCCCAGGGTCCTACCCGAGACCTATGATTGCAAAAATTTTGAATTTCAGGGACCGAGAGACTATACTGAGGTTCTCCAGAGAAGGGGGAGAGATCAAAATAAATGATGCATTAATAGTCATGTACCCTGACTACACGCCGGTGGTGCAGCGGGCAAGAAATTCCTTCGTACCTATAAAGGCCAGACTACGCAAACTGAATCTTAAATACATGTTGCTGTACCCAGCAAGACTTAAAATAATACACAAAGGGAAGGCGATCTTCTTGGAGACCCCAATCGCAGCAAACCTATGGCTCGAACACAATAACCTAGCGGAAGACACTGAGGAGCAGGCGAAAAGCAGCAAATGATGATCCCGCAAGAGTCCAATGCAAATGAAACCGAACGCAAAGATTGAATCCAAACCCGCACCAAGGAAACAACAAGATTGGGCAGGAAACAGGAGCCCCACTCACAAGACAGCTGCTGAACCCCCCCAACCGACAAGGTGTAGCCAACGCAGCTACACACTGCCTGAACCCGAAGACCTGGAGAGGTATGGAAGGCTTGGGAGCCCCCGAGCGTTGTGAGTTTGAAACAACTGCTGGGGGCAGTTTCTTCTTGTTGATTTGTAGTGTTAATACATTCCCCGGAATGGTAGTTGAAATAGTTAGTAGGTCTCCAAATGAAAAAGCACAACTGGAGGGCCGGTGGGCTGGAACGGCGGCTGAGAGGGGCGGGGATCCACGAGCAAGCGATGACCTTGAGGCCCTAGATGAGATTGCAAACACTTCAGGGAGAAGCAAGACCCTCCCGTGTCTTCAACATAACCTAGATGGCAACGCACATTAGGATACTAACCTGGAACGTGAGGGGCCTGGCCACTTACCTTCGTAGGAACAGAATCAAATCCTACCTACGCAGGAAAAAAGTAGACATAGCCCTGATACAAGAGACACACTGCAACACGGAAACAAACGCAAAGCTTAATGAGCACTGGGGGGGACAGGGCTTTGTAGCACCCTACTCTAAATACGCCAGAGGGGTTTACACTTGGATCAACCCACGGACACCAATCCACCTGCATAAAACGGAAACGGACCCAGAGGGCAGATACCTCATAATATGGGGCACCCTCGAGCACAGAGAGATCTGCATAGTTAACTCATACTTCCCCAATAACAACATCCCCAACCACCTGAAAACATTAGGTTCCAAGATGGTGCAGTACAGGGAGGGCTTCTTTTTGTGGGGAGGCGACTTTAACTGTGTCCATGACTCAGAACTGGACAGATCCTGGTCCCCACAGAAGGGTCCCTCCGCAGCCACTCTATCCCTAGTCACCTTATTAAAGGAACTAGATCTGACCGACACGTGGAGGGAATTACACCCAGTCGAAAGGGCCTACTCATACTACTCATCACCTCACAAACTCCACACCAGGCTCGATTACTTCTTCATAAGCAAAGAACACCTACCCCAAGTAAGAGATACGCAATACCTAGGGAGGACTATCTCCGATCACTCCCCTCTTCTGCTAGACTGGCAACACAACAGCCCCAGACCACCCATCCCCATGTGGAGAATGCCCGCCGAGGCCTTAATAGATCCAGCCTTCAGGGAGGAGCTACATGAAGTTATAGAGAACTACATAACGGAAAACTCAGGTAGTGTCGAACATGCCAGTACATTATGGGACGCCCTTAAAGTAGTCACGAGAGGGGAAGTTATAGCGAAAGCCGGAGGAATCAGGAGAACCTTAAAGACCGCACTTGAACAGAAAGAATGCGAGATATTAAAACTTGAATCCACCCCAGTGGATACCCCCGGGAGGGAAAATAACCTTAGAACTCTTAGGGAGGACTGCTCAGGGGCATGGGACAGACTAGCCAAATTTGATTTCATAAGCAGAACAAACAGAACACACTCAGAAGCTGACAAACCTGGCCGGTTACTAGCCTGGCTTTGTAAAAGAGAGCACCCTAAACACATAACCACGATACTACAGGATGAACATGGTGTAGAGCATAGAACCCAACAGGGCATCAATGATGCCTTTAAAGCTTACTATGCCAGACTATACTCACATACAGAAAAAGTCCTGCAAGAACAAATCTTGGACACCTTAGAAGAAATAGGGCTACCCAGACTATCGCCAACACGATCCGACACCCTAGACTCTGACATCACACAAGAGGACATAACAGAAGCCATTCGCTCCCTGGCCACATGTAAAACCTCGGGGACCGATGGGCTCCCCCCCGAGTTCTATAAAGCATTTGAACCTTCCCTGACCCCCCTACTACACCGGGTCTTTTTAGAAGCCTACGAAGAAGGCATCCTACCAGACAGCATGAGAGAAACCCTGGTGATACCAATGCTCAAGCCTGATAAACCTCCCGATAAATGCGACTCCTACCGACCGCTCGCTATGCTAAATTATGACGTTAAAATATTGACGACGATCCTAGCAAACTGACTCTCTAAAGTGATTGGAGACGTCATACACATAGACCAGAATGGCTTCATACCCGGCCGAAGCACGTCCCTGAACTTGCGAAGGCTTCAACATATCATAGCCCAAACCAACACATGTGATGAACAACTAGCACTACTATCTCTGGATGCCATTAAGGCGTTTGACTCCATATACTGGGAGTGGCTTATAGCGGTTTTGGAGGGATTTGGAATTGGCCAAAGGTTCATCAAATGGGTTAAGATCCTATACAACAATCCGAGGGCTAGACTTAAATCCGGGAAATACGTGTCGGAAGCCTGGGACATCCAAAGGGGCACTAGGCAGGGCTGCCCACTCTCTCCCATGCTTTACGTCCTGGGATTGGAACCCATAGCAATTTATCTTAGAAAGCAGTTCTTCGATGCAGGGATTAGACTGGCAGGAATAGACCACATCATCTCAATATATGCCGACGATGTCCTGATATACGTAAATAACCCCCATAAGAATGTCCCGACAATATTGGATGTTCTTGACAATTATGCAAATACTCTGGCATTAAATTCAGCAAAACCAAATCCTGCTTGTTCCCACTAGCAGGATTGAAAAATAGAAGTACCGATGAACTCCCCAAGGTGGGCGTCGAGTGGCGGACGACGGCTTTCCGTTACCTTGGGATCCTGGTAATGCACACCCCGGAGCTGATGCACGAGCACAATACGAAGGCTGCGGTACCCATACTTCGGAAATCCATAAAATTCGGGGCAAAGCTCCCATTGTCTATACTAGGAAGGGCCTCAATAGCTAAAATGATCATTCTCCCCAGATTCCTATACGGATTTCAAAATGTGCACTTCTACATCACAAAACCCTTCTTCCAACTCCTTGACGCAATAATCAAGGAATTCCTGTGGGGAAATGGCAGACACCGGGTGGCCTTATCCACGCTAGTCCTGCCGTACGAGCAGTGCGGAATTCAACTACCAAGTTTAGAAAAATACTACCTGGCGGCCCAACTGAGCCATGTATCCAAATGGCTAGCAGACGATGTCACTTCCGAGTCCCCCCTGCTGCAAGCGCTGATAAAGCCGCTTCGGCTGAAAGAACTGATCTGGGCCCCTAAAAACCTTATGTGCAGACCACCATTCCTGGCAGACCTGGGTAAGAAAATATGGTACAGAGCCATGATGATCCAGCATCTGAAACAACCATACTTCCAAGAAGTGCCGATATTGTCTGGCCTGAGCGAAACAGACGTTAGCCTGAACAACATCAGATTGTGGGAAAGGAAGGGGCTATATACTTTGGGCGACCTCTACATGGACGGCACACTTAGAGAATTTACCGAAATACGGGAGAAGGAAGATATCCACGCCGGACAATTCCTGTGGTACCAAAAGCTCCGGAACATAGCCCGATCGAGATGGGCCACCTGGCCTGAAGAACCGGAGGCTGATCCCTTCTTGACATTGATGTACAACCTGAACGATGGTGGGAAGGTGGTATCACAGATATACAGTATTTTGCGCAACATCCCCAACCCTTGAAGCGAAGCAATGAGGACCCGTTGGCAAATGGACATGGGACAGGAAATGTCTGACAACGAATGGCTCAGGGCATTGTCGTTCCCGAAGGAGGTGTCAAGGAACCAGAGATTCCGATTAATACAAATCAATGTGCTGTACCGCACCTACCTGACCCCAAGTAAAATAGCAAAGTTTAATAAGACCAATCAAGCACAATGTAACTGGTGCGGGACGGAAGGAGCAGATCTGATCCATATGCTATGGAACTGCGTTAAGACACAAACTCTCTGGGCAAAGGTAAAGCAGACCTGCGAAGCAGCTGAAGTTACAAGATACAAATGGACCCCAGCAGAATGCCTCCTGGGTAGCTACCCCAGGCTAGCCAAACTTAAACACGCTGTGAAATTGATGGACCTGTTATGTATAACAGCCAAAAGGACCATCGCCATGGCATGGAAAAAACCTGCGGGTCCGAGTTGTAAAGCTTGGCGCATCGAACTGGAAAGGTGGGCAAACGCTGAAACCAGAGCCTGGGAAGACAGCATAGCCAGATCCACTGAAGAATCAAGCATGGCACTGGAGGCATGGAAAGACACTGGCCCTCATTACGACCCTGGCGGAAATCGAAAAACGATGGCGGAAATGCAATACCGCCATCGAATAGCGCTCGGTGCGACTATGACCCGTCACCGCAAAGTACGAAGCCATTAGCGACACCGTAGTGAACGCCAACGCTAACTGCACCAAGCACGCGCGCGCGCGCCATGCCAAACCGCAAACACCACCATGGCGCAACGGTACGCCAATTCCGACCCTAGCGGACATGTACCTAACGCCATCAGGCATGGCGTAATGTACCATTCCGACATGGCGAGAAGTACGGCATCGCGAATCAACCGTAAACGGCCCCACGGAGTGCCTGTACACCGCTCCCTGCCCACAAAGTACAACTCCCCGTAGGTGCAATGAAGCCACAATGCAACCATTGAAATGTACAAGTCACCCATGCATGGCAACGAACAAAAGAAACACAAGAGGGGCCAATGGGAGCTGCAGGGCACAGATGGCACGAATACAGAAGCCATCCCAATGGACATGACCACAGTCCCCCACCAAGAAACGCACGCAAACACAGGCACCTGTGACCAGCAATATTCCGAAAATCACATCATTCCACCAGTCCACCTGGCTGACCGGCATCTGTTACACAAAACCCAATCCCCCGCCCCTGAGCATGACAACATTCAAACAGTCATATTGGCAGCCCCCATCCCTGACCTCACTGGGCTTCGTAGGCAAACGCGCCCAGCACAGTACCACGCAACTAAACCCCGAAGCTGGAACCCAATGCAGATCTCCTCACAATACATCGCCCCCCAAATAGGCATATGCCACATCACTTGCAAAGAAAAACGCTACACGGGCCAAATCAGAATAGAAATTTTATGCACATCAAAATCACCAAGCCCATACAGCCATCAGGCCATGAACTCCAAAACACTAATCACCATTGTGGGCTGCTTCCGCAAGAAATGACCAGCCACTACCTGTGTGTCGCCCTGTTCCCCCATGGTACACAGAGCCACATTCACGTACGAAAAGGCAACATGGAAGCGCACAGAACCGCAGGGCCGTCCCAATGGGGAGGCACTAGTCCAGCTGAAAGGCCGAAATGTTGCTCCGAGCCACCAGTACTGCGTAAGGGCATGTGGGCCATTGGCGATCGTCCCATAAAATCGTAATGCTGCTCCACTGATTAACACGAAGCAGCAGGTGTCGGGAGTAAAATCCATCTGCAGGAGTGGCATACAGATGGCAGTGGCAAAAGGGGAGGAGATACCTGTCAACCAAAAGAAAAGAAAAAGAACAGAATGGCCATCAGAACTACATTCCAACAACTCACTTCAATGAACACACGAAATCCACAGCCATATGCATGCTAGCCCACTCAAAAGGATCATCACCACCCCAAAACCACTTGCGACTCATAACCATCTATATCGAGGTGCAAACACCATCACAAACGAGTGTACCTGTGCATGCGTCTGTCAAAACAGATTCCATCAGATGGGAATGTTAACGTGCATGGACACAAGTGTCTGAGGGCGCCTCGAGACAGGGAGGGCTCAACAAGGCCAGATGGACGATGGTCCCACTATGGCAGCCCTGCATCACATAGCGTAGGGGAGGCGGATAGATCCCAAGAAGCCCTGTACATGGCAAACTCTGTATCAAATCACCTGCCCATGCATCCATCCATCATTCCCTCATCCCGGGATCAAAACGCCTGAATAATTACTCACATGACATTAGAAACATCCATTGAGTCTGTGCGTTATGCAGCCTGCTAAATCCACAGTGCCCCAGCCCGTAATTCCAGTGTTGTGAAGTAACATGTATTTGGGAACGGACGGCCTCATCGCCCACGTAGCTATTGCGCATCCCAAACTATTCATATCAATCATTGCTCCCTCGCCATGGGCCCTGTCTCAAGGACATAGAACAATAGAACGTTATATTTGCAGTCAGACCTGTGGGCATCTCCTCGCCGCTAGCTGGAAACCGAAAGCGCCGCCCTTCGAATTCCTCATTTGCAACATCACGTCGAAAAGGCATCTGTGGCCGTTTGAAATCACTAATTATTCCATCGAGTGCGGCTGTGTGTGAAAATGGCAACTGCCTTCACCCACGAATGGGACACCCCGCCCGTCGTTGCAACTCGGTACAGTGATGCATGAGGGCCCACCGTTACTCGAGTACTACGTTCCACTGACCCCTCACAAGTCTGTTCGCGACTGCACAGATAGTATGTGAAACAATGGGACCACAGCAGAATGAACATATCAACCAATCTTACACGGCCATCGGGTACAAATACATGATTGCAATAGCAAGATACAATTCCCCGAATTGCAGCGTTGTGCGCGGGACGTGCTCGGCCAAAGGGGAGAGCAGTTTGCACAGGTGGAATCAATCACCACAGGTGGAGGCCATACAGCCTGAAAACACATAAATTGCACAGCCAGTCTCCTCCCACAACCACACCGAAATGCTACCGGCAGGACTCGCGATGTTGGCCCTGGGGGACCTGATAGCACTGCAAGTGCTCCGACTCCAAGAAGAAGACGAACACCAACTACAACCAGCCGCACGGAGGAGACGCAGGAGGAGGAGGAGGCCAAGGCAGGGCCAGCAAGGCCCACCAGCACAGCCACTACCACCACGCAGGCAGCCCGCAATACCACGCCTCCGAGCACATCCGTTCAACCTCACTGATGAGCAGATCCACACCCTCTACCGTCTGGACCGGGACACCATAGCCGCCATTGTGGACATGACACAGGCTGACCTTGTCAGCATGATAGATAGCCCAACCGCCATCCCACCCCTACTGAAGGTGGTGTCTGTACTACACTTCCTGGCCACAGGCACCTACCAGCACACAGTCGGACAGTTGCATGGCATTTCTCAGCCACTGCTCTCACGGACACTATTGCAAGTGCTCGATGCCCTCCTGCAGCACGCAGACGACTACATCTCTCTACCACGCTCGGAGCAGGAAATAACCAACACAAAAGTGGGATTCCATGCACTTGCCGGCATACCGGGTTGCATTGGTGCCATCGACTGCACCCATGTTGAATTGGTCAATCCCACATGCCATGGAGGCCCAGTACCGCAACCGAAAACAATTTCATTCCCTGAATGTACAGATGGTGTGTGACTCCAACAGGATCATTACACATTGTTGTGCCCGATTCCCTGGATCAACCCATGATTCTATGGTCTTGAGGAACTCTACAATACCACGCTACATGGAGCGACACGCACGGAACAGATCCTGGCTACTCGGTGAGTCTCATTACATGCATGATGATGTGGGGTATGTGAATTGGCAATGACCTGCCAGGAAGGGGGGGGGGTGTGCGTACGTATCAATGGCATTCCACATCATACGTTTCTCGTCCACATACAGGTGATGCTGGATATCCACTGAAGAGATGGCTCCTCACACCAGTCCGGAACCCACGGGACCAGCATGAGGAGGACTACAACCATGCCCACTCACGTACCCGTGTAGTCATTGAACAGGCATTCGGCCTACTGAAGACTCGTTTCCGCTGCCTCAGCAGGTCTGGCGGGGCACTCCTGTACCGCCATGAGAAGGTTGCAAAGATGGTGATGGCATGTGTCATGCTCCACAACATGTGCGTACGTAGAAATGTGCCCATGCCCCCTGACGCAGAACTGCAAGCACCTGATGATGGTCATGATGAGGGTGGGGATGTGGCAGCACCTCATGGAGTCTGCGAGGCACCGGAGGCCCGTGACATTCATCAGCATCTCATTGATGTATGCTTCTAGCACTCACGCCTGGTGGCTGATACATGGACACGGGACTCGTGGCACTGCGTGTGTCTGGGACATGCACAATATGGACTGTACGCCTATGATGGCCTAGTACACAAAGATCAATGTCCACACTTCTCATTGGTTGATCGTGCACTTTTTATGGCATATGTGATATCATGTTGAACACCCTATCGACCCGCCACCCAAGTGAGCCCAACACACCCCCTCCACCCTCCTACCTCCCCCCCGAACACCAGTGTCCAAAAATGCTCATTGTCAGTGGGCTGTCGCTATTGCATGCCCCCTCTGCGGGTATCAGGGGCATCCCTGCCTGTGGAGCGCAGGTTCCTTCCAGATCTACGTTGGGGGCTGCCCTGGACGGAACTTGCAACGGATGATGTGTCTGCCTGCTCACGTCCATGCATGTCCCTAAGGGTTTGCGAGAGCTCAGTGAGCACACGGCGCACTGCGGCAAGTTCGGCACATACGTCTTTGGACGTCGCATGCAGTTCCCCCCTCAGGCTCTCGGTGCTTCTCTCAATTTGTGCCCTTAGCGTCTCTGTACCTCTCTCCATTTCTGCCCTAAGTGTCTCAGTTGATGTTTCTATGTCTGCCTTAGTGCCCCCACATTCATCGGCATGGTCCTTGAGGAGTGTGGCCAGTTGCTGCTGTTGTTCGATCAACTGGTCGAGGGACTGTTGCCTCTGCTGGGCCATGGCCATTTGCGGGGGTGTCACAGAGGGGCTGTTGTCCTCATGTTGCCTTGCCACAGGGCTTGTGGGGGATGGCCAGTCGTCGTCTTGTGGGTGCCCCTGCGTGGTATCCTCATGTTGTACGGGATGGGACAGACAGGGGGATTGGGACAGGTCATGGATGGATCTGACTTCGGCATCCCCGTTTTCTGTGTCCGAGCATGCTGCCATCAATGGGGTGTCACCTATGGTGCTGCTGCCACCAGAGGCAGTGCCTTCTGTGGCATCCATTGGGGGGACCTGTGGTGGTGGTGTTGTGGGCATGCTGGCTGCTGGGGTGCCTGTTGATGTTCCCTCCTCTGTGCTGCCACCTGATTTGTGCTGCTGCCGTGTCTTGATGCGTGCAGCTGAGGTGGAGGGTCTCTGGCCGTTGGTCTTGGCCCTCTTTGCAGGTGTGCTGGTAGGGGTGTCCTGTAGCTCGTCGTTTGGATCGGACCCTGTGGTGGAGTAAAGGAGGGCGAGGGTTATTGATGGGTCTGTGGGAATTGGAATGGCATTGTATCACATGCTTTGGGGTGGTACCTGAGGGTGATTTGGGTCGGGGCCTTGGAGGTGCTTTGATTTGTGTGTGGAGTGAGGGTGCAGTTGTTTGGCAGCCTGCAGTTAGGGTGTGCCTGCTGCACGTGTAGTGCGTGTATTAGGGGTTTTTAATTATTTATGTATTTATTGTGGGTTTTAACGTGCGCTATCAGGCCGATGTGTGTGGACGTTCTCCTGGACATGTGTTTCTGTTGCACTATGTGGACGCATGGTACTTCACATGGATGGACTGTGTGGATTTGGCATTGTTTTATCTGGCCCACCTACCTGAATCTTCGGATGTCTGCACTCCTTTCTCCATCCCTCCGACTCCCTCTATGCTCTCCATTCCGATGGTGGAGGCACAGATTTCTTCCCAGGGGGTCAACTTGATGGGTGATTCAGGACCTCCCCCGGTGGCTGTGGCAATGTTGCGGTTGGCAGAGAGTATGCTGCGGACGCGTATCCGCAGGTCGTCCCATCGCTTGCGGCATTGCTGTGGGGTGCGGGGTGCGGTCCCCACCGCACTTACCCGCTGTGCCACCAGAGCCCATATGGCCTTCTTGTTTGCAAGTGCCGTCCTGGTCATTTGCGTGCAGAAGACGACGGCAGCATTCTCCTGGAGGGTCTCTGTTAGCACGGTGAGTTCCTCACGGGAGAAGTGGACCTGCCGCTTGCGGTCGCACGCTTTCTTCGCTACTTTTCCCATTTTTCTTGGTTTCGCTAGGGTGGTTGACGGGTTGGGGTGTGTTTCAGGGTAGTGATTTTAGTGGTTGTGTGGTTTTAGTGTTTTTATAGGTGTACGCCGGGATGTTTCCCGTTCCGGGCCCATGTTTTAACTTCCGTTTCCGTATATTTCCGGTCACCGTACTTTCTGGTAGGCGCACACTGCGGTGACCGCTAAGAGGGGTGGCGGTATTGCACCTAGGGCGCCGTACGGCGGCGGTGTGGGCCGTTTTGGGGTCATTTCCGCCATCGGGGACTTTGCACTTCCGCCGTGGCGTGGTGCTCGTGCCCGATGGGTCGGAATGGGCCGCACTTTGCTCCTTCGTGCAATGGCGGAAACGCTATTTACGCTGTGGCGCTCCGGTCAGTCGCTTTCCGCCAGGGTCGTAATGAGGGCCACTATGTCTAAAATACTTCGATCCTCCGATGATAAACCCCCTTGAACAATGAACCCGAATACCCTATTGACCCACTAGAATGGACAAATATCGGAATACGGCCCCCCGTCAACCAGGCCATCTCAGGAAAGATTCCGGATGACCCCCCAAAGCCGGGTCGACCACCCACCCCCCCCTCCAGGGACAGACTAACCTCCAGCTATCCCCCATAAGGAGACAGTTAATGTTATTTTGTTGTATAAATGTTGTTAGCCATTTTTTAATATAATGGCATGTTAACTGCAAATAAGTCAGTCACCCTGAGTTAAGGACCTGACCAATGAAAATGTACAATGTATATAACCACAAATGCCAATAAATAAATTTTTAAAATAAAATGAATAAAATATACACCATCATCCAGAACTGGATGGCAGCCAACGGTTTATGTTTAAATGGAGAAAAAACAGATATCCTCATAGTAGGATATCCCGCCCGCTTAGCCAACCTCCACCCAAAATTTAAAACCATAGTCATTGATAAAACATCTATCCCAATCTCGAATCAAGTAAAAACCCTAGGGGTTTACCTAGATTCGAGTCTCACCATGTGCAAACATATCAGCACCCTAGCTTCAACAACAGCTTATACCACTAAACTCATCACGCTAAGTCGCCCTTTCCTCACTCAACAAAACTGCACCACATTAGCGAGAGCCGTCATCCTAACCAAAATCGATTATTGTAACATACTCCTACTAGGCACCTTGAAAAAAAAAAACAACACAATGTAGTTACTCCAGAACAAAGCGGTAAGATGAACATTAGGCATAAGAAAAAGGGACCATATATCACATCATAGGAGAGAGGCACACTGGTTACCCATCCAAGCCAGGATACTTCACAAAACGCTCACACTCACACACAAATGTGTTACAGGTGCCACACCCAACTACCTTAACAAATGTTTAAACCGCAAAGTTACAACCAGAATCCTTATTTCCAATGCAAACTTACATCTACACGTCCCACGATTCAGTAATGTAAGAACAGGTAGCTCCAGCTTCACTGTAGCAGCCCCCAGATTTTGGAAGTCAGTCCCAGCGAATATCAGTAATGAGCTGACCCTGAACAAATTTAAGAAAGTTCTCAAAACATGGCTCTTTAACAAATCATTGTTCTTCTATCCATTGTAAATATTTTGTACTGCTGTAATTATCATATATGTTATAACTAAGTATGAATATCTACTCAATTGTATATGCAACCACTAAGTCTAAGCTTTCATGTAACTACGCCGTCATACCCCTGGGTTTTGGGTGCATAACAAATGCATTAAATTAAAAAATTAAAAATACATGTGTTGGTGAAAAACAGGATAGCGGGTTAGGCCATTGGCTTATGATGATTAAATAGGTGACAATATGTTAGGTTTTTCATTTTGCATGTTTCTTTATGAGAGTGGCTAAGGAAGACTGATTAAATGGGTGGTAGGTGAAGCCAGGCTTTGGTAGGCTCAGTTATATAACCAGTAGTATACTCAATGGGGTGTGCATGGAGTTGTCCATTAGTTTTTAAGTAAAGTTTTCTAAGATGTGAAAACTGCAGTTTAGAGGAGCAACTAAGTAGCAGTGTGTTATCCTGCTGCTCTTTTCTCCTTATTATCTTTTTTATGAATTCAGGAGACAGCAAAGATAAATGAATAGTTGATTAGTATATGAAAGTAAACATGTGTTACAGATTATTTGGAACAGCTTTACGAATGTGAAATTATGGCTTTAGTATGGCAGGTATTATCACAGTCTTTTGGTGTTTTAGGCATAATATACCCAGTAAATGGTTTCAGGGAAATTAAGAAGTGAAGTGAAAAAGGTGAATTTATAGTGGCTAAGTGGGTAGGGTTTGATAGTTGGCATTTCAGCTTTTGGGCCATAACATATAAAATGTGTTTGACTCTTTGTATATTGGTGTGAGCTTGCAAATGACTTGCTTTATGTATACATTTCTGAGAATATGTCTATGCTTTATCATGCATTGGTACGTTATATAAGAAATGGGTACTGTGGTGTATGAGATTAGAACTGACATAGGGAGATGTAAAATTAATAGGGGTGCATAGTGGGATGTGGAAATAGTATTATTGATGTGGTTTGTTAAGGTAGGTGTATGGGGGTGATCACGGCATTTGCCATACAAATCCGAGCAAGAGTTGGGATAGGCAGTGGAGGGATAACATACATGCAATTATGTTTTGTTGAGTTTCAATAGTAGTGATTAGAACAATGGTGGTGGGAGAAGGAAGGGTGTGGTAGGCCAATTTAAGTAGAGTTTTCGAAGATATGAAAACTGCAGCTGAGTGGAGCAACTAAGTGGCAGTGTGTTGTCTTGCAGCTCTTTTCTCTCATTATCTTTTTTATGAATTCAGGACACAGGAAGGATCAATGAATAGTTGGTTGTTACATGAAAGCAAAGATGTGCTACAGATTATTTTGGAATAGGTTTAAGAATGTAAAATTATGGCTTGAGTATGACAGGTATTATCACAGTCTTTTGGTGTTTTAGGCAACATATACCAGGTAAATGGCTTGTGGGAAATTATGAAGTGAAGTGAAGAAGGTGAATTCATAGTGGCTAAGTGGGTAGGGGTTGATAGTTGGCATTTCCGTTTTTGTGAAGTAATATAAAACATGTGTTTGTTTCTTTGTATATAGGTATGAGTTTGCAAATGACTTGCTTCATGTATGTAATTCTTTTAATATGTGTATGCTTTATCATGCATTGTTAGGTTATGTAAGAAATTGGTACTGTGGTGTATAAGATTAATACTGACACAGGGAGGTGTAAAATGAATAGGGGAGCATAGTGGGATGAGGAAATAGTATTATTGATGTGGTTTGTTAAGGTAGCTTTATGGTGTTGCTCAGGGCACTTGACCATTAAAATCCTAGCAAGAGTGGTGATGGGCAGTGGAGGGAGAATACACATGTGATTATGTTTGTTGAGTTGCATTAGTAGAGATTAGTTTGTTGGTGAAAAACAGGATAGTTGGTTAGGCCATTGGCTTATTATGCTTATATAGGTGGTAATCGGTGAGGTTGTTCTTGTTGCATGTTTTTTGTTGAGATTGGCTAAGGAGGACTGATTAAAAGGGCAGTGGGAGAAGCAACAGTGTGGCAGGGCGTAGTTGTGTGAGCAGAAGCATAGCAATAGGTGTGTGCATGGAAATGGCCTACAGTTGTTAAGTAGAGGCTTCTAAGGTGTGAAATCGGCAGCTGAATGGAGCAAGTGTCAGTGAGTTTTCCTGCAGCTCGGTTTTAATAATAATAATAATAATAATAATTAGGCTTTTATATAGCGCTACAAACCCTCAGGTATCTGAGCGCTGCTTATTATTACCCACGGTGTGTGGTGCTCATTTATCGACCTCGGAAGGATGAAAGGCTGAGTTTGGCCCCGCCGGGATTCGAACCTGCGTTAACAGGCTCTGCACGGGTGTCAAAGCGGGCGCTCTACTCGCTGTGCCACTTGACCGGCTGTATTACTGTATACTATTATTACTGTACTTATTAATTGCAGATACACCAGAGATGCATGAATGGTAGGTTGGTACATGAAAGTAGACATGTAAAAGATTATCCTGGAACGCCGCCATGACTCTGTAATAAGAAATTATGTTACTTTATGCCATGTTTATTGTGTTTAGGCTTAAGGTGCTCACTTTGCACCTTTAGATTTTAGTGATCAATTAATGTAGAGAGAGAAGATCATGTGCCTGTCTTTCATATTTTTGTTAAAGGAATGCTTTTTGGCCTATATGCTGATATTGCTTATAGATAGTTGTTACATGATTGGAGGAAGTATGTGAAGGATTTTATGTAGTGTAAATAAGATGTGTAAAGTAGACTTTCAATGTATGGAAATTGAGTTTTTCAGTTTGTAATGTATTTGTGGTTGCACAAAGATGGTAAGATTGAATTAAATTTAAGATCAGTACATACTTGATAGTGATGATTTGTTTTACAACCTCAGTGTGAAAGTTATATTATATATTGAACATATAAATGAATGTGATGAGTGATGTTAAAATTCTAATTTTATTAATACAGATTTTTTGTAAGATACCAACATGAAAACAAAAACAAACAGCCATTAGGAAGCATGGTTTGCAGGGAAGTTGTAGTGCTGTTATATCTGTCGATACAAATAGTGTAGATAATACAATAGGACCGGCTATCAACAATACTTTTAGAAATCTGCAATTTGAAATAGGATATGTGCCAACTGAACTTATCAATGGAACCAATTATGTCTTTATTAATAGTAAGAAAAGAAAAGGTGTATCAAATGTGTTGGTAGCTAGTAAAAAAAGATTTTTAGAAGAAACGGCAGGAAATGTGATATCAATTTGAAACAGAGGAATAAAGATGGTGTACTTGCACGTGACAACTTTTGTGATGTGTTTTGTGGAGATTGGAAACACACGTTCCATACAGAAAGATTCTTTAATGAGGAGAATTACATTCAAGGAAAGAATGTTCTCTTAGCTATTGATGAGAGTGGACGTAACTATGAAGTACAAAATGGTGTGAAAAAAAGAGAAGAAAAAAGAAGAAATCATAAGGTCTGATAATACAGAAATGGAAACCTTTGGTCAATCTACAATAAAACAAAAGAAGCATTGTGATGTATGGACTTGCAAAGTTTTCTCGTAAAGTCTTAAAGCAATTTTCACAAGTTTTGCACAAAAATGATTATGTTCCAAAGATCAAGATACTACAAAGAATAGATGACTGTGAAGTCTGTGAGAAAACAAGACTTTTTGTTCACTCTCTAGCTTGACTTGATAAAAGTAGATGTAAGATTCAGTTTCATCATATACGGATGCTGGTTGCACACCATACTAAAATTAGATTTGTTCTAGTTAAACTGTATGAGTGTAAAACACGAAGTATGTCTCTTGCAGATTTAAATCAAACACTTTTGACTGGAACTGTAGAATGTTTAGTTTCTACAGTTGAAATGATAAATGTCGTGGATTTAAAAGTGTATGTGTATGTAGATGAAACACTTACAGGCGTGGAAATGATGACCCTATGCTTTCAAATGATCAGATTTGTCTACAGTATAATAGAAGTATTGAAATATTTGAGTTGTCTTCTACTGAAAGACTGGACATTGTTTGTGTATCTTCTTTGATGCACTTTTTATAAGTCTCAAGTGCAACTAGTGTACATTGAGGACAAAGTTATAAACAGTGGAGAGGATGTTTAGAAATAACTGTATCTGTATTTGTTTGCAGAAGAACCATTTGCAACAAGAGAGGCGGTGTATGTCTATAGACACTGGCTAGGGTTTTATAATCAAAGAAGTATTCTTGCAAGAAGCGTTTTGAATGACATGGTAGTGTCTGATATCCCCTCTGTTCTTCAAAAATTGAATATGTTTGAAGTGATTGCATTGCAAACTGTTGATCCTTTCCAAGTTATTTATTGCTAGATTGCAAACAAAGATGTAAAACCTGCCTAAACAATCATTAGTGCATGGTGTGAGAGGCAAAGTTGTGTATTTACGTCTGAATTTGGAAGACAATGTGAACACTGTAGAGGTGAAGCATGATATTGTAGATTCTTTGTTTTTTTTTTAGTAAATGGTTTTGCCGCTAAAGGTAAGAGCATTTGGCAACAGCTTATAGATATTGGAAAAGTGAAAAAAGCATTAGTGTTTCTATTGGAGAATAATTTTTATACAAAGGCAATCTGATTGTCCCAGAGTTGTCTATGCTTGATGGTGAGTCAACAAACAGAAGCAGTGAAGGTCAATCCCAATGTCTACAAAATGTATACATGAATATATATCAATCAAAAAACTTTAGTTGCAGGCATGTTAACGTGAGCAATACATTGTAAAAAAACCTTTGAAATTCAAGGATCGAATTAGACATAACATCATTTATAAGTTAGCTCATGAAAAGTTTGATTACCTTAATAACAATTTAGGCCGTGGACTTTGCCATGACAAAGGCTGGGGTCACCATCCCGTACCAAAGGGCATAGCTAATGGTTGGTTAGTGTTAAAAAATAACAATGTATATGGTTAAAGCCATGCCTAGTTGCTATCACTGTTTTAAAATATACAGTGGGCAACGTTAAAAGCTGTAGTCAGTGGCAATGGCTAAAGGCCATAGTTAGTGCCCATTAATATGTTAGAATATACAGTCAGCACAGCCAAAGACTGTGGCCACTGGCTACTATTGTGTTAAAAACCATTTCTAGTGGCTGGTTAGTGTATATAATATACAGTGGGCACGGCCAAAGGCCATTGTTTATTGCATTTTATTATTTTAAAATATACAGTGTACATAACCAAAAGATGTAGAAACAGATCAAGGTCAAAGGGCATGGCTAGTGGCCCATTTAAATGTTAAAATATATAGTTGGAACAGACAAAGATTGTGGCCACTGGCCAGTATTGTGCTAAAGTCCATGGCTAGGGCCTGACCATTGTATATAATATACAGTGGGCACTGTTGAACACTATTTGACCATGCACCCTGACCATGGCTGAAGGCTATGCTTAATGCCAATTGTTGTAATGTAATTAGTGATGTGATAAGTGATGTGATATGTGATGTCATCATTGTGGTCATAGGCTGTGCACCAGGGGTGCAAAGATAAGGTGGATTTATCTGAATTTCAGGGGTTTTGTTAAATTCTCATCTTACTGTCCCTGCAACTAAAGTTTTTTCCTTGAATATATATATATATATATATATATATATATATATATATATATCCAGTGAAAGAACGTTGTTAAAGGGATGTTATGGTTAAGTTGCGCTAGTAGAAATTCAATGGAAATACGTTGTTACAGGGACTTTATGGTTGCAGGTAAAACCAAAAAAACAGAAATTTGCCAGTTATGGTAAACTAAGCGACCATAACTCACACTACCACTGTGAACTGCAAGGACTAACACCCATGACATCAAAGATGACATCACAAATGTCATTGATGACATCACTGATGACATCACATGTATATTTAGTTTTCATGCAAAGCCTCCACAGGGGATTGTCATTGGAAAGTTGTCAGAACACTATGTAAGGATATTTGGCGTGTTACAGCACAGAGTACAGCACTACTGCACAGGTAGCATTTTTTTATGCAGCACCACTACATGGGTGTGGTGTATTGCTATATGTGTTGCCAGAGTAACATGGACATATAAGTAAAGACAGGCTATTCAGTCAAAAAACGATTTTTACATATAAGATGCAAATCCATTTTTACAGTTAAAAGCACACATCTGCACATTCAAAATGCACACTATTTTTCACCTGAAATGCCTATGTTGCAAGAGACACATTTGAAAATTAATAACTAACCTTTTTAATAACTAACCTGACTAATAAAACTTCATTTAACATAACCCACTAATAAAAATGTGTCTCCACTGCAGAATTAGGCCTACTCTGAAAGTGAACTTTTAAACGCACATTCATTTTTTTCTCTGCTGCTCTGTCCACATAACTACAGGAAGCAAAGAGCTTGAAGGAACAGGAAATCAGTTTGTTACAATTGCCACTGTAGAAGTGAGCCATTGTGTAGTGAGGGAGGAGATGACATGATTGATTCTGATTGGAGCAGCGTCATAGCAAGTATCATGCTAGAGGCTGTGATTAGAAATTTGCTGGAGAAGCTTGAGGGGAGGGGGAGGACAATCGACATCTTGCAAAGCTGGGAGAAGGATCTCTTTCCTGGCTGGGGCATTCCTGCTGCAAAAGCTGAGAGCTCCAGGCAATAACCCCGGTTTGAGAACGGCAGACGCTTGTTCTCACTGGGGTTGATCTTCAAGGGAGCCAAATTCAGAGAGAGAATAGCCGGAGAAAACTCATGCTGAACAAATAAGGTAATTACAGAAGCGAGTGGGAGCTGTGCGAAAGTGCGCGAAGGTGTTCAGTCAGTGTATTAGAGGGAGTCTCAGTCTCTTATCAGCATATTTAATGTTACCAATTGGATATATTCTCGCAGCTCTCTGTTCATTTTATCACAAATAATGTTGTATCATTTTATTTATTTCTGTAAAAAAAAGTTAAACTATGTTTAAATGAAATTTCTATAATACAAAAATATTTGAAAACAGATAGCTAGTGTGTATTGTTTTCTCTTTCATTTTGCATGGGGAGAGGTTTAAACGTGGGTAGATTTTTAAACAGTGCAATTGTCATTTTAAAGCAGATGTGTGCATGATTCTATTCAGTATGGACAGTTGTGAGTGACTGTTTGTAGCATAGCCTGTTGGAGGTACATGAGTCAACGGGAAGAGAGACTCTCTGGACATAGTTCCCTACCGTATATAAGGTAGTGGAAATTACCACAAAAATACCACAATTGCCCATGGTGGCACACAACACTAACACTGAAAATGTGGTATCCCTAAAATGTAGGCCTGAGGTCTCTCTAGTGATCAAGAACAATCTAGATAAAAAACAAGGGATGTTGGATATTGGGGCCACAAATAAACCAACCACTATACCAACCAACTACGCAAACTACCGCACATACCATCTAAATAGGTCTGAATTCTGAAATAATGCAATGTATTATTGTCATGTGTGACCCAATATGAATACAGAGAGTGATTATTGCTAAAGATATTTTGGCGGTAAGAAAACACTGCAAAGCTCCAAATATCCACAAAATATCCAACAACTATCAGAGATCATTGGAAGAACTATCATGACATAAATAGTTCATTAACCAATGCAATGCTATAAACACCATTGCATTACAGAGTTCTTTGCAGTACATGAACCAACTCATGTGGAAACGTAGGCATTGTCTGCAGCATGCATCAAAGAGGTGTAACATTCAAAATCTTCACATGTTGGATAGTAAAATGATGAATGCTTTCATTTCAGAGTTTTGTGTACTGTGAAACATGTAATAAGTAGCTAGGAATGCCTCACTTACTAAATAATTGTACTACTTTACTTTAGAGACCACAACGCATACAAATATGAGCATATACAGGAAAAGTAAAGTAAGCAAAAAAGTAGCAGTACTACAAGAAAGTGTTCATAACCTAACTGATTATCTTCATGCACAGAAATGATTGCTGTGTTTCAGGCTGGTTTCTTCCCCTATGAATATGTATCATATTATGTGCCTGAACCCTATGGAAAGTAGTGTAAGAACATATGAGAAGGGTAAGGTCTGCAAACGTAGTACCTTTTGCATTCTTACTTCCTGACTTTGAGTGAAGAAAACCACCTGGCCTACATATGTCACTGAACAAAAAAAGAGGGAGGCAGACATGTGATGTCATCAGTGATGTCATCAAGGACATTTGTGATGTCATCTTTGATGTCATGGGTGTTAGTCCTTGCAGTGCACAGTGGTAGCGCAAGTTATGGTTGCTTAGCTTACCATAACTGGTGAATTTCTGGAGGTTTTCGGTTTTGCCTGTAACCATAACGTCCCTGTAACAATGTATTTCCATTGAATTGCAAATGTTTTTACTAGTGCAACTTAACCCTAACGTCTCTTTAACAATGTTTTTTCACTGAATTTCAAAGGTTTTTACCAGGATACCCTTAGTTTGTATAGATGTACTGTACAACATACTGAACCTGCTGGCACCATGTTAATGCGTATAGCAGTCGCGGATTATGCATCTGATTGCAGACTTCGGGTGGCATCCAACCTGCTCAGAAAGGCAGGGGCTCTCTTACGTAGTGGTAACATTCAGCAAACACAAGGAACATATGCAAACAGAACCATGTACATGAATTGCAAGGGAAAATAGAGTAGGTCTGCAAACTGTGTACTAATGAAACAAACAGCACAAAGGCATAGGGAGCACACCCATCATGATCCTATATGTACTGTATCACTTGTATCATTTGTTGTAAGTTACCACTGTTTTGTAATAGCCTGTGTCAGGCACTGTAACTAAGTTTCGAGTCTATTTGTATTGTTGCGCCCAGCTGCCCAAGGGCTTGGAGCGCATTATCAAATAAACAAACAAACAAACAAACCATAACGGAATGCACCAACAAGAGAAGTGACGTCTGCCATCAACAATCTTACAAACTGCTACTTTACATGGTAACAAAGAACAAAGGGGCACAGTAAGGACTGGAAAGTACTAAGACCATAACATCACTACAACGCAGTACGCACACTAATGTTTGTCTGGTAATTGCACAGGTGGTGCAGTACACAATATTAGAAAAGCATAACATTTCTTCTTTTAGACAGCAATGGCAAGCACCTTAGAGTGGCTTGAAGAACATTTTCCCTCATGACGCAATGACTTACGATATTAACCCCATTTGTACGCACCGCAGTCTGAAAAGTAAATTATTTAATGTCTGTTGTTTCATGTACACTTAACAGATTTATTTTTCTGTAAGAGAACATATCTGGAAAGGAAAGCAAGGCAGCACAAGCGGCACCCCTTCCACAACAGCATACGGGCACAGGAAAGGAAAGAAACTCTGTAAAAGGCAAATTGGACAGCCTGGAAGCCAAAATGGAAGAATAGTTGAACAATTTTGCCACCTTAAAAGATTACGTACAGGGACAAATTATGGACAAATTAAATACCACTGCCCGACCTGAACGTGTACTCCTTCACCATTTCACAGCCCGCCACCCCCTCAAAATCTATGTGATTGGAGACATTGGCCCTCATTACAACCTAGGCGGTAAGTGTTTAACGGCGCTGTAAAGAGTGTCGGCGCCGTTAAACACTTACCGCCTGATTACAAGGTCCCTTAGCGGGATGGTGACTTTAACGCCTGCTTTTTGCAGGCGTTAAAAACCAACCCGCTAAGGGACCTTGGCGATAATTATGGCAACCGTAATTTACGGTGCCGTAATTATCGCCTTCCCTATTCCCATTATGCCCTATGGGGCAAAAATGGGAATGGGGAAGGGGCCATTGGTGAATGGGGAATTACCGCCCCACTCACCTTGTAATGGGGCGGTAATTCCACCATCCACCATGGCGGAATTGTAACCTTAGCGGCATGGACCATGGTGCTAATAGCACCATGGTCCTCCGCCAAGGTTGTAATGCTAACCCCTCCCTTTCCTAATGGTATGTATGAATGTGTTGAAGTGAACATTGATATTTAAATTGTTTCTGAGTGTATATGTGGCTTTTCCTTTGTTGTTAAAATGCTGTTATAACTCAGTGGTGCACAGTACTGGTCGGAAATTACCACAATTAAGCAAAAGGGAGGTGTCCTACAGACACTGCACCTGCCCGGCCAATCCGCAATCACAATGGAGTCATCCATACGACGCCAGTATGACCCGCATATGCGCATCTTGTGAACCACCTATAATTAGTTATGGAAGCGGACATTTGTCCATTGCATAAGTACACACATGCATATCTCTTCATATGTCTCCTGGTAACACCGCCCAGTGCAGCATATACAAACAAACTTGTGACAGTCTTTAATAAGGTCGAGCTGCCCACCCACGTCCTACAGGTAGCTACAAACATAAACATCCCACCTGCTATACCCTATAAACACTCAGCATGTCCCAAAATGGTCGGTGCACGTGTGTCGCACTATTAATCAGTCCACAGATGCCAACGGTGTGCATAGGTCACCTATGCACATGCGCATAAAGTATTCCGCCCAAAATGCCGTCCCTATCGTGAACATTTGTGAGGTCACCATGCAACCGCACTCACGCTGCACGTGGGCCCTTATTTCGCACAATCCAGACCCTCGGACAGCAGAAAAGTGCAGTGTTCTGTACTCTATGGAGTGACATTGGGAAAGTATACACTTACAAAACACGCCACAATGTGCCATTGCACATGTATGTATTTGTTTGAACGATGGAGGCCTGTTTTCCGGGTGCAAGGACTCCACATCAGCCCTACAAAAGGCCACACCCCAGAGAATCTGATTGTAACTTTTCAGAACAGAATAGGGGACCACCTAGTTTTGAGCTTTAATTGATGTCAGACCAAATAAATTATTAACGCCCCTTCCTGCGACCCACACCCTCAGTATCTATAGTCCTCGATGTCCAATTCCCATGGGCAGCATGCTGAAGACAGTAGTATGTGTCACGTGCGATTCCCCAAGTACGGCGAGTACTGCACCCCAATAAAACAGAAACAGTCCTTCTGCCCTTTCCACTATATTCTTTCCAGCACGCCCTCATTGGGTACTGTTAAGTAGTCACACAGCATCCACCAATCACATTGAAGAGCTCTCCATGTAACACTATTAGGTCTGTACAATAGTCCTCTGCTTGCACACCACACCCAGAAAAGTTATTGCGCAATCCCTTAGGCTCCACAGTCCCATTTCCATGCCCTCCATCCTCAAAAGCCCCGGATGTGGCTTTCGTGCTGTGTGCGGGTGTGGGTAATAAATTGCAACCAGGGTAGGTGATTCGTCTGTAGGGGTGACTGTAAAAGAGTCTTTTTTTTATAGATGCTTCTAGAGCAACACCTTTATTTTCAATTTATATAGGGTTTTCTGTTTTCTTCTCATCACATTCTTACAGTAAACTTGTCAACGTCTCTTGTAAATGGGAAAACAAAAGAGCATCACAAATGCTGGACAAAGAAATGCAATTTACATGGAAAAACTGCATTTTGAGAATTAATAATGTCATTGTTGCATAAGACCATCCCACGAGCGGACACAACATCACACATGCTTCTGTTGATGAGACCCCTTCCAGCCTCTAGCTGGGAACAACATACATTAGGATAGTCTCATACTCGTCTTGGTCGTATGGCTGAGAAAACCACCTGGGCAGTGGGAAAAGGCCTCTTCACTGTATTCATCAACTTCTTCAGTTGATGGAAGAAACGTAAACAAGCCATGTAGCCCAAATGCATGCCGCCATAATGCACAATGATTACATGAACAGTAGCGAAACTGGCTACTTGTCTGCAAAGTGCAAACATATCGCCGAAACTGCAAACATGGACAGCGCACCACAATGCATCCACTCCTTCCAAACTGAAATCGCCAGCAAAGTGTCTTTCCTGGACGCACTTGTGCAGATCTATCACAAAGGCATCACCCAAAACCATCCCAATGCGTTTCTCCATGTCAGCCAGCCTCACTACGCAGAGTAATGAAGAACAGTATTACCACCCCTTCCTGTGAACCACACCCTCAGTACCTGATTGGATAATCCCCACAGTCCCATTTCCATTGGCCAGCATGGTGAGAAGCAGAGAAAGTGGCACGTGCACTTCCCCAAGTACCGTGAGGGCTGTGCCCCAGTAAAGCAGGAGCAGTCCTTCTTCCCTTTCCACTGTTTCTTTGTGGCCAGCACTACCTCATTGGGTACTGTGAAATAGTCACACACGCATCTACCAATCCCATCCATGATGTCAGCATCTAACACTGACAGGTCTGTACAACACTTCATATGTACCGTTACACATTCAGACTGCAAGTGTTGTGTCATTCGAAAGCACAACTAGTAGAAGATTTCTGCATCCACATACATCCCCATGGCCATCCATCACCACAAAGTGGAGGTATGAATAATATTTCTGCAGTATGTTTACAACTCTGTCATAAGTGCCTCTGAGCATGGTATCTACCACTGAAAGTCCATTAATTTTTAAAAAATCATACTGTTTTTTCTCCCATCACCTACCATCAAGTGGCACTTCGATGGTATATGCTTTCAATGTTTTCATTTACCCATATCACCCATTGTAACATCCAAACAGGAACTCTCTTCTTTCCTTCCAACAATGCTACAAATTTCTTTCCGCACTAACCCATTTGTCACATAAATCGCAAAAATATTGCACCAAAACCAGCACTGAATGTATTTTACCAACCTAAACCAAGTTCCCAGAAACACACTGTTTCCACAGCTGTGGTTCTCTCTAGGCTGGACTATCGCAACAGACTCTTTCTAAATCTGCTTGCTTCTACTCTCCGCCCTCTGCAACTCATCCAGAACAGGACTGTGTGACTTTTCCTTGTACTCAAGCAAAGGCATTGTATCTCTCTGGGACTGAAATGTCTGCACTGGCCCCCAGTGGCTGCAAGGAATAAGGTCAAAACCCTCTGCATTATCTGCAAGGCTTTCTGGGCCCTGGGTCCTTAATACCTTCAACTCTCACTTCCTAAATGTCTCCCTGCTTGAGCTCTTTGCTCATCCGCCCCCAAATCCCTCAGGGTTAGTCGCTTCTCCAAGCAACCCGTTGATGGTAGATTTCTTTGTTCGGCTGGGGCCTCCCTCTGGAACAGCCTCCCTGAAACTTGAGGAGAACCATCTGCGGTTCCAGAAGCACCTCAAAACCTTTCTCCTTGCTTCTTTTTTCCCCCCCTTCTCCCCTGCTGATTTGCTGGCTCAAAACTGATTCTGCACCGGTTACCTGGCCACCCTCTAATCTCGAGTCCAGGCTACCTCCCACCACCAGTCACACCCCTGCACTGTCTTTCTGGCAACCCCCACATGTAGGGACGGTTTTCTGAATCCCTAACAGTCCCACCACTATCTGATGTTTTCACTTATCCTTGCACTTGCCACCAGCGGCCCGTATTTTTACCTATTTTTATTTATTCTTCTTCCAATGTACTGCACTATCCCCTCCCCATAAACACCACACATTGTTGGACCCCCATATAACGTTGCCCCCCCCTTGACGAAACTTCACTAAACAGGATCGATCTGACAGGGCCATATACTTTTTTTTGCAAGATTTTGTGAGGATTCGTCCATGGGGGGGGGTGTAGTTATATGCCGCCAAAAATTTGATCTTCCTATGGGTTGAGCAACTTAAACATAACTACAAGGCTGCTATTGCAGGCCCTGTAATACATATATACAGCACCACCTCCTACCACTGCTGCTCCTCCAAAGGGAGAAGTAGCCCCACTTGGCACCCTATTCACCTGCGCAGCAGCGCCCTGCTGCTGATGTGGCAGATGCTGTGCTTGCATGTCCGATGCTTGAGGTTGCTGATTATATGTTTGGTGCTGCCACTGGGGATACCATTGGTTTTGATATCCTTGACCCTGTTGCGAATACCCTAGCCTTGGGGCCCTTGGGGCCCTGGGCCCTGTTGTTGCGGCCCATAAGTATACCCCACTGCAGACCTACTCCTGCATTCCCTCACAAAATTCCCCCACCTTAAAGAATTCCAGCATTGAGATGGTCTGAATGCCCCCTGGGTCTGAACCCTCCTCGTCTTGCTCCTCAAAATCCCCCTCTTCCTTGCTGCAGGCCCCCTTGCTGTCATTGTGGGCTGCGGTACCATTGTTCTCTGCCCCACTGTCTTTGTCCTCCTTCAGCCAATAGGGCCGCAATAGTGGCACTCACAACTTGCTGGGTGCTCTTTATTCCTTCCACTTATACTGGTGTCGATACAGGCACATGGACTGCTACATTTGCCAATTTTTTTTTCCACCAACTTCGCTTCATTTCCCTGACACCTTTATATTGTTTCCCTCTCCCGCTCCTTAATCCTTCTACAATGATGCACTATAATAATCTGTATTTCAGGCCACCTCTTCGCCTCAGTACCTATGATCTTATGCAATGTCTTCTGCACTTCCTTTGGCAGGCCCCTCTTTACAGTAAAATAGAAGAATGGAATTGATGGATCCCACAGCCCTCCAGTCTCAACTCTCCACTTCTCTTGCATTTTAAGAATACATCTAGCTGGGTCCTCATCATCACCCATAGTATACTCAATCAAGGACTGTAAATCAGGGGTATCTGGGGAGGCCCTTCATAGTGCATCCCATACCAATTCTCTAACTCCATTAAATGATATTCTGGTCTTCTCTTACGGTTACTCCCAGGTATCCGGTCTACCCCCCCCCATCCTCAGCCTGGTTCCCAATTACAGCAACCAGAAAGCTCTTAATATCCCCTATCACCAGGGACAGCCCTGCTGTTTCCCTTTCAAACTTGTATATCCACTTGTGTGCCCCTGCTGTGAGCTGTGGGAGTGCCTTGATTAAATCATTCTTATCCATTTGCGGCCAGGACACATATTGTGTCCTCCCTGAGCGTTTATGTATGAGGGGCATCTGCATCTTTGCCCTACTTCCCACACCCTTCTTAATGACTCCTATTTTATTTATCAACACCATCTGTTCGGCTCTATTCCCCAACCTGCCCCCACCCACTGGCCTTCAGCTTGGGGTGTATTCTCAACTGCCTCTTTACAACTTCCTTCTTCTCTCTGACCCTCAGAAAACATATCATCGTCCTATTCCTCCACCTTCTCTCCCACCACTGTATTCTCCTTTCCCAGGATGATCCACCGATCCAGGCTTCTTCCTTTCTCAACAGCTACACCTCTTATTCCTTCAGTATCCATTTTAAGCAGCACTTCCCCTGATTTCCATTCTCCTGATCCTTCTCTTTATGCCCCTATATCCCCAACTGATCTTGGGGATGTCTGCATCCTCCTCAGTTCTGTTAGTAATACTGTCAATCTATCCTGAAACTCCCTTGACCTATAACCCGCTGATGTCGTTACTTCAGGCGGGTGAATATACAGAGGTGGGGGAGCGGTAGCCTGTGGTGTTACTGGTGCCGCAGGAGACTATACTGCAGCAGAAGGTGTTCCTATTACAACAGGTACCTAGCTTGGATTTGTGTACCCTTCTGCGGGATATTTTGTCAAGGGATATAATCCCCTACCCTCCAGTGGAGCCTTGCCTTCTCCTTCCTCCTTTCTACACTTCCCATCTCTCTCTGTCTCTGTACCTCTACATCATTCCCTTGATCGTCTGCGTGTTCGAACATACGCCAAAGATCGAGAATGTATTTTCTCTTCGGTAGCTGCTTCCCCTTATATTTTGCTACTAAACAGGTGGACATGTGTTCCAAGATGCTCTTGTTATGTGAGCCCTGCACTGGCCGTGGGGAGGGCATCCCCCCTCCTCATGTCTCCATAATCCACTGCTTATGATACTTATCCACCCTGTTACGATACAGTGGCAGGGCCTTATATATATGGTCTATTGGTGTTCCTCCCCCCATGCTAATGACGACTATCTCTTACTGACCCCGCAAAGTCCCTCTAACGCACCTCTCACGCTGCCGCTTGCTTAGAACAACACAAAGCCAAAGGCAATTAGAACCCCACCCATTTCCAACTGCCTTCCTTGCACACATAAACCACTCCACAAAACCATCCAATATTTCATCACACCGTGATGCACACCCTTGCCACCCCTTCTAGGGCCTACTCTTTATTCGATAAAACACCAATATAATACTATTGACTAACAAACAAACATAATAACCACTACCTATTCCAGGCCTATTATGAGACCACTACTTTTATTTTTCTATTCCTCTTTTAAATAATATATTATCTTGTGGTACAGCCTTCCCTCCGCTTCCGAGAAGGGGCTCCCTGCCTTACCTTTGCCTTACCTTATAATATCTTACCAAAACACTCTATTCAGAATGCAAATTTAACAACAAATAACCCTGACCTCATCCATGTCACATTGAAAACCTTGCTCTCCACATAGTCACACCTTTCACACTTCCCCAGGCATCTGTCGCTTACTTGTTATCTTTAACAAGAGTCTACTCACATATGCGTTCTCGGTTGAACTCCTCCATCATGGGGGTTCCAACAACAGCCTGCTCTCTCCTCTGAGCTGTGCCCAGCTTCAAAGAGCCAAGAGGACTACTCTGAAAATGGCTCCTGCTAAACCGCTCGGAACACTTGTTTTTCCGGGACCCGTCGCTGTAGGTGGGCGCAGCTCCTTCTGGAGAAGCGGCTTGGAAGTCTCTGCAGGTATGGCGGATGCTGGGAGCATGTCAGAATCACCAATTGAAGGCACACCCCTAAACGCTCACAACAAAGAGATTACAACCCAGTAGGGAAGAAGAGCCCAAGTTGAACTTTTAAGGATAACAAGTTTTAATCTCACATGCAGAAGAGAGCAACAGCAAATAACTCTGCTGCTATAAACGTTCTGGCACTTGATGGAAGAAGCATCTTCCATTCACGTGGTGTTGTGGTTTTAGTCCCATGGGTTTCCATATGTTGGTCGATGTTAGTGACCTTGTGGCTTGTATTTTTGCACCTTGGGTGCCTTGGTGTTTGTGGTTGTCGATTCTTCTTTGGTGAGTGGATCTCTGTGAACTCTTCATGCTGTCCAGCTGCAGCACCTTCGATGTGGGGGGTGTTTTGGGTTTGATCACCTGCCTGCCAGGGTTCGTCCCTTTGTCTCTCACTGTGCCGGTAATTTCTGTTTCAGTTGTTTGCTCAAGCGCGTTTGGAGCAGCTCCGGTGTCAACCTGTTCGCCCCCCTTAGCTTGCAAGTCTTCCGGTTGAGCTAAATCCACCTGCCCCTCTGCTGCTGCAGTTTTTGATGCCTGATCTGCTGCCGCACACTTCTCCACCATGTTGGCCCCTTCCCTCCCCCCAAACATCCACAAAGGAGGTATGGGTGTGTCCAACGTTAGGTGTTCTGTCGGTATATTGCATGCCTGCAGATTGTCTATGTACATTGCTGTACTTGCCGTGATGGATACTTCAACATTCAGCAGGGGGGGTACAGGGTGCTGTCTGCTATAACCACATCCATGGCACTCTCTCCTAGTGGTTGGGAGTAGCTTACCTTCACAGGTGTGACCTAGCCTGTCCTGTTGGAGGCTTCTATAATTGAAGTCTCCTCATATGTTACTGAATCTGCTACTATTCCGCTATTCAAGATGTCCGTTCTCTTAATGTTTGCAGTCTCCTGCACCTCTGAAAACATCCTGGTGTCCATCAACGCTCCCTGTACTGCGTCTTCCTGACCAGACTGCCTCGACTGTGCCACCTCGGCGCACAGCTCCGCGAACGCTCTGCATTATGGGCTGTGCATATGTACAGTCTCCTGCCTCAATGGGATAAAGCTGGCAAAAAGACTGTCTCATCCAACACTGTTCAAAGGAACAATGTACAGCTTCTCCTGCCTCAAATGCACCACCTCTGCCTGAAAACAGAGTACAATCTCCTCAGCAGTCGACCTATCAACATTAATAATACAGACAATTTGACTAATCAAAACAATGTATTATGTCTAGAAAGAAAAATAAAAAGCAATTGTGCAACCACATTCCCCCAAATAAACCTGTTGTTACAAAAAATGTGTTTATATATGTACTCAAATTTTAAAAGTATTTACATGTATATGTATTGTTTATGATTAGTTATTAAAGTGTTAAAGTAACTGTGCAGAAAGACTACACTCAATTTTAAAATAAATATGTGCAAGACTACTGCCTATATATATATGTAGATACATATCTTTGTTTTAAGAATGTTTTTACAGCCGTGTCTACTAAGGATGCATGCGCAGCTAAATGCAGCAATGACTGGGGGGGTTACCCGGTGTGAAAAATGAGCCAATATTCGGAGACATCCATCAACGCGGTTATGTATCTTTGCGCTTAATACTCCAGCCAATCATGTCACGTCCTGTGGCTATGCACCTTCATGTGACTTTTATGCACGTCAATGAACGATCCAATCAAATGTTGGGATGTATTCACCTGACTACACCCATGCCGTCTGACCTGACCCGTGCGTGCGAAATGAGCCAATAGGACGTCAAACTCCCTTGATGTGTCTACCAATCTTCACGTCAACCAACTAAGTCATGCGCTGCAGCTCCGCATCTTCACGTGACTTTTATTCACATGAAAGAATGAGCCAATAAAATGTTGCGACTTATTGACGCAGCTAGGTCCGTGCCATTTGATGACATCCGCGTGTACGAGACAATCAGACGGCGTGGCAGTCTGTAGCCTCGAATAGTCACCACACCCACTAAAAAGAAGTTCAAATTTTTCATTGCTTTCTGTTTGTGCTAGTGAAAGGGTTTCACAGTAACAGCAAGCACTGTTGGCACTTTACCCTTTAAATTCCTGATTCATTTTACCTGCCTTTCCCCTGATCCTAGTTCCCTTTGTACTGTGATTTATTCAGTTTGTGTATTTTTTGTTTTACTTTTTTTTCTTTTGTTTTACTTTTTTCTTTTTTGAAGCACTGTCTTTTTTGTCGTTTTCCTTTCTATTAACACGTTCAAACATTTTCACTCCACCAACCTCCCAAAACTGTCCCCAACATGCCTAACAGCCCCCCTCCACTTCTCATAGTCCTCCCCCACTCCCTTAGTCTCTTGCAATCCCCCACTCAATTCATTTAAGATGCCACCACCCCAATAATTTCGGATAGCTGCGGCTACCACACGTCCAGAAACACACGACATGTCATTTGCCCGAATATAGCCGTGGCTGCAGAAGGGCTGGGGGTGGGGGAGGGTGGTTTGTCTTCCCACCAATTGCAATGTCGTGTGCTGGGTGGCTGCTGTATAGCTGCAAATAACATCAACAGCACCATCAACCAATTAGAAACTACAACACACACACAGCCCATACATACCATGCTCATGCAAACTACAAGAATTTCGAACTAGGAATTATTTTCCTGGAAGCAGAGAAATACTAAAGATGTCATGGCTGGTTTGAAAACTGCGTGGCTCATTGGTGACAGTTGGCTGTTTTGGTTGTTGGCTGTTTGTGAGAAAATAATTATTAATATGGACATAGGTTTGAGAGATTTTACAATGAAATGGTTTGGTTTGCGGGGAATGTGTTGGTTCCAAGTTTTTCCAAGATTGTTAAGTCTGAGAAGTACAGGGCACACAGACGTCATACTAATTAATTGTGGATGCAATGAGTTGGGGAATGTACGAGGGGTGTCCCTTACTTACATTATAAAACAAGACATGGGAAAGCTAATGGAACTATTTCCTCACATCATCTTTATCTTTTCCGATTTCGCACGAAGGCAAAAATGGAGATGGACCAGCAGATTAAATGGTAACATTGATAAATAAGGCAGTTTCATCATTCATGAAAGACCACAACCAATTATGGTTTTGGAACAACAACATACAGTTGAACGTGGCCAATTTCAATAGACATGATGGAGTACACCTAACCGATGAAGGAAATGCAGTGTTCTTTCATAACATCACAATAGTACTCTTGATGTGCTAATGTTCTACACACAGTGTACCCCAAAACAGTCCTGTTAAGGACTATTCATCATGCATAAATACACAAATACAATAAATAATAACAAAAACATTTTGTACTACAGTGCAGGTGGAGTTCATTGACTTTTACCATAACCCGGTTACAAAACGTCAGTTAAAAGGGCGATTGAATTCAAGATTTATACTACAATCCATGATCAAAACAGTACACCACTATTCATGTACATATGTAAAGTAACTGAAAAATAAGAAAGCAGTGAAAAATACATAACAATAAACATTTCACACCCACACATTATAATACCATAAATGAGAATACAGAACCTAAAATACATTGTATGGTGCATCTAAAACTAGACTACAATTGCTCCTTTTTTTATATAAATTTTGTTAAACTAATTTATTCTATTTTTTTCCAAGTCAAAAGTCTGAAAATGCACATCCAAAATAAAAAAAGACTCTGTGATACCTACCAGGTCACTGACTATCGCCTTTGGCCAAGGCCAGTGGTTCTTCATCCCCGACGTCACTATACCTATACAAATAATGTTTGAAAATAAATTAAACACAGATACCCCCAAAAATATAGCCGCAGATATAGTCCTTCCAATATATGCCACGAATATCGGCAAAATGACAGAAAATAAATTCTTTTCTGCCCCCCCGTAGGCCATCACCAAGTGCCCCTCTCATCTGTGTCAACCCCCGCTACTTCCCAGACAGCCTCCTCACCTCCCGTGCCCTCTCCCTTTCATCCAAAAATACACGCTGCTTCTGTGATGCAGTTTTCTTTTAGATGTCGGCTATTCACAGCTATGGCCGAGGCTGCAGACAGCTTAGTGTTACAAACTTGGTCCCTGGACCCCCTCTAACTCCCAAATTTCACTCAGTGTCCTCTAGTCATATCTTCACCTCTAACCTGATGGCATTTGTATGCTTTTGACCTGCCCATAGCTTTTTATTGCATTTCATTTTCCCATAACATTGCATTGAGAGAAAAACAAGATGGTGGTTGTTTCATTTCTGAAAACCATGATCCTACAATGCACCATGGGAGTTATCTCTATTTTTTTGAAGAAGGACGCATCCCCATCTCCGTCAAATATTTAAATAACTACTGCACAGAATAACCCCAAACCATGCATGGTGTGTTAGTCAACGCTTTGTGCCCAAGTTGTTTCGGAACTGGTCCAAATCCGTCCAGCGGTTTGGCCTGTGCGATTCGGCAACAATTGACCTTTTTTGGGAAAAAATAATTTTGGACGCTTAATAATGTTTACATTTTTTAACAAATCTTTACGAAACTTTAAAGTCTGGAAGAGGAGGTCCCCTGCAGACCTTGAATCACTATCGAAATTTTGGTCAAATCCGTTACTCAAATCAAAAGTTATTAACAATAGAATTTTGAGGGGTTCCTATGTGTCTGCGACTCACCTTAACTATAGGGTGGCTATCGCTGCGCCATAATATATAGTCTTCAAATGTGTGGACCCCTTGCTCACTGTGCTCAGAGAGGCATAGCTCCAACTCACTGACGAGGCCCGACTAGGCCAAAACAGGTGTCTGGGGTTGCTGTTGGCACTCTTGCTCAAAGGAGGTGTGTCAGGCATTTCGGTGCTGGACTGCCCTTGAGGGCGGGACAAAGACTGATACGCTAATGGGTATTCCTCCTTTCTGAAAAGTACAGTGAGCAAAAAGCGATGGCTGAGGACTCTCAAAGTGGGTAAAAACCACAGAACAGGTTATCATGGCATGTTCTTTCTAGAGAGGGGAGCCTGCTACCTTTTTTATATTTTTTGAAATGTGTAAATGTATACATGAGAATTTAACATAAATTACATTTATGAATTTAGAATTTAGAGAATTTAGCTTCTGTAAAGTCATCTGATAATGTATCCACAAACTGCATGTTGCTAAATTTACCGTGCACATTAGCATTTAAATTGTGAAACCAATAAGTGAATTCGGATGGATATTATTTTGAAAGACTCTATAATTACAGCGACCTCTCAAGTAATAATTACCGCAGAAGGGCTGCACTGGCATTTCAAAAGGAGTGAAGAGCGTGGCCTCAGTTGCTAATGCAATCAGCTGCATTTGTAGAGAAAAAGGTAGAAAGGTGAGGCATCCCAGGAACCACCATGATTGCATTCAATGACATTTTCTCGTTCCTCCTTCTTGATATTAAACTCTATTATCATGCATAACCCCAATATAATAGAGATAACCCTCACAGAACAAATCCGTCGCCGCATTGGAACACTGCAGCAAGTTCATGTGTGACATCTTTGGTTTGTCGAATGTGAAATAGCTTGGCAAGTTCATGATGTTGAGCTAATTTTAATTTTAAAGTTGAATGCGAACAAACAAAATAAATTAGGACGCATTTTGATAAGCAGTGGGTGACCGAAGCATTCATATTTGAGTTCTGATGATCCTCAACATTACCAGGCTAATTAATAACACTGTTGCCATAACTAAGCCAAGGTTAGCCAACTTTACAAAATGGTTTGGCAGGACACTGCAGGTGAAGAAGCACTTCAGAAGTAGCCTGCAGTGTCTGTCTAGTGCGTCCATCTTTCTACTATAAACACTTTGTTGGTTACCTTTGTGTCAAATGGTATTTTAACACATATATAGTGAACAAAAAACACTCAACAAATAAGAAAGCTGTAGGACTATTATGCATGCCAGGCACTAACCGTCAGAGTTCTGTCCAGGCCTTGTACAGCAAAAGGCAAGCACACCTCCCAATGTAATAAGATCACCAGAAGTGCTGTCACGGAAAAGGACATTACAAGGAGTGTGATTGGTCGTTAATATGTAGGTATAGCATGGGAAGTGACATTACAAAAAGTTGTCATGAGTAAGGCAAATACGTTTTTATTGTGACACATTTGAATGATTACAATTATTGTTTAGGTAAGAACTTTATAGCAAGTAAACCCTGAGGGAGGCTTTTTATAATACCTTTTATAATTTCAGAACTAAATCAATTCCAGGCACTCCATATAAAATACAGTGAGGTTACATGATTTGCCCAGGATCACGCACTTTGGTTTGGATTTTCGTTTTTTAAATATTACCTTGTTTTATAGCAACAGCAAATCTCACTGCACTGTTTAGGACCGCCGGACCAGTAATACCATTCTGCCTCTGTTATTGCCAAAATCACGGGGGCATTACAACCCTGGTGACCCAGTAATTCTGCAGGCGGAATTCTGTAAATCTCCATTCCCATGGAGTACCATAGGACTCCATGGGGATGGGGACCATGGAAACACTGGTTCCGTCTTTGACAGAGCCGGGTTTTCCATGTCTGCCTGCAGGCGGGTGGTGTTACTCCCACCAGGTCATTGAGGCCAAATGCCTGTCAAGACCCAACAATTCGAAATAGCTTCATATTTTATAATACCACTCCAGGGTTACCAATTAGTGAACACCCTGGGCGCAGTAAGTAATTGTAGTCCAGCAGCGATATACACTGCCTCCATATCCTCACTGAAGACACATCTGATGGTGTTAAACACCAGTCACTTAATGGACGGTCTCTCATTGAAATCAACTCTAAGATAAAAGGTTTCACACATTCAAGATCCCAAACAACTCACCCCTTCATGATAGTAACATGAAGGGTGGAAGCTCTGCGATAGTTCTTTTTGCACATCAGAAACTAATGTCCCCTTTAGAAACACTACGCCTTCCTGAATAATTTTCATTTCATTTTCAGTCAAAGTGCAGGGAAGAATATTGATATAAAGAACACAATCAATAAAATAGTGCCTATTTTCCCACACAGCTAGAAATTTAGTTGAGTTTATCTAGTAATATCTTTAACTCAATTGATCTCCTATGCAGCATAGATTGGCATGACATCCCTTACCAGTTTTATACCTTTGAGGCAACCCGGTAACCCTTCCTGCTTCCCTCGCTTACTGTGTGCTCTGAGTGTCTCTTGTGCCTCTCTGCTTCGGTTTCCTTTGGGTTTCTGGCTCGGCATCTGACCTATCATCCACTGCGACTTTGTTGTGCCAGTGTTGGGTTCCCATTGGCTTGTGCTCTCGGGAAGTGAGCCGTCTGCACTCCGTTTTTTTTGTTCTGTTGAGCCGATTAGCCTGACAGTGTTTTCTGTGGCATCTTTTCCCTCAGTGTACTGGACGGTGTCCATGCAGGTAGCTGTGCAACCCAGCACCTGCAGCTCTCTCTCCTTGCTCTCAGCTGCCATGTTTTTAAACTTCTCGGCCTGATTGAATAGTTCCCAAAGACTAGACTGTTGTTATGTTATGTTATGTTATTGTGCTTATACCGCACCAAAGCCCGTAGGCATCCAGGCGCCGAGAGAGCAGAGTACAGAGGACAGAGACTACTGCAGAGGATTACTCTAATAGAAGAGATGCGTTTTCAATTGTTTTCGAAAAGCAAGAAGATCTGTTGTCTTGCGCAGGGATATGGGCAATGCATTCCATGCCTTAGCTCCCTGGGTGTAAAAGGCCCTTCCAGAGCCTCGGGAGCGTTTAACTCGGTGCTGAACCAAAAGATGGCCTTCAGCTAACCTGAGGTTTCTCTTCGGCTGGTAGATGCCAATGGCATCCTTGAGGTAAGCAGGAGCACTGCCAAAGATGCATTTATGGCAAATAGTTAACAATTTAAATTGAATTCCGCGTTCCACAGGAAGCCAATGCAATTTTTTTCTAGCTGCAGTGGTGGGTTCTGAACGCTTCATTTGAAAAATAATGCGAATAGCTTTATTTTGAATTTTTTGTAACTCTTGGATTTCTGCTTTACTTGCACCACCTAAGAGTGCATTGCAGTAATCAATACGAGGCAAGATAACAGCTCTCACGAGCTTGATACGGTTTTCGACCGAAACTAGAGGCGCAACTTGCCTAAGCACTTGAGGTGGTAACTGTTGTATTGGCTTCCTGGTCTTAGTGATCTTCACTGTTCCTTGTCTCTTTCTCGTCTCAGTAGTTGATATATTGTTCTTTAGGCGATGTTGAGGAAGCTGGTATGGGGTCCTTTCTGGAGTGATCATTCATGCTCCCTGCCTCTTCCCCGTCTCATTGGGTAATATATTACTCTTGGTGCATTGTCAGAGAATATGAAAAATAGATCTGGCACATGGTTGAGGATGAGCATTGCAATATGCTATTAAGGCATGAGGAATAGAGGGAACATCCCCAAGAGGGAATGGAGTTATGTGACATTCCCCAATGATGTCTTCTCGTCCTCCTGAGGGTTGCCTCCCACTATGTGGTCCTTCCTCAAATACCCATCCTCGGGGTCAGGGTCAGGTAGCTGCTGCTGTACCCTGGCCACATAGGGAGAGGTTACCTCAGGGAAAGCACTGATTACATCATCAGATTCATCAAATAAGCCTCATGACAAGTTTGGTTGTATCCCGCCGGTAAATCCAGTGGGATACCACTGAACGGTAATACTATTTGGTGGTATTACTAGTCTTGGTCTGCCGGAATTACTAGCAGTTTACAAGTGCCGGTAAGGCAGGTTAATCCCCATTCCCATAGGACTCCATAGAGGAATTTTCCGGTAATAATGGTGCTGGTAATACTGGCAAACTTGTAATTTTCCCATGAGGAAACATGCAGTTAAACAGAATTACCGGCACATTATTTCTGCACGGGCAAACTTATGATGAGCCCTAGTGTTCAACATGGTTGCCTGGTGAGATTTATAGTGATACTAGCGGTACCACCCGGTGCTGCACGGGTCTGTAGCTGACATGCACATGGGGGTCTGTTATAGCCTTGTGTATTTTTTATTGTTTCATAATTTCCTGTTTTTGAATGATTGCAAAGTCGACAACCTCCCAAGATCGCCTATACTGATAGCACAGGCCCAAACCCACTCCACCCCTGTGCAGGGCAAATGGGTGTGGTTGGTAAAATGTCACTATCACCAGTACATCCCAGACTGGTATACTGACATTGGCCTCATTACGGCCCTTGCGCACAGCTGTGCCTGTAGTACAGGCATGGCTGCCGACTGGGTCATTTTCTTTCCGGCGCCCTGGAATGGCCAATTACTGGGGTATTACAACCCCGGCCGACACGGTAACTGCCCATTCCACGGCGCTAGAAAACATTCTTCCCCATTCCCATTTGAGAACCTTAGGGATCAGTAAGAATGGGGAAGCCGCATGCAGTGGCACCATTTGTGAATGGTGCTGGTGCATGTGGCATGCTGTGCTCGCGGCTGCTGCTCTGACCGCCAGGTCCGACCTGGCGGGCAGAAAGGCACCCACAAGCACAACTCGTAGTTTGCCGGTCCGGTCCGGGAACTACAGTACCGGCAAGCTTACTGGTACCGTAGTTCCCAGACCAGCAAACTTGTAATGAGGCCCATTGTGTCCTAACTTCTTATTTTTGGAAAAGTTGCAAAATCAGCAATCTCAGGAAATAGCCAATACTGATAGCACACGGCCGGAAGAATGGAATGGATGGGGTTGGTCAGATTTTACTATCTCTGGTACACCCCAGACTGGTATGCCGACTCGAGTCTAAACTTTCAGCCCACCAACTGTTCTGAGGCTGGAGCAACAATCGCAAAACAGCAAGATCCTTAAATCACCTATGCTGATTGCACAGGGCCGGACACCGCCCTGTGCAGGGGGAATGGGAGCGGTTGGTCAGATTTCACTATCGCCAGTACACCCCAGACTGGTATGCCAACCTTGGGACAGAGTTTCAGCTCGTCAACGATTATGGAGCTGGAGCCTACCGTGAACATACAAAAACCATTTTACAAATATTACAAGGCCTGCGTTAGTGGCCCTATAGTTATGGTTAAGTTGCTCAACCCATAGGAAGAGCACTTTCGGGTGGCTTATAACTTCACCCCGCCAAGACAAATCCTCACAAACTTTGCCAAAGAAGTATATGGCCCTGTTAGATCGATCCTGCAAAGTTTGGTGAGGTTTTGTCAAGGGGGGCAAAATTATAGGGGGTCCCAAAATGTGTATTTTCTTCCCATAGACGCAATGGAAAAAAAGTTTTGCTCACGTCTGCAGCCCAAACCGCTGGACCAATTTTCACCAAGTTTGTGGCAGAACCGGCAGCTGGGGCCCGAAAGTGTGTTGGTGTAAATCGGTCAAGCATTTGTTTTTAAAACAACCAATAAGTAGGGCAAAAGAAATGTGTGATATCTGGGTTTGGTCCGTGAACTGACTTCACTCTTTGGTCAGTGGACGGTCTCCCAATTGGCTCAGAGGTGGCCGTGATGTTCGCGGAATGTGATACAGTCCCTGAATAGATGGTGAAGAGCTTGAGGTGCATCAGATTTTTTGGGGAATGCCCAACATGTTGGATACGCCTCTGTACACGAACATTGCGATAAAAACATATTTAAGAACACAACATTGTACTTGTCAAACTAATGAAACAATCTCTGTGTAGGTGAGGGGTGATGCGGATAGGATGGGATATGGCCTTAAAAAGCCAAAAAAATTGACTTTTTTGTTACCTGATGTCCGCGAACAGTCTGTAGCAGTCCTACGATGTTCACAAACATATTAGATGTTCGGCGGCATCTATGCATCTTTGTGCATTTTAGGGTTGAAAAGCTGTTTTTGGATGGCTTATAACTTTGGCACCACTCAATAAAACTGCATGAAGTTTCAGAATTGCATTGTAGACCTGACTCTGAATGATTCTGCAAAGTGAAGTGCTGTTTTGTCAAGAGGGAACAAAATTAGAGGGGGGTCCCAACATATATGAAGGCTTGTAATTGTGGTGCCATTTGACAAATTTGCACTTCAGTTTGCAAAATGATTGTAGACCTAGATATGAATGTTTTTTGCAAAGCTTGGTGGGATTTGCACACAAGGGGGCAACATTAGAGGGGTCTCCACATTTTTAGATGGATTAAAACTTGAAAACGTCTGGAAAACATGTTTGGGTCAGTTGGTGGTGGAACGACAGGCTGGGAAGGGTGGGAGAGTGGAAAGAGGGCATAGAATTGGCAGGGAAGGAAAATTAAGGTAATGTAGAGCAGTTTATATAGGTGAAAAAAGGGTTTAGAAATACCACCGGGTCTGGGGCTGAGTTTCATTAGTTGACTGTGTATGATACGCAATTGTTATGCAGTTAATTGTGTTGTGGTCAGTGGCTAGTTTCTGGGGGGCATGGCCACAGGCCATACCCCCAGAATATGTGCACTGAACACAATGACTACATTAGTAGTATGAGTATTGTAATTATAGGTAATTTAGTAGGACTAAGGCCAGAATTATCACAGTAGCAATATGTGTAAAGTAATTGTCCGTAATGTAGTGGGAGTATACAGTGTTTGTAATTTGAGGTATTATGAAATTGAGCCATTGGAAGAAAAAAAATGTACTGGATAAAAAAAAAAACTTATGAGGACTATGTTGCCTTATCACCAGTACATGGACTGTGTTTGGGCCCACCACTTGCTTTGGATTGTATCTGCAAGGACATGGTGCCATGCCTATTTCCACTTACTCTTAACTGGGCACCCTGGCGTCACTTACTGGAGGCTGGTTATTGCACTCTCCCCTTGCATCCTCCTGCAACTTCTGCTCTCCTTTTCTGTTGCACTTGCATGATATGAATGACAAAAAGCTTAGTAAGATCAGTTATTCTGTTTCCTTTTGTTGTTCCCCGGAAACACCTGTGTAGAGGTGGGTTACAAATGACTTATTATAGGAAATCTTTCTTGTTTTGTTCCGTGGTCCTACCATTGTTTTTTGGTCCTGTGGAGACATGTACATGTTTTTTTGGGTTTTAGGGGCTTCACAAATAACGAAGAAATGCATTAATACAGTAAATGAAGTTTGGACACGCTGGAAAGTTGATACTATGCTAAGTGGATGCGGATAGACAAAGAGTATGTGCCACAGTGTTAGCCAACATTGAAGTAACTGGCAAAGGAATTTGTATTGCCAATGTGCGTTGTGAACATGCGACTTTGCACATTTACATCTTACTTCACAGGGCAATGAGGAGGCGTGCATGAATGCAGAAATGGATATGATTGTGGGAATAGATGTATACAGAAGCTAGTAAGCTTGTACTGCACTGTTTGTGTTTTTACACTTTTACATGATGACTGCATTTGTATTTTTGTCTGTGTTATTCTTTGAAGTTTGAGCAATTATGCTGGACCGCGTGTGTGGCCTTGGTGGTTGCTTTAAGCATGACATTGAAGATCATTGTATTATCGACAAGGTTGTCCGGCCCGTGGAAACACATTACCTGCAGCTCTTTCTGACAAACTAGTTTTCTGCACGATACATTCGATGTTGCCTCTACAACTGTGTGCTAAGGAAATGTTTTTTATAGCACAGAGCAGGGGCCACATTAATAATTACTATCGATGTATAGGGAAATACGTGCCTGTGTGCACCGTGGATAAGGTTATTTTCGAAAGAAAATGTATTGTAAACAGATACACTGATACCGGTAAAATGGAAGTAAATATTGTGATATGTGGTTCACTTGAAATATGTGGTTGTTTGTGTACTTCACTGTTTGCCAGTAATAGTGTTAATGGTTGTGGCATGTATTTCCAGAAACAATACTGACTTTTGCACGCTGCAAAAGCTTCAAAACAGTGGACTAGGAATTTATGGGAGTAAATTTGTCGACAATCCACAAAGAAATTATAAGATTCACTGTGTTAAAAGCAGACATCGAAAAAAAGTAAAGTTTCTATTTTAGAAAACTGTCCTGTGAAGTGGTTGGTCCTGCACAACATCGGAAATATTGATCCACAAAACTCAATGTAAGCATTATTTTAAGTGAAAGCTTTTAAAGTGTGGAAATATATTGTCTGCCATGTGATAAATGCTGCTACATATGACTGTTACATTTGCTGCAAAAAGTAGACGTCATACATGGTACGTGTAAATTTCATGTATAGCCAAAATAAGAATGTATTTGTATGTTTAATTGTAAAGTGCTTACTGAAATATGTTTTTCTGTTATCCATTTTACATAGCTATATACCCCCGCTCTGTGAGTGTCATGGGTTCAGTCTACCGGTCAACGGCTGCTTCAACAGTGTATGGAAAGTCCTTATCAACAACGGATATGTTATAAGTATCGTCTGGGATGACCTCCAGACAACAATTTGTCCTTTTGCGGTTGCAGTTACAAGAAGCAACATGGTTGCATATAGGTTTTCGAAAGTGCGAATGTGAAAGTGTTGCAATTATTTCAATTTGAAAGCAGTAATTTCTCCATGCATAATGGAGTATCATGTGCACAGGTCATTCATCGCTTATGGAAAATATGTTTTCGTGGAGAACACAAAGACTTGCATTGATGGATCAATGATCGGATTTGGCAGTAGACAATTACAGTAGACAGTTTCAGTGAAAATGTGAACTCTGTGATGTTCGGTAGCTATGAACTGTGTTCAAAAAAGTTTTAGAAGTTTGTGTGAACTTAAGTGAATGTTTTCATTGTTGTGTCAAAATTAAAAGTATTTCTTACGGTCCCCACTATTGCTGTGTTCTACAAAATAAAATGGTTTTATCATTTCTGTAAAATAAGACCACAGTTTTGTGTTTGTTGTGGATGTTTGTGTTTAAGTTCCTTGTTCTGCGTAACATAATTTTATGACATCGGTGATGACCATGAATGTTTGGCTACATTGCCCACTAACTTCATTGAAATTGGTGGAGCACATTCTGATCCTATACTGATGTTAGCTTTAGGGGCAGGCGAAAGCAATCAGTTCAGTGCAGCCCTTTGAAGTTCAGCCGATAGAATCTTATTGAGTTTATCTACTTTATTGAACATGTAAGTAGATGGATTCTATAAGATTACTATTTTAGTTCTATTCTTGAACTGTGAGAGGTGATTCCTAAAGGAACCTTTCTTTCTTTGTGGTTTAGGAAAGGTAACAATGTAAGGTGGGTCTGGAAATAAGGGAGTAGACAACAAACAGTTTCTTGTTTGTTACATCTGAGGTAGGGGCCACTGTTTTTCATGCTCTTTGATTACAACTTCAAAAGCTCTTCGGAATTGCTCCCTCCTGCAGAGTGGTGTGTGGCAATATATACAGAGGACTGTTGTCTTCGAAAGATATGGATCAACAGCTTCTTGGATTGCTTGCAAGGTAGGTGGTGAGATTTTGTGCTCCTAAAAGTAGGCTGTGTGGTTTCATTACTGGTTGCACAATATGAGGTGGAGAAAGATAGCCTAGTATTTGCTAAGAGAGGAACAGCCTTTCTGAGAGCATTGTGGTGGTTGGATTGTGTGTGGCGACGCATGGATGTGGTCCCATAGGAGTACTCTACAGATAGACTGTGACTAAGTACAGCGTTGCACTCAGTGCATTTCACTTTCATAGCTTTAGACTTTGGTACATTTCCAACAGTGGTAAAGAACTGCCACACCATTATTCTCTCTTAGTGAAAGAGGTAGGCACGTCCTCTACCTCTTTTTCTTGGTCCTCTTTATTATGTTTGGAAGTGCTGCACTTTTTTTGTTGTGTTCATCCTGCAGTTGGTTATGGTGATGGTGGATCTTGGGGACGAGGCATAGCAGTTAATGATGCCAATTTTAAGATAAATAGCCATTTTGCTAATATTCCTCCAAGTGTGTGCTGTGTGCTAGATTGTTAGTGGATAAAGGGTAGGAACAAGTGTAGAAGTTGTGCTGGGGTACATTTTGAGCTTGTAAGTTGCTAGATCAGCAGAAAGTGCGGTCCCAAACCATCCAGGAAGCACAGACCTGATCGTGAAGTACAGACGCATTCACAAATAGGTCATCATGCTGCACGCATGGGGGAGGTTACTTGAGGCTTTTCGGAGAGTCCGCGATGATGTCAGACGTTCACAGATGTCGAAGGCTGTAAATACAGTGAAACAAGTTGCAATAAGTGTATAGAAGTGTTAAAAATGAAGGTAGAAGGTTGGGAATGGTAGAGTTTTAAGGTGAGACTTTGTAAATTGGACAAAAATGTTGCTATATTAGGCTAAGTATGATATTAGTAAGCTGTAAGGAATTAGTATGCACTGGTAAAAACCCATGAAATTCACTGAAAAAGCTATGTTAAAGGGAATACATTCTTTAATAGATTAAGTAGTTCATGATAGATCTGCCGATCACCCCTGACATCTTGTTACCAACATTATAAACACAACACCTTGTATGGACTTTTCATCAAAATTAATTTCATGTGTGATGTCATCAGTGATATCATCAATGACATTTGTGATATCATCTTTGATGTCCTGGGTGTTAGTCTTAGCAGTGCACTCTGGTGGCACAAGTTATGGTTGCTTAGCTTACCATAACTGGCACATTTCTGAGATTTTTCTCGTTTTACTTGTAACCATAACGTCCCTTTGACAAAGTGTTTTCATTGACTTTCATAGGTTTTTATTAGTGCAACTTAACCATAACGTCCCTTAAATAAAGTTTTTTCAGTGAATAGATAGATAGATAGATAGATAGATAGATAGATAGATAGATAGATAGATAGATAGATAGATAGATACATAGATAGATAGATAGATAGATAGATCTAAAAGACCAGCAAAGATGCAAGAAATTTCTGGGTAAAATTGAATGTAAAGCATTCAGTATTGTTTTGCCCGCAAACTCTTATTCTAGGAATTGTTTGACTTTCATGCATGTTTTTAATTCACCTTGGGGGCCATTGATGCTTTTGCATCGAAATCTAGTTGCTTTCCGGAATCCCTACAACTAGTTGATTATGTTTTATTTCATCTCTTGAGCAGATGCATAATATGTATTCGTGTCAGTTTCCCTTTCAGTCTGCTTTACACCAACTTGAGACTAAAGAAGAGATCCAGCTGAACGTTTCTCAAGTGCGCCTCTTTTCTTAGTTAGTAGAAGGCAAGCACATTTTCTGTAATTACTATCCTAATGCACTATGTTTTTCCCAAATTTGTGTTCCTACTTTCTCCATATGTTCTTCATTTTGTCTCTCTATTACTCCAATCACTAATGTCCCCCCAACTCCACTACAAGGGCAGGGAGCAATTGATTGAATTGTATCTTTCAACTCTTTAGTTTAACGTAAGTGATAATGTATAATAGTTCAAACATCTGCCTTGCCAGATCTCCTTTAGTTGAAATAATTCTAAGGGCCACATGCAAATGGTGAAAGCACATCCTGTCAATAAATCGTGGCACCACCATTGACCAATAATGCTGAAAAATAAGCAAGGAGTAGGAGTGGAGAATGCCCCATGTTGAAGCATGCCTCTGCGATAACCCAGTGGGACATTCAAAATGTATGCCTTTGTGATACCTCAGTGACAGGTCGAGTCACTGCTGCCAGGGTGCATTACATTTTGTCACATGCGCGGTGATGGTGCCACTGGCAGACACGGTTTGAAGTTCGAATGCCCTTTTGTCGAAAGCCCAGTTATGATGCCGCTGTAGTATACTCGGCAGGCTAGATAAAGGGGAAAGTGTCGCAAGTTCATATGCCATGTTGCCAAGTACATGATTGTGATCATGCTGTGAAAGACTAACGAGGAAGAAAAGGAAATAAATATTGCTGCTAGTTTGGAGCTTTAATACCACAAATGAGAAAGCCTGTAATAATAAGGCCTACATTAAAAAGTGTACCAATTGAGGATGCAATGGTACTGCATAAGAGCATTAACGGTTCTAAGACATTGTGCACCCAGTCAGAGTCTAAGGAATGAACGGTGCCGGTGGCGGACCACCATTCCGGACCGCCACCGGGTCCCGAGAAAAGGGAGTTACCAGGCTTTTGAAGTCGGAAATGCCCGGTAATTCCCTTTTTTCGGGATCCAGACACGAGTTTGGAGGCAGCCAAGAACATAAACCCTATCGGGCTTCATTACAAGGTTTCCGGTTCAGTAACAATGGTACTGGTATGCTTGCCGGACCAGCAAACTCTGAGATGTGCTGCGGGTGCCTTTCATTCCGCCAGGTCTGCCCTAGCGGAATGAAAGGCACCCGCGAGCACAGCATAAACGGTGCCGGGGCTACAGGCATCCCCATTCCCATTGAGCCTTATCAGGCTGAAATGGGAATGGGGATCTACCGGCACCCACGAAAGGGCAATTACCGGGTCCGGCGGGGTTGGAATACCCTAGCAATTGCCCATTCGCGGGTGCCAGACTTTAATGCCAGTATAGAGGTAGCCTTGCCGCTCTTACCAGCAAGGCTACCTCCAACCTCGTAATGAGGCCCATTGACTCATATGGCTTAATGGAGGGTCCTGCTGCAAGTTGTGGTTTTGCTAAGCAAATCACACAATCCATTCAAGCTGAGCCTCCCTTGTCCTCTGAGAAGAGGCAGAGCAGTACCTCATGCAACTGGGAAGCCATATTACACAGCCACAGTAGTGGCTGTGTAGTTTATGGTTAAGTTGCTAATCCCATAGTAAGAGCACTTTTTTGGCATTTTATGACTTTGCCCCCCCGGACGCTCCCCCTTGACGAATCCTCACCAAACTTTGCAAAAAAAGTATATGGCCCCCAAATATAGACATAATGGGAAAAAACTTTGCGCATGCCTACAGCTCCAACCACTGGACGGATTTCCACCAAATTTGCGCAGGAGTGGCGGCTTAGTCCAGAAAGCATGCTTTTGTTAATTTGGTGTAAATTTGTCCAGTAGTTTTTTTTTAATAAATGGCCAAAATGTAAAGCAAAAAAATGAGTGATTACTATGTCCGCTCCGCTGACACTTTTCCCCGTTCACTCCGTGGACAGGACACCAATTGGTTAATCGGATTGTGTCATGTCCGCGGACAGGCATCATGTTCTCTGAATGGCTGGGGTGAGGCATGAGGTGCGTCACATTGTTTCGATGCGCCCGCCTTCTTGGATCCGCTGACAGCGTGGCGGCGAACAGAGGCAAAATGTAATTTTTGGGTGTGTGTTGGTGTGCAGAAGTGCTTGGGGAGGGTTGGGGAGTAACAGATGGGTGAAATACTGTATTTGTTTAGGTGGCAGGTGCCCCTGATGTGTTCGCCATGTCCGTGGTCGTAGCAGTTGTCCGCGGATATAATCAATGCACTACAGGCTATTTTACTTTAGTATGATGTTGGTTTTGGGTTGTTAGTATAGGATTGATTGCAATTAATAGCCCCTATAAGCAGCCCACATACCACAGTCGAAATGTTTGGTAGCAGAGGTGTGTTATGCTACAGTGGTTGTGGCCAGGGCCTAGAGTCTTGGGTGAATGGCCGAAGACACAGTACGGAGACAGCCCTGATCGACTTGAAAACCCAAATTGAGGACCTGAAAGATAAGGGCAAACAAGCTCTCCTGCTCCTCCTCAACCTCTCTGCTGCATTCGATTTGGTCGATCACCAAATCCTCTGCTATCACCTTAAAATAGCCGCTCACTTCTCTGATGCAACTACCTCCTGGATCAGCTCCTTCCTGGCAAATAGATCCATGAGGGTCTTCTCTCGTTAGCCACGGCTGACCCTGCACATGTCCCTTGCGGGGTCCTACAAGGCTCTTGCGTATCGCTGTTAGGGAGAATTCTCTGTTTAGGCTGAATTTCCTAACCTAGTGAGTCCCCCAGCAGCTTTGCTGGATTTTTGGGGTTTATTTTTTTTCTCCTGCCAAGAGTGCGACTCTTTTACCCTCACTCTTGGGCATGATTTGAGTGTGTTTCTTTGGATCTAGATGTGTTTTATGGGCTATGGGGTCTTTTACTCCATAGGGCTTCATGTGTTTTTGTGATGTGTGTTACACAGCACCCTCCGTGCAGTAACACAGGGGTGTCATAGTGACCCCCCAGTATAGACTCCATACCCTGGGACTGACTACTGTCTCCTAGGGCATGTAAAGTCACCATTGACTTTACTAGTCTTAAATTCCGAACAGAACAAGTACAAACCATCATATTGTGGACGTGCTGGCTGGGGCAATTCAATTGCCCCGGGGTCTGTTAGTCGAGGGGGCACGTCTCCGTCCCCCCTGATCGAGTTTTGGCTGGTGGCAGTGGATACTACTTTTTATATTCAACCGCGAATATTTTCCTATGGGATTTCCCATTGTTTTAGGCTACTACCTTTATTTAATTATTTACGGTAGCCTCGAACATACCGCCGGTTTATTTAATTAATATTAATTCTCCGGTTGGTGGTTTTTGCCAAAACTTGATTCTAAAATGGCGTTTGTGTTCTCTTCTGTGACTCCAACCCAAGTCGAGCCCTTTGTTCCACTTTTTGGCGGGCTTCTCCACAGAAGCCCTCCAAAGTGGTGCCACTCTGTCTGCGGTACTTAGGAGGGGTGGAGGGAAATTTAGGCACCCTGGACTGAGTTGCCTAGGCAACTCAAGTCGCACTCCATCCTGATTGGCCCAAGTGGTGAGCCGGCATGTTTGAGTGACAGCTAGGCTGAGTGAATGGGGGTTTGCTGCATAAAAGCAGGGCTTTTGGGGACTGGAACTTCAGAAGTCGCCACAGGACCTAAGAATCCGACGAGGGAGAAGCTGAGCCGACCTGCCACGACACCACTACCGATGGAGCCCTGCTGGACTGCCTCACCACTTTTCCCAACGACAGAGGAGATCGCCCGCCGGAGAGTCTTCTTCCTTTGACTGGTGGGGATAACCAGTTTCACCGTCTTTTCACTTTCCCGACGTACCTCGTGGCTGCCTTGCCCGTGCCAAGCACCCCGGCAACTGGGATACCATGTTACCACGACCGCGAAACAAAGGTACCACCTTTAACCGGAAAACTCTGTGGCTGGTTTCTGCCCTGGTAGTGCAACGACCTTCATCTTTCCTCCAAGTCGAGATCTTCTCTTCCCCTGGACGATGACGCAACTTGCAACCACTACCAGGAACAACTGCCACCACTGGAGGATCCTTCCCACTTAAGGTACTGTGTCCCGCCTGGCTTCCCTTGTTACCGACTGTACGGGGTAGATTTAGCCCCTGGCTTTCGAACCTGGGTTAGTCTGGGACACCCTGGCTAAACTTTCCTAAGCCTCTCTAAACTCTTTTTGAACCCTCTGCAAGACTTTCTAAGCCTAGTGTAACTGTGTGATGTTGGGCGCATTTGTGCTCTGCTCTCTCTAAGAGTGGGCCCAGCCTTTGGACTTTGACTCACCAGTGACTTTTGCTCTTCTGCCTTGCTTGTAGTGTTCCTGAACCTTAGAGTGGTGTACCTTTCCATATTCTGTCTTTCTGTCCCCCTTTCTCACAAACTTATTGGAGTGCAATTTAGTTAAGTGCTCACCTCTGTATGAAAATAAGCGGTGTTTTACTGTGACTTATCCGATAAGGGAAAAGGGGTGTATATATTACAATAGTAACTGTGTTTAGAATATTTTACAATAAGAGTGCTGGAGTGTTTCAAACTGTGTGTTTTTAAATAAATAATGATATACTTTGATACCAAAGCTCTGGTCAGTGTTTGCTTGTATTGTTGTATCTGAGTGCCTATTGTGTATACTTTGCATACTGCCTAACTCTTCTTGAGGGAAGTCTGACTGCTCAGCCACAGCTACCAGGTAAATCTGGGTGGTACAGACTGCTACCAAGTGGGTTTACTGCCAACACCTGTAGTCTTAAATCTTTTGCAGTGGTCCCTAAGGGAACTGCACAGGTTTCTGCCTAACAATCGCTCACGTTGTACAACATGTTTACTAAACCGCTCTTTGATATTCTTGACTATCTGGGTGTCTCCTACACGAATTATGAGACACCCAGATACTCATCCCTTTCACTGGCGACTATGTAACCGATGTCAACACACTCAACTCAGTCTACTCGGTCATCCAGGCCTGGACGGCACACCATGGGCTATGCCTTAATGATGAGAAAACTGAGTTACTCATCCTAGGCTCTCGGTCCAAACTCACAAAACTTGACCCCAAATATAACTCCTTCATTATTGATGGAAACATTATTAAAGTCACCAACGTCACGAAAACACGTGGAATTTACCTAGATTCCAATCTCTCTCTCAATAGACAAACCAACTCAGTAGTCTCAGCATCATCGTACAAGTGTAAACTCATCACAGCTTGTCGCCCCTTCCTAACAAGGGACAACTGCCTGATCCTAGCCAGAACATTCATCATGTCCAAAATGTGCTATTGCAACACCCTTTACCTAGGGACTAGTCAATGAAACCTTGATAAACTCCAGGTCACCCAGAACAATGCCATTAGGGCTGCTCTCAACATCCCCAGGTGCTCCCACATCTCCTCTACCAGGCGCAACCTTCACTGGCTACCCATTACACTTCGCATCTCCCTCAAAACACTTGTTCTAACCTACAAGGCACAACATAATGCTGCACCTGCTTACCTGTCCACGCGGTTCACACAACACACAGCATCCAGACCCCTGAGATCTGCACAGGTGCACACACTAATCATTCCCAGTTTCAAGCTCCAGACAGCTAGAGGCTCGAGTTTCCCAGTCCTGGCCGCTAAGCTTTGAAACTCCCTTCCCAATGATCTTAGGAATGTGCCAGCCATCCAATCATTCAAAAACAGAACTAAACGCTGGCTGAACAAACAGGATGCACTGGCCTCTGCTTTGTAATTCATGCAACGGTCACCCGCAAACAGGCTTCTCACTGTATATACTGTATATTTGACCACTCTGCCATTCTGTGTAATATTTCTGATTCATGGTCTTATTCTTGATGTAAATATGTCTATACAATGTAATCTGTACCTATCTATGTAACTCTTTCTGTAACTACCTTTTCCAAACATGCGCCCTGATGCCCTTGGGCAGGGTGCGCAATACAAATAAATAAACATACACATAAACACATAATTAATATCCCCTGTAAGGAGCCCACATACTATAGTGAAAATGTTTGGTATTATAGTTGTGTTATACAACACACACTCATGGTTCGGTACTTCAGCTGAGGTACTTTTAAACTTTAGTATTTCTTTTTTGTATGTGTTTAATAGAAGGTTGCTATTTGTACAGTAGTTGGTAGTTTGTGGTAAAGCTAATGCATTTTGTAAGTGGCTTTCACTTCCAAAATATTTCCTCTGGATATGGTCTATTTCTTTGAGTAGTTTGACTGTACCATGTAGAAGATTGTTATTTAATTTGACTAGTGCTAAAGCAGGACTTTTAGCATAGTAGAATTTATGGACCAGATTTTTGTAGTTGCATGATGTGTTGATATCATTTTGATATGATGGAAGGTGGTTTTGCAAATAGGTCCTGAAATGCAGGCTAATGAATGTGCTTGTAGTCATGTGTATTTGTGCACTGGACAGGTATCCATATTCTGTAGTAGTTTCATTTTGATTTTGTATTAGCTTTTTACATACTGATTGAGGAGCTGGCGTAAAGATTTGAAAGATTGTTTGGCAATGTTACACATTGATGTGCACGGCCATTTGTAGACTGGACATTTTGGTTTATTAGAATGGAGAGGTGACACTGAGATTTTGGGGATATTTTTGTGAGCAGAGTTTCTTGTTTCATAATGGTGTTATTATGTTTTTCATACCCTCGTCCACTGCTATGTATGGCAATTGGGATTGTTTGCTTTTGTTTATATGCTTCTTCATGAAAATATGGTTCTGTGGTCATGGTGTGACTCCATTCACCTCCAGAGATGTTTAAAGAGTTATTTTTGTTGATAATCAGTTTATTGAGAAGTGTTTTTTGTAATTTAGTAGTTAGTTTGTTAGTGGTTTCATTGGCCCTCATTAGGACCCTGGCGGTAAGGGGTTTGCGCCAGCGTTAGCTGCGCCGACCCCTTACCGCCAACTACGAGTTCCCATAGCGCCATGGTCATTTTTCCGCCCGCTTTTTGCGGGCGTAAAAATCCATGGCGCTATGGGACCTTGGTGTTAATTACGCCACCGTAATTTATGGTGGCGTAATTAACTTCTTCCCCACTCCCATTGAGCCCTATGGGGCCGAAATGGGAATGGGGAAGGGTAAATGGGTCAATGGGGACTTACCGCCCCGCCGACCTCGGAATGGGGCGGTAAGTCCGCCATCCGCCATGGCGTAAAGGGACTTTGCGCCATGGCGGAAAAGTCCGCCGACGGCGGAAAAAATCTGCCAGGGTCCTAATGAGGGCCATTGTGTTTAAAATAAAATAAATAACTTCCTTTTCAGAAGGATTGCACTGTTTATGAGAGCTTTTAGGATTACTTTTCTATTTTAGGTTTTAAGAGTTGTCCATGATTTCTCTCCTGTTTTTATAAGGTTCTGAAGGAGTCTGTGACGGAACATTTTTTGTAAAATATTTTGTTTGGTATGGTTAGTTGCTGCTACATCAAGATGTATAGGTGCAGTGTTAGTAGCAGTGGTAAGTGAAGTCGTGTTAATCACTTTTTGTTTCGTTTTACATTTTGATAGAAGAGGGAAGGTTTCTGTAGTGGAAGCTTATTTGTTTCACGTAATGACTGTATTAGCTGTTTTGTTTGAACTTTTTGTACAAAATCTGGTAGAGATGGATGATTATTTTTGACACTTTTATTTTTATTTGCTCTAGTTCTGCATTACTTTGTACGGAGTTGCTTTTTGGTAGGCATTCTTTGGGGTTTGTTGGAGAAAAAAAGTGTGGGTTGGATTGTTGTGCAGTGTATGCATGCTTTGTGCATGAGTGTCTGAGTATGATGGTAAGGATGATTGTGGAGGTGTGTGATTGTGCAATGGGTGGCTATATTAAGTTGGGATGGTTATTCTTGTATTTGTGTTTTAGTATACTGGGCTTGAGATGACAATATAAAGTATGCAACTGGTAAGGGGAAGCAGTAATAATACATCTAATGGGAAAGGGTTAATAAACTTCTTTGTTCTACAACAGTAAAATGCTAGTGTGTTTGAGTAACAGTCTGAAACGTTTGTAAGTATTGTACTTACTTTTTTGTATGGAAAGAGTAGGTTTCTTCGAAGTTGTTATTCGTATTTTATACGCTGCTGCTTTTCGGGAGAGTGGGCTTCAATGCAATTGTAAAAGAAAGAAGTTAGTGAATATCTGTGTTTATAGCACTTTTGTTAATGTAGACATTGTTTTTTTTGTTTTTGTAGTAGTAGTGTTTTCTTACAACTGAGCATAGTATACATATGCACTTTCCTTTGTCTATGTGCATCTTGTATATTTTATTTAGAATCTGTTAGTAGAATATGTTTTACAAATGAGTATAATATTAAACGTATGGAGCACACTTGTTTTTTTGAATGTTATGTTATTGGATGGTAAGAGGTGGAAGAAATAATCATATTCATTTTGTGCTATTTTTACAGGGTAAATGGCAGAGATTGTACAGAGAAGCATGCAATGTATGCATTTGTCAAGGTGTGGGAAATAAATGAGTAGGATTTCATATAAAGGCAGTGGTGTTGTTTGAGCTAGGAGCCTTTGTAATTATATTGTCTGTGTGTGTGCTTGAATGAACATGCATGTACTCATCCTGGCTGCGTATAATTTTATAACACGCTGGATAGTCGTTTTCATAATTATACTGTTATTTCTCCCATCTTTTAATATGAAATAACAATGTTTTAGATAGCTGTGTGAGTAAAAATAAATTTGGAGAGGAGACAGGTTTGCAATTATTACTTCATCATACCAGATGAGATAAATGAAGTAAGGTCATTGTACATTTTATGCAGGGTAAGTGGAAGTTATTCTGTTTATATGTATTCTTAGAAGAGCTGTACATGTACTGTGTATAATATTTATGCCTGTAGTCTGTGTTCATGCATGTGGAGGTGCATGAATCTGCAAGTAGAAATATTGGCCAGTTTTATAATAGTTGTTGTTGCTTTAGGTCTGTTGCAGTGACAGCAGAATTGTACTGAGAGTGATCAATAGTACATCTAAAGTGCTGATGTGTGATGTAGAGTTCTTGGATGTGATTGGTGGATGATTGTCTAACTGTTTAGCAGTAGCCAATGAGGAAATGGTGCCGAGAGTGAAGTGGAAAGGGTAGAATGGCTGCCCCAGTGTTACACGCTCCTCGAACATCGTGGGTGTCCGCGGGCAGAGTGCGCTACATCTGGGGTTTTTCAGCAAGTGCAGCATGTAAAGGGTACTGTAGGGATGAACCAATCAGATGTTGAGGTTGTTGTTTGTGTTGTAAGAGGCTGTGTGTAGTGAAGATGGTAGAGGAGGAGAAAATCAGGGTGTTGATGGTTGGAGATATGTTTGTGCATGGTTTGGAGTGGTATGCTAAATGTAGGAATGTGGCAAAAAATGTTGATTTTAAAGGAGTGGAGGTGGTGTGGAGCACTATGCCTGGTTTTAATGTGCAGGGAATTGGTCAAGTTTGTGGAGATATGGGCAGGGTAAACATTGCACAGGTACCTTGGTGCTTTGTATTTGGGGTATGTCAGTGCCCCTACTTTGTTGGCAGATGTTGAATATTTGGTTCAGGCAGTAATGAAAATAATTCCAATAATGTCAAGGTTATTTTTTCTAGTTTAGTATCTAGGGCAATATGGGACAATAGCTCAGTAGGTTGAAAGAAGAAGATGTAGAGTGTGGTTTATTGAGGTAGGTGGCAGAACTTCTCATTCTCTGTTTTACAGTAATGGTGATATCATTATATTTGACCCATCCACAATTCTTTTCTATATATGCAGTGTGGTGACGTGTATTGGTTGTGGCTTCTGGGTGGTAGAATATACCTAATGGTGTGAAGGTTTTTTCTTTATCAAGTGATAGTTTACTATTTGTAAATCCAGTTAGCGTGTAGGTATTTTTGGTACCATTTGCATTCTAACGTGAAAGCATAACTATTATGTATTTACTATGTGTCTCTATTTGTAAGGTGGTAAGACGCCCACACCGTTCATTTCGCTAGTGACCGAAAGTGCGATAGTACAAACACACATGTGCAAATAATAGGCCATTAATATATAAGAGCGGTCATTGGGGTCAAGATCGGCAGCATGGCCGGAGGGGGTTGTAACAGGGTTTGTTCAGACATTCTCATACAACCACTTTTTGTCAGGGCTCGAGACTTGCTCCTTTCAAAAATATTTACGTGAGTTGCCGTGTGAAGATGAGATGCAATGAGGTGACATTTGGTTTGGCATGACTGTGGGAGTCGCTGGGAGAGTGCAAAGTTCTCCAGAGGAACATAATAAATCCATTCAAATGTGGTCCACATTGGTGAATGGTAGCAAACAATTCATATGTTTTTCAAAAATATTTTTAATGCCACTGTGGTGTGAAGCTCTATCAGCTCCCATTCTGAGTGCAGGTCAGCGCCGTTGAATTTTTGTTTCTTAGCTGCGCAAACCCACGCATGGTATACAGTATAAGGTTCAATTGTTTTTATACCTTGAAACAAAGGGAGGATTGCAAACGGAATGCATGAAGGGAGGGATGTAAGACTTTCAAATATGATAATGTTCACCGTTCAAAAATTGGACAAAGGAACATGTAATTTAATTTTAGGAAAATTTGTTGAACTGAATGGAGTGTGTGTTTTACGCCGATAGAATGGAAATGCCGAATATTATGTAAGCAAATGTTGTGTCTTTGTGTTTTGTATGTAATAATGAAATTATGTATTAAGTGGCTTTTATTAGCTACTTATTACATGTTGCACAGTATGCAAAACTCTAATAAGAACACATTTATCATTTCACTATTCAACATGGTAAGATTATGAATATTGCACCTCTATCATGCATGCTGCACACAATGCTTATGTTTATACATAAGTGGCTTAGTATACTGGAAAGAACTTCATAATAGAATGCTATTTATATCAATGCATTGCTTAATGCACTACATAGCTCATGATCTTTATTCCAATGATCCTTGACACTTTTTTGTCAACATTAGAATAAGAATCCCTTGTACAGACTTTTCATGAAAAGTAAATGCACATGTGATGTCATCAGTGATGCCATCAATGACATTTGTGATGTCATCTTTGATGTCCTGGGTGTTTGTCTTAGCAGTGCACGGTGGTGGTGCGAGTTATGGTTGCTTAGCTTACCATAACTGGTGAATTTCTTAGGTTTTTCAGTTTTACCTGTAACTATAACGTCCCTATAACAATGTGTTTCCATTGAATTTCATAGGTTTTTATTAGTGCAACTTAACCATAATGTTCCTTTAACTAAGATTTTCATTGAATTTCATAGGTTTATAGTAGCGCAACTTAACCATAATGTCCCTTTAACAAGGTTTTTTTCCATTGAATATATATATATATGACATGTGTGATCTCATAAAGAGGGATAACAGACGTTCGTAGATTCAGGCAACATTACAAAAAGTATTTGTGATGGTTTATCACATTATTAGAAATTCTTTGCTCTCTTCATCTCAAATCTTGCATAAAGAACAGTGAACAGGCAGCTGGATTTGTGAACCCCTGGGTAGCTGTGCGGGGTATGAGATGTAAAACAAGATGAAATGGAGAAAATATTATGTTATGTTGATTTATACCAGGCACCACTACCATTTGCATGCTCTCCAGGTGCTCAAGTGGCTCTGTAAGAAAGCTGGGTAGGGATGGTAATTGAGGGAGAGAGGGATAGGATAGAGATTGTCCTCATCTTTTGATGCTGGCAGAAGCAGGAGCAACTGGAATCTGTGTGTGTGAGCTTCCTAGGCGTGCTTTTTTATATGCACTGGGCTTGTTGTGTCTGTAAGGGTAGTGCCCAGTGTCTGAGTTGTGTGTTGTCTGTAGGGATTGGGTTTGTAGTATGATTATAGAGGAATGCACAGTTTTCACGTGTTTGGTGAGTTTTTTCACTAGCCCACTGGGCTCAGTATGTGAGAGGTGTGAGAGTGTGAAAAAGGAAATGGGGTGGTTAGTTGGTCTCAGTTGATCTCTGGTTGTTGAGTGGTTTTATTGTTGGTTCTTCATTCTGATTTGTCTAATGATTTCTTTGCTCCTGGTGTATGGATTGTCGAGGTGTGTGTCTAAAATAAATCAAAACAACTGAATCAGTACAATTCCAGTGTGACTAAATTAAAAACAGTGTAAACCAAATCATTACAATTTCAGTGTGGCTAAATACAAAGCAAGGGGACCAAGATAGTACAGTTCTTGTGTTACTAGATTAGAAGCCATGGTCAACTAAATCTGTACCATTTTAGTGTGGCTACAGTCATGGCATTAAATAATTAAATAAATCACTACAAGTCTAGTGTGGCTAAGTTCTAAAACAGCAGGAATCAAGTTAGTAGAATTTTTGTGTGCTAAATTCTAAAGCAGCTATAACTAAATCAGTACAATTCTAGTGTGGCAAAATTCAAACGTGCGGGGAGTTCTAGTGTGGTTAAAGTCAAATCAGCGGATGCCAAATCAGTACAGTTGTAGTGTAACAAAATTCAGAAGCAGCGTGAATCAAGTCAGTGCACTTCTAGTGTGTCTAAATTAAAAAAGAGGCAGGATTACAGATCGGGTGTGTTTAAATTGAAAGCAGTGGACAGCAAAACAGTGCAGTTCTGGTGTGGCCAAATGTGTTAACTCAGTGCAATTATAGTGTGGCTAAAATCAAAAGCAGCATTAATTAAATCATTAACATTCTAGTGTGGATGCATTCAAAAGCCACTGGTTACAATGCTAGTGTGGCTAAATTTAAAAGGTCTGTGTACAAAATCAATACAGTTGTAGTGTGGCTAAATTCAAAGTCAGTGCTCTCTAAATCATTACAATTTTAGTGTGGCTTGATTCAAAAGCAGTGGATGCCAAATCAGTATGGTTCTAGTGTGGCTAAATTCGAAAGTAGTGTTAACTGATTCAGTGCAATGCTAGTGTGGCTAAAATCACATGCAGTATTAACTAAATCTTTACAATTGTAGAATGGCTTATGTGAGGGGTCAGCAATGTGAGGCGGACAAATGTTTGATGATGGTTCAAAACATGCCATTTTATTAAAGTAAAAATTATATCAAATGCCTCACTATCCCTACTCTGATGAGGAATTCCCTGACGAACAAAACTTAATGTAACACAGGATTCTGGCCCTCACAATAAACATCAAAATACAAAGGAAAACATATGGTAATTCAATTAACATCAACAGTGATATTCACAGTTGCTTGATACCCTTTTAGTAACCTGGGCAAATTCCCTTCCCCAAGATTCAAGGTATACTCAGCTTTAACATTCATCAAAAGAAACAATGAAATCCACATAGATAGCAAAGTCTCAAATCAGTTCTTGAAGTCTTAATGTTAAGGTAAAGTTTTGTTGAACACAGTTCCAACAAGAACAAAAGTTGTTCTTCTTGGTGACATAAAAACTTCCAACTTCCTCAGAATAGCATCAATGTTATTCCTAGCCACAAGGTGTTGCCACCACCTCCAGTTTCAAGAAGACTTGACACAGTTTGAAAGAAAAACAACTTCTCTAAATGTTAGTGAAACATCAGTCTTAGTTAACGGTTATTAGAATTCAAAATAGGTATATTTGTCAGAATGACTTCACAGTGCTGTGACTTCTACTTCAACCACTCCACTGCTATAGTTTACCATGAAGACATTTTCCTTTGCCTCATAGTATTCCATTTCATTTGTACTACTCAAGTCTTGCATCTAAGGACAACCAGATATACCACCACAGCTTCAGTACTTTGTGTTTCTAGACAGTGGGCCTCATTAGGAGTTTGGAGATAGCCATGCCGGTTTTAGCGGCATGGCTACTCCCAAACCGGGTACCGGGTCTGTGTCCCAAAAATAGGGAATTACCAGGCCATGCCAACTTTAGTGTGCCCAGTAATTCCCATTATCGGGACCCGGTACATCCCCATTCCCATTTGAGCCCCCATAGGTCCAGCTCTGCACGTCTTGTCTGGCCACCGTTCATTCTGCAGCTGCCTACCTCCTAATGAGGTCCAGTGTGTGACAAGATTCACATTAAGGGACTGCAACACCTTCAAATCGGCAAGGCACTCTGGGCCTCATTCCGTCAGGGCCGATTACGAGGTTCCCTTTGCGGGGCCTGGATCAGACATCTGGTAAAACCAGACGTCTTTTCCAGGTCCTGTGATGGGAAGAGGGAGGTAACAATGGGACACTTGTAATGTGCCCGTTGTTACCTCCATCCCCATTCCCATTGAGCCCTATGGGGGCTCAAATGGGAATGGGGAATGGTTCCTGCAAGGAGGAATTACCCGGTCCTCCTATGTCGGAATGACCCAGTTATTCCTCATTGCAGGAACCCGGTAATGGAGCCCGGTTTGGAGGCAGCCATGGAGCTAACAGGTCCATGGCTACCTCCAAACTTGTAATGAGGCCCTCTCTCTTCCTATGAATATCTCTCTTCAAAGGAGGCAGCCTCTTTGCTTGTCTGTCTGCCACACCATCAACCTAAGTTTGCCTGTATGACCCACCTCTCTCTTTCTCTTGCAACTTTGGCAACATAGGTTATGTCAACTACAAGTAATCTGTATAAGCATCAAAGCTTCCCTTCCCCAACTTTCTCCGCTTCTGGTGTTGCTAGCACAGTTGTATCTTAGGCAAGGATAAGCTTCTGTTGAGCTCACAGTAATTGATATACTGTTTTCTGGCTTTGAGAAAGGCTGCTTTCAATGTCAATAAGGGTAAACTCTTTGCTTGAGCAATGTTTGCACTCTCTCCAACTGCAGATGCAATATTTATTGCTCGACTTCTTTCATGAACAATGGTTGTTCTTTTTAATAAAGAGGTAAAGTTCACTATTCACTTGGCAAACTATATCAGGCACACAAGACCACTTTTTCATACGTTTTACAAGGTTTCAATGTTCAACAATGGTTTCCCAAAACTTTTGTTCTGCTTAATGAGCGACATGTGGCCACTTCATGATAAAGTTTAAGGGTTTAACGATGGCTTTCAGCAGCGTTTGTTTCACATGAGTAAAATAATATTTCTAATCACATGCAAGTGCTACTTTCCATTGTCCCCTTCTTTAGGAACTCAACGAACAACTTCAGCTTGCTTCTGATTCTTTGCAAGTGAATATTAAGCTGGATACTGTTGATGGCAGCTCTCGTGCAAGGAATTATGAATCAGAAGCTTCTGGAATCCTGTGTCCACATGTTGAACAACTTCTACTGCTTCTGGCTCACTTGGGACCCACACCCTTCCTTGCTGAAGGTGTCTCCGGCCCAACCACTTGATTATGGACTCCCTCTTGCTCCAGAGACCCACAGCTTAACAACCGCTCCTCGCCTCAGTCTCTGACACATTATCTGCACAACAACCACTACAATTAGGCTCACATGGGGCAAGGCAGCCCCCTTGCATGTCTTCCTCTGTGCAGCCTCTGCAGTTCAGAGTCTGGAGGAACAGGACCCTCTAGGAACAAGCAGGTGAAATCTGCTGTATCCACTTTCCAGCGTCCCTCTGGTTTTCCCACTTCTGTTTGGATTGCCAAAACCGTGCCTTCTTCTTTCTGCTTCTGCTGCTACTGCACACACTCCAGTCACAGTTCCAGCTCCATCCTATTGCTTGCAACTGAGGGAGCCTTTTATGCCGCCCAGGTTTCTTCAGATATGGGCTGTTAGGCTTGATTGTCTGACTAATGCTACGTCATACCTATTCAGTCCTCTTCGCCGTCTCAGTATTATGTGAGTTGTAGTCCCCAACAACAAAGCTATTTTTTTTTTTACTTCTGCTGTTTGACAAACAGACAACAAAAGTGTGGGATTTGGGGGAAAGATAAACAGGAGGGTTTCCCAGTTTCCTGTCCTGTTTCCCCCCCATATGATCCTCCCGCAGTACACCACTCCAGGGTTGGGATCATGAAGGGTCTGTCTTTCCCTGGCCACATGAGAAGGGTCGCAGGCCAGGTTTCTGGGAGCGATCCTTACTGATTCATCACACTAAATTCATAAGCAACATTTACAAACTCAGTACAGTTCTAGTGAAGCTAAATTCAGAAACAGCATTAACTAAATATGTACAATTCCATTTTGGCTAACTTTGAAGCCGCAGAAACCAAATTGATTTAAATGATATTGTGATGTACCTTACCTTCTTTTCTGTAGTCCTCTGGGTGGAGCGTTTTCAGGGCTGGGTGCAGGCAACCAGGTATCGCCCTAATCTCCCTTTACAGGATGCCTGGGTAAAGCTGCACTGGGAGGGTCCAGTAAAAGTGCTAGTTGGGGCATGTGACGCCCAGCAACACCAAAAAGGAGTGCGGCCCAGGGGAGGGTCTCTGGATGGGACCAGAAGCGGGCGTGGGTCTTTTAGTCTTTTTTTCTCATTTTCTTATATAGTAAAATCAATCCAGTTAGGGGATAAAGGTTAGTTGGGTAAATGAAATCATAGGGTCAGTATCAATTAAATTAACGGATGGGGTCAGATTTAATGAATTAAATATAAGAGCTGGGGTCAGAATTAAATACATTGAGGAATGGTGTCAGATTTAATTAATTAAAACTAACAGCAGTTAGAGTGGGTCTGATTTAATTACTTAAATTAAGGTGCAAAGGGTTCGAAATTAAATCATTAAAATTAAGGGCAGAGGGGTTGGATTTAATTAATTAATTAAAAATAGGACCATTGGGGTTGGGATAATTTGATTTAATTTAAGGGCAGGGTTCGGGAAAAGTTGATTAAAATTAAGAGTAGGGTCAGGGTAAAGGTCACTTTAAAGGGAGTTTTTTTATTGTTGAGAAGGTACAGACCTGAAAGGAGGCAGGAAGCGAAATGGATAAAACATTTTTTTCAGGAAAATAAATATGAGCACAGGGAAAGAGCAGGATAGATAAATGAGACTATTTACATGTCACTGCTCAAACTACTGGCTATAATGCAGAAAGCAATGCACTCTTACCATTAGGCCACTGAAGCCAGTTTGACTGGTGTAAAGAAATTTCACAAGAAATTCAATAGATAATAACAGACATTCTCTATACCCCAGCAAGATTTAGAATCTTTGACCCGTTCCCACAATATCTATACTTTTATCTCCAAAACTGCAATGGTGGCTCGCCTCAAACTTCTAAATATTAGGAAAATCAGACACCTCCTTTCTTTCAACACAGACAAGCATCTCTTAACCACAGTCGTATTCTCTAAACTGGACTACTGTGCCAGCATCCTCTTTGATCTCCCAACTATGCTTTCGGTCCTCTCCACAATATTAATAATTTTGCTACCAGGAATCTCTTTGAACTCACTACCTTCACACCAACTTCTTCGTATCATCACCAAACTGGATGGCTGACGAAGGAAAACAGGGCCAGATTAAGATTTCTGCTCCTGTCAATGGAAAGGTACCACCATATCTATCCAACTCTACAAGATGTGAGAAACCTGAGGGTATTCTAACTCCTAGACACTCTGCGCAGGTGTCCAAGAAAAAAAACATGGCTTTCGGATCCTGACCCCGGGGGGGTGGAGAAGCGAGGGAGGATCACCTGGGTGGAGCGACCCTGGGAACTGAGAGTGGGGTACCTGTGGACAAGACATGGTATCTCCCTTTACCTATTGACGACAAACCCTTCCCAATCTTTATGGGTTATTGAAACTCAGTTCACCGTGTTTCCCCACATGTAACACCTGACAGTACTGGGACGAGGAAGAGGAAACTAAGAGCAGTGATGACTAGACACTTTTACCACTCTGGTCCTGGGACGAGGAAGATGCCTGCTAAGAGCAGTGAAGGTCAGGCATCTCTCTTTAATTGTGGCCAGGCAGGACTGATTGGAAATCCACACATGCAGCCTGTCAAAGCGATGCAGGTGTATGAAAGGAGACAAGCCCAGTAGCAAAGAGAGCGACAGGAGAAGCAGCAGGGTTGCTCATGCAAGCAGCAGGGGAAGTTATTCAAGAGACATGGTGAGACACTTACGTCTGCAGAGAGAGGTGCTCCATGGAAGCATGGCATTGGAGCTGGGGCTCCATGGTGCAGACAGACAATTATGAAGAGAACATTGTGGAGAGTCTGTCCTTTTCCCTCGTGGTCAAGATGTTCATTCCCCTGTGTTAGGAGGTTGCCACAGGAGTGCCTGCGGGGCAGGAGTTGGTACCGCGACATCAAAAGCAGAAGGCGGTTTGATCTGAACTGCTGGGAAAGCTTTGAACGTGATCAGTGAGCTTCCCACAAGTAAGAAACCTGGTGCAAACGTGCTTGAACTTTTCCCATTCTAAGATGAATAGTTGCATCGTAGGGGCTGTGTGTTTAAGGAAACATTCTTGGAAGTCTTTGAGTGTGGAGCATTATAGTTCAAGCAAACTAAACAGATTATTACTCGGTGTGTTAAACCGAAATTTGTTTAATGTCTACAACTCATCATTATTGAATTCCAAACTGTATTAAAACTTTACGAATAAGCAGAACTGTTACATCCTGTTACATACTGAGTTCAGAAGTCAACAGAACTTTAAATTCAATAAAACCACTGTATGCCAAAGTCTAAATTGAATGAAACTTTAAAACCCACGTTATGCTGAATCCTAAAGTAAAAGGAACTTTTACATTGAAGCAAATTGAAACTTTGAATCCCAATAAAACCATTGTATGCTGAACTCTAAAGTGAATGGGACTTTATCGTTCAACCAAAGAGAAGCATATTGAATACCAAATTGTGTGAAAGCTACATATATTATTATATGATACAAATACACAGTGAAAGCAGAATTAACTGGAACGCTGAAGTTTATTCCGACAGAGCCCAGATATTTTCAGGAAAACCAACAAGAAAAAGAGGGTGCAAATCTGGCCAAAAACCCTAAGAAGACAAAGGATATTTTTTGTGAAAGTGGCACTAAGGGCCTGATCATGATTTGGGTGGTATCCCAGTGGTAATACTGCTGGGATACACCCCCACATTAATTGCATTACCGCCACCTGGTTTGGATCACAGGTCGGCCGATAACGGGAAATCCACATTCCCCATTAGGTTCATTGGACCCAATGGGGCATTTTCGACACAATTACAGCACGCTAAAACCGCCAGCAGTAATTGCTCCGAAAACGGGACACTAATTGGGATTTTCACCTCCAGCAAAAAGCTGGAGGTAACAACGCCCATTTAGCACCCAACTCGTGATCATACCAGCCAATAAATGCGTTGGTATTAGTGTTACCAACGCATTTAAGGGCTACAGCCCAACTTGTGATCATGTTATACCAAAAATGTAATCACATAGCCAAATGATATGAATAGTATTTTGGCCAGAAGCAAATCACATCATGTGACAAACATTGCAAACCGTGAAACCTGAATGTGACCATTGGGAGTCCATTTTGTAAATGCTGGCCATTTTCTTTTTTGTAACGCTTTGCAAATATATTCTATGCTTCAGATCCACACACGGTGCGAGGCCACAGCTTGAACTCTGAATGCTAACGTAGATAGGAATGTAGAACCATGCAGAAATACATTGTTTCCCTCTCCCTGAGGCCTTGAAGCTGTGCAAGAGCCGTGCCTAATCAGTAGCCCAGGTGCCGGTTTGTCTTGCAAGCGCTGTTGTAAAAGGCAGTTAAACATGAATTTTGTGCAATTACGGTGCTCCTTCACGAACGATGGTATTTTCTCTGCCTCAGAACGGTCTGACCCTTAGCTCATGAGCCACAGCAAACAAATAACGTTGGATGGAATGTCTGTCTGCTAAGAACAAGATATCCTCCCTGTGCCAGTGACCCGTGTTCCCCATTACAGAAAACTGTCTCTGCAGCCTTTGCTACAATGATAATGTTTCAACTGAATGAAGTCTTGTCATAACTGTCAATTACTGAACCCTAGCCTGTATGTCATGCATAACGGCGGGTCGAATAGGATTAGTAAATGATGATATATTATGTATATATATATATATATATGACTGGTTGAGCGCTGTTCTCTCTCTCTCGCATCTCACGGTGTCTGGGAACACACATCATGAGGCGTTGAGACCCAGTCGGCAGACTGAGATACTTTATAAATAAACCAGACTAGTTTGGAAATGGAACCTCGTGACTCACGTGTCATTGAGTATATGGTTATTGTACCTTTATTACATATATTGACTAACAAATTTGGTGCCCGAAATGGGACCCTCTCTGTGATGTTCCATGCATACTTTGAAGGCATGGACGAGTCGAGGACAAAGCTGTCGGACCGGGATCGGAAGGTGTTCGGGGCACACCTGCAGAAGTGATTAGAGACTCCTCTGCAGATCTGTACACAGCAAATCCCTGATCGAAGAGCAGCGGCCAGAGAGCATTGAGGCATTGAGGCAAGGGTCCTGGAAGCGAGGCAAATTGTGCCAGACATGTGGTCGTGACGATTCTTGGTTGCGCCTGTTTACTAGCGAATTGCGTCCTGAGAGATGAATTGATTGATCAGGTGAGTCGTGCCCCGATTCTTAAAAGTCCTGATATTGATTGAGTGTTGCACTTGCAAGTACAAATGCCCAGGGTAAGAAAAGGTAAAAGTTAACCATGACTGGGAAATTGTCTTCCTGTTTAGTGAGATTTTTTCACTGCGATAGACAATCTTTGGAAACTGGCCAGGCTGCGCAACTCAAGGGGTTGCCGGCATACGATATGTACATTAAATACGGAATAGGGGCAATACTGTTCAATGCGATTTGGCATAGGCAGACCAGATGTGTATCAGATCTTTAGTGGCCGGATAATGGGAGCTTCGAAAATGTGTTTGTTTGTTTGTTTGTTTGTTTGTTTGTTTATTCATTTGTTAAGCGCACCAGACTCGTAAGTAAAAGGGCACAGCAGTATGGAAATGCAAAGCTTACAAAGTTACAACATAAGCATGGAATACAATAATTACATACTTACAAGATAGACACGGTGTACAAAAAATAGTGGCAACGAATAAAATATCAGAAAATTACAGAAATAATCACTCAGCAATGTCCAGAAAATTTATATTACAAAATAAGGCTCTTCGTATAACACTTCAGTTCACTTGTAGTCTAGAAGGTGCACAGGAGGACTAGAGACCTCGTTATCTTTGGAGGGTGGCACTAAGTACACCGTTAGTGCAAGGTATAAGGTCTCTACAGAGAACGGTCAGTTCGCCAATAGTACAGGGAGCTAAGGATCTGTGGCGATGATGTATTTTATAGCATTTTTTCTGAAGTGTGTGTAGGGTTGGTCAGCTCTCAACTCTTGAGGAAAGGAATTCCAGAATTTGGCAGCCTTTACAGTAAAGCTGTTACCACCGATGGTAGTGAGCTTGTATTTGGGAATGGTCAGACAGTTAGCATTCCCCGTTCTGGTAGGTCTGTGGGAGGTTCGTCTTTGAAGTTTATCGATAAGGTAGCTAGGAGCTGCGTTATTGAGGGCTTTGTGGGTCAAGGAGAGGGTTTTTAGTTGTATTTTATTGGATGTGGATAACCATTTATGCTGGTGTCTCACAGGGCATTGTTCTGTTGTGTTTGGAGCTTTCAGATAGTGGATTTATTAGCACCACTATAAAGGGCATTAGAGTAGTCCATTCTAGAGAGTATTAAGGCTCTGGCTAAGATCAAGCAGCTATTGTCAGAGAGGAAGGGCTTACCCGCTCTGAGAAGCTTGCAAGTGTAAGCAGTAGAGGAAGTAAGGAATTTGACCTGTTTATCAAAGGATAATGTGGAATCCAGGTAGAAACCAAGGGTTTTTACATCCTTCGAGACTTGAATGGAGTTCCCATCGATATTAAAAGAGGAAAAATCTTGGCCTAGTTTTTTTATGTTGGCCTGAGAACCCAGAATTATTAGCTCAGTCTTATCATCACAGTAGTAGTTCAAGCACAGGCCATGAGTAGCCATCCATGCTTGGATGATAAGGTAAACTTTATTGACTAATCCAGTGTCTGTAGTGTAATCCCCAGAAAGCGGGTGGAGAATCTGAGTGTCATCTGCTTAATTAGTGTAGATGACACCCAGATGGTCCAAATCATCAAGCAGTGGCTTAAGAGCCTTGAGGGACACCGCATAGGATGGGTGTTGGATCAGCGGCTGCCGACAGGGAGAAAACTCTCATAGTTCTCTCGCTCAGGAAGGACTCAATCCATTTGATGGCTCCTGGGGAGAAGTGGGCTTCAGAGTCAAGGTGTTGACAAAGGACCTTATGATTAACCAAATGGGACCGTGGTGATGGGCCAGTAATTCGTGGGGATGAGAGGATCTAATGACTGTTTCTTGAGGAGAGGGAGCACCCATGATTGTTTAAGGTTAGCAGGGATGGTACCTGTAGCAAATGAGGCATTTATCAGTTTTGTAATGAATGGTGAAAGTTCTCTGCCAGCGTCTTTTATTAATTGTGCTGGGCAGATATCTCCTTTGCAATTGGAGGGCTTCAATGACAGGATAATTTATTTCTACCTCCAAGGTAGACATTTTAGAAAAATGGAAAGTCGTGTTATGCACCGGTAGTAGAGCATTAGGCAAATGGGTATTAGGTGAGTTCTGTAAGTTTAGTGCTTCTTTTTTTTGTTGAATTTTATTTTGGAGTGTGTTAATTTTGTTAGCTAGGGCATGTTGGATGTCTGTGCACCAGGATTTGTCCTTAGTGCATACATTGGGTACAGCAATTGGGGACTCTAGTTCCTTGAGTATGGAAAAGAGTTCTTTCATGCTAGAATTAGAGGTGCCTCCCAAAAGTAGAGGTTGCTGCCGATGGAGCGATTCCAGCGCGAACGATAGAAGCCCATGATATCAAACAGTTTGTACATGTTTCCTTTTCTAGGCAAGAAGTGAATACTATAAAGCAGACGGTCCCTGACATTAGGGAAAATCTGGTGGGTTTCTATACGGAAATTTTATCTGTTTTAAATTCATCTGTTTTTACACTGAGTGACATTGATTTATTGTTCCCTGTGAATCTTCCTGCAGACACATGGAAGCAGATTAGAAGTATAAATGATGCGCCAAAGTTAGGCGATACATGTGAAACTTTGATCAGAGTTGATAGTGAGAGAAAGGCTGGGGAGAAACCTCTGCAAGTAATTTTAACTTTGCCTTTGCGGATAGTAGAGAAATTGAAAACTTTAGTGCCTAAGAAGAGAATAGTTTGGGATAAATTGACTGCTTGCTTACAAGGCAAATCAGAAGGAGCGACAGATTTTTTTTAACCGGTTTGCAGATGTATTTTCAGATTTTAGTGGTCAAGATCTAAGTACCGAACTTGGGAAGAGATTATTTGTTGATAAGTTTGTGCGAGGATTGTTACCGAAAATTCAGACTTTAATAATGACATCTGAAAGTGCATGGCAAGCAAAATCACAAAGCAAAGTATTACATATGGCCCAATATTATGAGAACCGAGTAAATTCAGAAAAGGATAAGGAAATAAGGGAGAAAGGTGCTTTGAAGACCAGCGTGTTACTGCAACAGGTAGCCAACAATAATAGGGTTGGCGGGTACGCACCATCAAGAGTTCAATTTGCAATATCATCCAACATGCAAGGGGGTCCAATAGGTATAAATCAATGTGCCTACTGTAGTCAAGAAGGCCATTGGCGAGCACAGTGCCCGCAATTACAGAATAGAAATGAGACTATTTCGAGAAGTCTGTTTAGAGGTCGTCCAGGAATAGCGGGTCAGAATAGAAATCAGATGAAGCCACAATTTCAGGATAATCAGGTTAATCAGAATCAACAATGGAACACCATGAATGGTGGAAATGTTTTTGATAATCTCTCCAATGTATATTACACTGGAGACTTTACATCTGATGATGTACTGTTCCCCTAGGACAGCCCGAAACCGAGGTTGGAACCAGTGCCCATTCCCGTTGACCAGAAAGGGCCCTACGTAGAAATGAAGGTTGGGAATAGGGAGCACATTTTCTAGTGGACAGAGGTGCACAAAAATGTTCGATCGACCATCTGCAGGTTCCAAATACACCACTGTCAGGGCATAGAAATGTCTCAGTAGGGTTCTCAGGTACGCCAGTAATTAGTCCAATTTCACAACCAGTGCCACTCACACTAGGTCCTTTTACTGAATCTTACCCGTTTCTTTTGACAACAAATTGTGGCAAAAAACTTTTTAGCATTAAATCTATTGAAGAAATTGAAAGCAGTAATTTATTGTTCTCCTGATGGAGTGTACTTGCCGATTTCGCCACAACAAACTCCAGTATTGCAATTTGTATCCATGCCATTACCGACTGAATTGAGCGATGTGCCGACTTGTATATGGGCAGTGAACGATAATGATGTAGGATGTTTGAAAGTAGAAACAGTAAAAATTATTTTGAAGGAAGGAATTACATTACCATGTATTCAGCAATACAAAATTTCGAGTGAGGGTGAAAGAGCATTGAAATATATTGTGTCAGACTTAATTGCTAGAAATGTAATTGAAAATAGTTCTGGTAGTGCTGTTTGCAATAGCCTGTTTCTTCCAGTTTACTAGAAAGGAGGTAATGAAATACCTTACCGTTTTATAAAGGATTTGCGTGCAGTGAACAAAATAGTTGATCTCCAATTCCCATTAGTCCCTGATGTGACCACGATTTTGACTATGATTCCAGCTTCCGCGTCACACTTCGGCCTGATTGACTTGAAGAACGTGTTTTTTAGTATTCCCGTACATCCAGAGAGTAGATATTTGTTTGCTTTTACATTAGGAGGGCGCTTGTTCACATTCACACATATTCCACAAGGCTACACTGAGAGTCCCAGTATTTGCAGTAGAGCATTGAAGGAACAACTGGACATGCTTGAATTGCCACCAGGGTGTGTATTGTTACAGCATTGTGATAATCTGCTTATAGCAGTGGACTCAGAGGACATTTGTAAGGAAAGCACTGTTGCTTTTTTGACACATTTAGTGGCACACGGTCACAAGGCATCACTGAAGAAATTCCATTATTGGCGAGAGGAGCTGGCCTATTTGGGCTACCTTCTATCGAAGGAGGGAAGAAGATTGACACCAGAACGCATAGAAAGCATCTCTGATATGCCTAGTCCAAACACGCAGAAGGAAGTCAGGGCTTTAATTGGCATGGCTTCATATTGTAGGCAGTGGATTGCTAATTTCTCTATGATTGTGAAACCCATAGTGGCATTGACAAGGAAGGATGTTACCTTATCTTTGCCATGGAACATGGAGTGTCAAAGAGCTTTTGACCTGCTCAGAGCTGCGTTATGCTCAGCTCCAGTTTTGGGCAAGCCACATTATGAGAAGTGTTTTATGTTATTTGTACATAAAAATGATGGATGTGCTTTGGATGTTTTGACTCAGGAAAACGGGGGCAGAAATAGACCATGCGGTTATTTTTCTTCCACGTTGGATCCTGTTGCATGTGCTTTGCCACGTTGCTTGCGAGCTGTTGCTGCAGCGTCACTAAAACAAACTGAGGGGATGGTTTTAGGTCACTCTTTAACCGTGATGGTACCCCATTCAGTAGACGTTCTTCTAAATAGAACGCAAACGCAACATTTCACATCCGCCCGACTGACGAGGTATGAAATCATCCTATTTGCACCACATATTCAAATTAAGAGATGTTGCGCTTTAAATCCGGCTGAGTTATTGCCCCCTCCCAGTGAAAAAGGGAGTGAGAAACAATTATCACATGATTGCTTAATTATTACTGAGCAAGAGACAAAAGGAAGAATTGATTTAACTGATACACCCCTGAAAGAGTCAGATGGAGAACTGTTTTGTGATGGCTCTTGTTTTAAATTACTGAATGGCACATCAACGGCTGCTTATGCCATTACTACAATGAAAACTATTGTAGAGAACAAACTAATCCCATATAACTCAGCACAAGCTGCAGAAATAATAGCGTTAGCCAGAGCATGTGGAATTTCTGCAAACCTTAGTGTGAATATATACATTGACAGCCAATATGCGTATGGGGTGGTCCACAATTTTGGCCGATTATGGGCTGAAAGGGGCTTCCTGACGTCACATGGAACTAAGATTCAACATGACCTTTTGATAGTGAGACTATTGTCAGGACGTGTGCTTCCCAAGCAGTTAGCAATAATGAAATGTGACGCACATAAAAAGATAATGGGCCTCATTACGACCCGGGCGGTAAGTGAATAACGATGCTGGTAAAGGATTACCGGCATTGCTTATCGCTCCGGACGATCATGACCCACCAATCCGCTATTAGCGGCACCGTAATTAACAGTGCCTCTAATAGCGGCATTGGGCGCGGGCACGCAACCCTTCATGTCATCATGTCAGCAATACCGGCATGGCGTAAACAGGAGGACATCACAAGTCAGGCGGCCATGCAAATAACAGCCTACTGAAGGCCGAAAAGTACCTTACCGGCATGGAGCAAATACCGGCCTCGCACACCACCCATAAACGGCCATGTGCAGTGTTCCCAACTGCCACAGGTGCACACAGTCAACACAGGTGGAGGAAATATAGACTGGGACAGCACAAAAGGAGCACACCCCACCCCTTCCCACACGCAGCCACACACCAAAATGATTCCCATACTACTAGCAATGCTGGGGCTGGAGGACATGATTTCAGTGGAACTCCAGCTACAACAACAACAACAACAACAGGCAGCACAGAGGAGACGCAGGAGGAGAATGAGCGTTAGGCAGGCCCAGCATGCCCCACCGGTGCAGCCAGTGGTACCACGCAGGCAGCCCCCAATCCCTCACATCAGAGCCAGTCCAGACAACCTAACCCCTGAGCAGATCCACACCCTGTACCGTCTGGACCGGGATACCATCACCACCATTGTGGACATGATACATGACGACATTGTCAGCCTGATTGAAATATGCACCGCCATCCCACCCCTACTGAAGGTAGTGTCTGTGCTCCACTTCCTGGCCACAGGCACCTACCAGCGCACAGTGGGGCACATGCATGGCATTTCACAACCATTATTCTCACGTACGCTGAATCAAGTGCTTGATGCCCTCCTGAAGCACACAGGCAACCACATTTTCTTACCACGGACAGCCCAGGAGATCTCAAACACCAAAGTTGGTTTCCATTCACTGGCCGGCATCCCTGGTTGCATTGGCGCCATCAACTGCACCCATGTGGAATTGGTGGTCCCACATGGCATGGAGGTAGCGTACCGCAACCGTAAATTACATCACTCCATCAACGTGCAAATGGTATGTGACTCAAACAAGATCATCACACATTGTTGTGCCCGATTCCCCGGATCAACCCATGATTCAATGGTCATGCGGAACTCCACGCTACATGGAGCGACATGCAGGGCAGAGATCCTGGCTTCTCGGTGAGTTGCATGTTAGGCTCATGGAAATGCAATGTGGGTAGGTGATTGGGGGAGAGATGCATACTTCACCTGGCTGAGATGGGGGGGAGAGATGCATACTTCACCTGGCTGAGATGGGGGGAGATGCATACTTCACCTGGCTGAGATGGGGGGGATGCATACTTCACCTGGCTGAGATGGGGGGGGAGATGCATACTTCACCTGGCTGTGAGTGCCTGAGAGAATGGACCATGCTCATACCCCAAAGCAGGCCAGACCGGACCTGACACCTGACCACATAATGCAAGATGTAAGCTGCCCTAGCATGTAAATGATGCAGTGTTACAACCATTCCATAGCCATCAACATGTGCACTGTACTCAATCAGACTGTATCCCCCGCAACACAATGCAGCTACAAGCAATTAGTATGGCCAATACACAGCACCAAATACAATCAACAGAAAGGACCGTCCTCCATTACTGCATACAAAGGAGTCACATGAGCGCCAAATACATTAATACACCACTACCCTGACACAGAGGTCCAACAAAACTGCATGTCACATTTGTTGTGCATAGTGAGATCATCATGAGGCTGCCATCAACGGTGACAGGATGAAAGCATACAAATGACTGCACATCAGCCAGATCATGGGAACAACAACCAGCGTGGACTAACACAGTGCATGAGCACTCACAAGGAATAGGACCCCCCTGCGCCCACTAGATGATGGCACGCACACCTGTCCATAAGAGGAATACACACATAGCAGTCACATCGTGTGTCTCCATTCATGCATGGACATGTGGTTGCAATCAGGAAATACATGCATGCTATGGTGTCATTGATACAGGTCCCATATGATGTGATGACTTACACATATACATTGTTGCCCACATGCAGGTGATGCAGGCTATCCCTTGAAGAGGTGGCTCCTTACCCCAGTCTGGAACCCACAGAACAGGCACAAGGAGGACTACAATCGTGCGCATACACGTACCCGTGTGGTGATTGAGCAGACATTTGGCCTCTTGAAGCCACGGTTTCAATGCCTCAGCAGGTCTGGTGGGGCACTCCTGTACGGCCATGAAAAGGTGGCCAAGATCGTCATGGCATGTGTCATGCTGCACAATATGTGCATCAGACGGAATGTGCCTGTGCCCCCTGACGCTGAACTGCAACCACCTGATGATGAGGATGAGGAGGGTGGAGATGGAGCTGCACTTCAGGGAGGCAGCGATGCACAGGAGGGACGTGCCATGCATCAGACTCTGATCAACCAATGTTTCTAGCACACATGGACGGGGAGTGTGACATGGAGGTGGCACTCAGGGCACTGGGTGTGTCAGGGACATGGACACTGTAGACTGTTCACCAATAAAGCACACATACACAATAAGCAATATCTGCACATGTGAATTATGATTTCCCAACAGGTGTATTAAAGAAATATAACAAAGTGCACAAGCCCTCCACCCCACACACCCTCTCCCCCTGCCCCATCAACTCCCCCACATGCCCTCTCCCCCCTCCCCCCTCAACTCCCCCACACACCCTCTCTCCCCCTCAACTCCCCCACACACCCTCTCCCCCCTCCCCCAACTCCCCCACATGCCCTCTCCCCCCACCCCCCTCAACTCCCCCACATACCCTCTTTCCCCTCCCCCCTCACTCCCCCACATGCCCTTTCCCCTCTTCCCCCTCAACTCCCCCACACACCCTCTCCCCCTCAACTTCCCCACACACCCTCTCCCCCCTTCCTCCTCAACTCCTCCACACACCCTCTCCCCCTCCCCCTTGACTTCCCCACACATGGTGTGCACTGGCGTGCACCATTAGTCCACATGGGACCAGTATGCCTGGCTGTACCTACAGCCCTCCCCTCTTCCAGCACCAGGTGCACCCCTGTCCGATCTGCACAGGTTCTGGCCAGCCCTACGCACGGGGCTGGTCCTAGTTGAGCTTGCATTGGAAGATGTCCCAGGTTGTTCTGGCAACTGTGGCGGACGCATCGCCTGCATTGCTGCCACCATTTCGGAGAGGACCTTCCGCACTGCTGCCAATTCGCCGCAAATGTCCTTCGAGGTGGTCTCAATTGCTGTTTTCAGGGATGCAGCACATTCCCTATTGTCATCCCTTGCCCGTCCACATTCCCTGATATGCTGTGTCAACAGCCCTGTCAGCTCCTCCTGGCGCTTCTGAATAGCCCTGATCCCCTCTTGGCTGGTTGGAACAGTGGTGGATGTGTGAGGGGTTTCCAACATGGTTTGTTCCTCATGCACAGTTGGCGTGGGGCTGAAACTACTGGGCCATGAATCCCCAGGACACAGCCCGCGCATGCTGCTGTTGTGCAAGCTGCATGGGGACAGTTGTGGTGAATGCAGGGGGCCTGTGGCAGTAGTTGCGCCATGCGGCTGAACATCTGCCTCATCATCCGACATGGCTGCTGTGGCAGCTGACTCCCCCACTGTGCTGCTGGCAGCCTATGCAGTGCCTTCTGCCACTGGCTCCTGGGTGCTGGTGGCTGGTGTGGGTGCTGTTGTGGGGGCCGTAGTGCACATTGGTGCTGTGGCCTCTGGGGTTTTCTTGCCCTTCCGCAGTGGTGCAGGTTGGCCTCTACCCCTTGAAGTCGAGGGGCAGTGTTCTCCCTCCTTGCCTCTGGCCTTCCTTTGTGGTGTGGCATCATCCTCCCTAGCCTCCCCGTCACCACTGTCTGAATGCGTGCCTGTGGGGGACCAATAGAGGGAGAGGGTTAGTGATGGGTCTACAGGCATCAGGCATGCATTGGGGTGGTTGCATTCATATGGAATTGCAGTTGATTGACATTGGGGGAGTGACATACGGGTTGCTTGGCTTTTGTGTGGGTGATGAATAGAAGCATCTAGGTTGAAACACATATGGGGTGCATTATGCATGTGGACAAGATGATGCTGTGCAAAGCCTGTAGGCAGTCTTGTACATATGTGTCTGGTGGGCCCTGCTTTACATCATAGGACTGTCAGTTCAGGTGGACATCATCGTGTTGGTATTAGCATTGTTTCATTTGGGACACCTACCTGCATCAGCCGATGACGAGGCTCCTCGCTCCATGTCCCCCACTCCCTCAATTGCCTCCATCCCTATGGTGCTGGCACAGATCTCCTCCCATGGTTGCAACTTGATGGGGGAGTCCGCACCTCCGCCTGACGCCATCCCTAGGTTGCGGTTGGCAGAGAGGATGCTCCGCACGCGTAAATGCAGATCGTCCCAGTGCTTACAGACATCTTTAGGAGTGCGGGGTGTGGTGCCACCGGCACTTACTTTCTGCGCAACCACCGCCCAAATCTGCTTCTTGAGCTGCAGTGCAGGTCGGGTCATGTCGGTGGAGAACACCACATCTGCATGTTCTTGCAGTGTCTCCGCCAGCATGGTCAACTCCTCTCGGGAGAAGCGCTCCTTGCGCAGGCGATCTGTGCTTTTTTTAACTACTTTCGGCATGGTAAGATGCAGCAGGTAGTGGTGGAGGTGTGGTAGAGTTCTGGGGGTCAGATGGCTCCTGGTTGTGGTGGATGGCAATGGATTGTGTTTTTAAAGATGGCAGCCATGCTCTTTCCCCTTCCTGTGCCGATGACGCTACTTCCGGTTCCGCTTATTAGCGGTCACCGCTTTAGCGGTGACCGCTAATGCCGATGGTTTGGATGCCGGGGGAGCTATTTGCACTTCGTACTATGCCGGAAAGGGAGATTTTTTGGCCTTTTACGGCATGGCGGTGGGGTCATTACCGGCATGGTGCAAAGCTCATGCCCGCGTACTCATAATAGGCCGCTTTTAACGGTCTATTGCCAGCACGGACACGGTAGTTGCTCCATGCCGGTAATGACCGGTACTTACCGACTAACTCGTAATGACCCTCAAAGTGTAATGTAGGAAAGGGAAACGCATTTGCAGACCAAATCGCGAAACAAACTGCCACTGATTACCACACAAAAATGTATGTTGAAACAACAGAGAGAGTGTCCTGCTTGATAGAGGATGGAATTGAGACAGTTAAAGAGATACAAGCAGAAGCCACTCCAAATGAAATGAAACAATGGTCCGAGGGTCCAGCAGAATTAGATCCTGAGAGTTGTTGGGTCGACAAAGAAAGTTATAGAGGGATGTTGTCAAATCCATATGTTATGGCAATGGTTGCCATGGCCCATAGTCCAGCCCATATATGCGTGAAAACGATTTCTCAGCACCTTGATTTTGTATGGTACAATACCAACATTAAGAAAACTGCTAAGAGATTGGTTCAGAATTGCATGACTTGCTTACAACATAACATTGGTAAAGGAACAGTGACACCAGTAAGACGTTTTGGTCCTCTCTCTATGCCCTTTGAGGTTATCCATTTTGACTTCATAGAAATGGAGAGATGCCACAACTATAAATATGTCCTCGTAGTGGTCTGTGCATTTAGCAAATGGGTGAAGGCCTATCCCCTGAAAGATTGTTCAGCTATGTCAACAACGAAATCCATGTTAAAGGAATATTTTCCCAGGTTTGGGTTACCCCGGGTCATATGATCAGACAATGGTCCGCATTTTATAGCGGCCGTGATATTACAGATTTGTGCAGGCCTCCGAATCGATAAACGATTCCATTCAGCTAGACACCCGATGAGTGCCGGTTTGGTAGAACTCCAAAACAGTAAGTTGGCCAAGATATGCGCCGAAAGCAATTTGAATTGGCCAGATGCATTACCATTAGCTTTATTGTGTATGCTCACATCTGTGCAGGCAAGGACCGGTCTCTCCCCATATGAAATAATCATGAGGAGACCAGCCAATGTCTGCAATGTGCCAAGTCCAAAGAGATTGAAGGATGTTGAATACCCATTGCTCACTGACTATTGTAGACAGTTGACTCAAAACTTGCGTTTGATTCATCAGCAGGTGCAGGAGGCTCTTCCTGTCAGATATACGGGCCCAGGACATTGTCTGCAACCGGGAGACTGGGCGCTTGTGAAATTTTTTGAAAGAAAATCTTCGCTTGCACCACATTGGAAGGGACCGTACCAGCTGCTACTGGCCACGCAAACTGCAGTTCGAGTGAGGGGTCGAAAGCATTGGATCCATGCAACGCATGCGAAAAGAATCCCTTTTCAATTTGCAACATGAGAAAGAGATCAATAGTCCTGACGTCGAAAGTAAACCAGCCGTGATTGATCACAAAGACATTGCCGAATTTCAGCCACAATTACTTCCTGTGCCCGAGAAGGGTTCTGGGGCGAGTGCAACAAAAATTGAAACATCAGTGTTTCTCAACATAGCTCGACTGCTGCCTCATCATCACAAATTGCATCCCGATTGGCACTGATTTTGCATCTGCTGCAAACCACGACAGTGCTTTGTTCATCGATCACACTGTACCTGGAGCTGTAAGGTACAATCTGCGTTCACAAAATCGGAAATAATCAGCAGCTTTTGTTTCACCTTTGTTTGTAGCTCACGGACAGAGCTGGGAAAGGAGGCCTAGGGAAAGGGAGCGTATGAGCTGTATCAGATCAGAGCTCTGGCACGCAGTTTCCCGGTGTTATCATTGAAAGTGGAGGCCTTTGCAACCTAGCGTGAACAAGCGGGGCAAAAGGTACCGACACTATGACAAATTGATATTGATATTTGCTCCTGCCTTTTTTGGAGCTGTTGAGGTAAACACCAGCTTGCTGCCATCTTATGCAGGCTGAACTGAATTTGTTTGAACTTTGCTGACAACGTGTGTTGCCGTGGAGAACTTTTCCGATGGACACAGAGATACTTTTCTTGAAGCTTCATAGATCATGCCTGTATTACCACCTGCTGCTGCCTGCACTGATGCTGTCATTGATAGACATATAGACACTGACATTAAATCTTCCCCAAGAAAGACTTGGTCTACAAAGACTAATCTGTTCCCGATCATCATATCTATCTGTATCGTATTTACACTGATCTCAATGTTTTGGTACTTGGAACTATGCATCCCATGAACACTCTAGTGCCAACTGTCAATGCTCCCATTATGAGTACCCCAGCACATGTGCTTTTTTACACTCTTCCGTCACGAGATGTGAAACGCACAAAAGGTTATGATAACAATATTAACGATTATGAATATGACTCATGCTATCTTGAATAGATCCAATTGCTGGGTGTTTTTCGCATTTACCCCTGCATGGGGAAAGAGGAAAGGGTTGGTATATACATCCTCTACCCCTTAGTACTGCCTGTTATGCATCATTAAGAGCTCTATTTTTTGGAAGATGGAATGATAGTATCACTGGAAACTTTGATGGAACAAACATAAATGAATTTGAAAGATTGGTGTTAACACCGCTGGGTTGTTCTGTGTTTACACATAGGAGCAAAATGAACATTGCATCGACCAGTCCCATAGATAGACTCTCTAGGCCTTACCAGTCCCTAATTACTTTTAAAATGGCTCTGGTTGGAAAGAAAGATGCCATGCCTCCCTCCTAAACTCTTAATCATAGTCCACATTCTGTTCCATTTTGCTTATGGAAAAAATGTTCCCACCCAGTGGGAACATTTACTAGATGCATGGATACTACTGTACTTGAGCACGAAGAGAAACCATTATATATAGGAGGTTCTATTCATTTTGTGTGTGGAGACCAAGCTTATCCATGGTTACCTAGAAACTGGGAAGGTGCCTGTTACTTAGGGATACATTTACCTGATGTATTCCTCACCAAAATAACTGAAAAAGCAAAAATATCTAGATCTCGAACACAATGAGATAATACTGCTGGGCACATTTTTGGGGACATAGTAAAATCCTTTATATCTTTCTGGGGACAGGCAACAAACTCATGGAATATAAGAAAACTGTCCATGGTGTTAGAGAAAACAATTAAAGGAACCACTGACATACTTTACAATATGAAACTTGAACAAAAAGCAATCAGGCTAGTTGCACATCAGAATAGAATGGTTATTGACATTATTTTGGCTGACCGTGGAGGTGTATGCAAATTAGTGGGATCAGCATGCTGTGTATTTGTAACTGACTCCTCCCCTACAATATTTGAAGCAATTAAGAAATGACACATTCTAAGTTCTAAAATTCATGTTCCCACAGGTGGCTGGAATATAAACATAAGTTCATGGTTCTGGGAACTGTTACGATCCTGGGAATGGAAACTAATTCCAATTCTGTTTATGATGTTCGGTATCCTCATATTCTCCTGTTGTTGCATACAATGCTTGCCAGCCATTTGCTCTATAATTACAAATGAATGTGTACAGACAATTAGTACAATTGTGAAGCCTACTCCTCGTATGATAAATGATGGTCCCAAACATGAAAATGAAATAATCAAAGAATTTATGGCAATCAATATTTCTGATGATGATGATAGCGACCTGGGTAGTTCAGAAAGTGACACTTGGTCTGATGAGGATGCAATGTTTGGATGATGATGCTATTGGCTTGAGGCCAAAAGGAGGGTTTGTTATACCGTAAATGTAATCACAATAGCCCGAATGATATGATTAGTATGTTGGCCAGAAGCAAATTGCATCATGTGACAAACTTTGCAAACCGTGAAACCTGAATGTGACCTTTGGGAGTCCATTTTGTAAATGGCGGCCATTTTCTTTTTTGTAACGCTTTCCAAATATATGTTATTCTTCAGATCCACACACGGTGCAAGGCCACCGTTTGAACTCTGAATGCTAATGTAGATAGGAATGTAGAACCATGCAGAAATACATTGTTTCCCTCTCACTGAGGCCTTGAAGCTGTGCAAGAGCTGCGCCTAATCAGTAGCCCAGGTGCCGGTTTGTCTTGCAAGCACTGTTGTAAAAGGCAGTTGAACATGAATTATATGCAACTAACGGTGCTCCTTCACGAAGGATGGTATTTTCTCTACCTCAGAACTGTCTGACCATTAGCTCATGAGCCGCAGTGAACATATACTGTTGGATGAAATGTCTCTCTGCTAAGAACAAGATATCCTCCCCGTGCCAGTGCCCCGTGTTCCCCATAACAGAAAACCGTCTCTGCAGCCTTTGCTAGAATACTAATGTTTAGACTGAATGAAGACTTGTCATAACTGTCAATTACTAAACCCTAGCCTATATGTCATGTATAAGGGCGGGTCGAATAGTATTAGTAAATGATGATGTATTATGTATATCTATGACAGCTTGAGTGCTGTTCGCTCTCTCGCATCTCACAGTGTGTGGGAACACACGTCATGAGGCGCTGAGACCCAGTCGGCCGACTGAGATATTTTATGAATAAAACAGACTTATTTGGAAATCAAACCTCACGACTGACATGTCATTGAATATATGGTTATTGTGCCTTTATTCTATATATGGACTAACAATCAGGCCCTAAGTTTTGGGGAAGTGAACCCTGAGACTTGAAACATTTACTGACTTAAGGACGGAGCCTCAAGGTGCTTTTGTGTTTCAAACTGTATTACTTGGAACTTGGAGATGGGAACCCCCAATATTGGTTAAAACTCTATCAACCTGAACTCAAGAAAGGTAATTCTGAGACTGTATAGTTAGAAATGCTTTATACTTGATGAAGGGAGCTGAAAGGAAACCACGAGCTGGAAGAAGGTCATAACGTTATTTTGGACACTATTTCTTTTGGTTGCTGACATCCCTACACATTGTATTGATTAGTTGTGAGGGCAAGTATAGGTGTTGGACACAGACAGATTATTCAGTTACAATCTTTGACTCAGACTTTCCTTACTTAGCTAGGTATGGAAATCCCATATTAGGTATTTTTGTATCCTGACATTTAAGTTAATAAAGTGTTTTATTCTGAATTCTGAATATGTTGTCTGTGTCTTCGTTTGTGATGCCTTCCCAAATGGTGTCCGTGGTGGGATTAGGCTCAACCGAAAAGTTGTGGGACCCCGCAGAAGCCACTAAATGATTTATCGAGATAAAATCTTTAGTAGTAGGGATGAAACAATTCCTCCAGACTGACTGATAACCATTGACTTGATATTGATTCCACCACCTGATACATACGTCAGACTAGCACCCAAGTTAGGATTAGTATGGAGATTTGATATTGATGCATTAGCAAGGGCATAGACTCAGACTGCTGAAGGAATGTTAATAGCTTGTTACAAAGAATACGGAAAGGGCCCATTCCGGATTCACCAAGGGGAAAAGATTGCTCATGGGGTGCTTGAACATGACATATTCCCTAGGGTAAGGAAATATCTGGGTTGGAAAGCACAGGCAGGCAAACCCATAGTTTTAGGGAGGCTAATGAGACATTTGGTGGTCCTCCCAACCCTATACCCTGACAAGATCATAAGGGAGAACAAATTACAATTTTGAATTCAGCTGCAGCCCAAGGAAATAACCCTTTCTTGGCTGCGGCATTTTCACAAGTGGTTTCACAAACAGAGAACAGTGAGAAAAGGGAACCTTTCTTCCTTCTGAAACATGGATTCCTCTATGAGGCACCTCTCCAGAGGTTAAGGGGAAACTGCAGTTGGTAATCCCAGAAAGTCATAATAAGTTGATTCTGGTGAGAGCTTAGTCACATTTGACAGGAGATCACCCAGAACACATGAAACTACAAACCTGTCTAATAGATGTTTTTCTTGACTGTAATAGACACCAATATTAAAGCTAGATTACAGGTGTTTATGACTTGCCAGAAAACTAGCACTCCTAGAGTATTTACCCGTCCCACCAATGGACTAAAATCCCAAGAAGCAGAGGCGGACCTACATTTTCTTTACAGATTAGCTCTGCAAACTACGAGTCCTTGGGAAAACACTATCTTTCCCAACTAGGTGGAATATCACATAGTAGTGGTTTTTCAGGCTTTGAACTCACAGGCCATCCTGTCATGAGTCGCTATCCCCCTCGGTCACTTTGGCATAAGTGGAATTGAATGGAAGTCAGATACCTTCGCTCCAGGATGGCGGCAGATGCTCCTATGTTGAACGTGTATGCAACTGTCTAGTTGTTTCCAAGATGGCTGCAGCTATTGGATAGTTTCATTAACTCCTGAATACCCATGTAAAGGAGCTTCAAAGACAGGTCAGTGTGTTGCTTCAACCTTGACTCCTCACCCATGTGAGTTTTCCCTGCACTACTCACTATTCTATAGTTTCTTCCTTGCTTCTCTCTCCCACTTCCCTGTCTTGCTCTTCCTTCAGTTTCCAAATTTTGTTTTTTGTTTTATGAGCTCCATTGCCGTGGGATTTCTGGACTCCAATTTGCCTGCATTTCTACATGTTGCGCAACACGGTCCACAGACTTTAACTTGCTGAATTTGCATTCCTCAACACTCACGCTACTTTATTTAATCAACCTGTTGGTCGCACTGTTTCCTTTCAGGGAATGCTTGCACAGTGTTTTGTTTCCATAACACTCACGCTCTGTTCACTGTGACTCGTGCAGTGATTTGTAAACATACGCTGTGTTGAGATACTTTAGTAAACCCTTGTGCCGTGCTTACTTAGCACCAGGCTCTTCAGCGCAAGTCCCATTCTTCTCGGACTTGCGTTCTATTCAAGGCATACACAAAAAGATTGTCTACATTGCTAGACATATCTGCTGTATACCCGGGATTCCAGCTCTATATGCAGAGAGCCTCGTACTGCAATTCTCGCATGATTTTAGTGGGCAGAGGTCTCTACACCTCCCTCTCATCTTGTTTGCTCCCAATCCTCACTTCACTGTGTATTTGCATTCTTACCTTTTTGCCAGTCAGAGTCTTTTATCTGGGGCACTGGTTTAGGAGTGCTCTTTGGTGGCATCCTGAGGAATGTAATTACTTATTTATTTTCAATGTGCCTTCTCTTCTGTGAATATTTGTTCATCAAAGACCTTGTAGCTTTAAGGCTACACCCATCTTCCAAAGAAGAGTCTTCAGCCTTCAAACCACTTCATCTGTGACAACCTGCAGACACTGGTTCCCCGTTGGGTTTTTACTGACTTACCAGTAGGGTTTCCCAGATTCCACGCTGAGCTCTGTGTTGTTGTTTCACCAGAGATCGTTGTGGGGTTTGGAAGGCTCCCCATCTGCATCAGTGACCAAGACAGCTATTCAGGTAAGAGTTTGTTGTATTTCTGTGAGAATAAGCTTGCTGTCATAACAGAAAGCAATGCCCATTCTTTACAATGGCCCTGCAGATCCAGCAGTTGCATGCTGGCATGTAAAACCTGACTCTCGAACAAGTCCAAAATTTGAAGGCTGAGAACACAGTGTTAAAATAAATGATTGCTGATCCACAGGGCCCCCTAGAGATTCCACCAAGCTCTATTCCGGCAGGTAAATATGATGGTAACCCCAGGAAACAGAAGGAATTTTTAGACTCATGTATAATCCATTTCTCCTTCAGATTGCACAAAAAGGTCTAGGAACACAGACAAATAACCTGTTCTGTGGTAAGGTGACTACTCGGGACGGTCTACAACCACATTTTAGTTCACTGTACCTTTCACAGAGGATACATATCAATTTGCATATCAGTCTTTGTCCCACCCACAAGGGCACAATCAGTGAGGTGAAGATGTGCCTCTCTAAGCAGTTCTTCAAGCCTGCTTACTTCCCCTCTGACAGAGCAAAAGACATGATTTCAAACCTCACTGGTGGAACTCTAGCTTTGGTGACTCCTTTAGTTACTACAAACAACCCCATCTTGGATTCATAGCAAGTGTTTTCCAATAGCTTACAAGCCATGTTTGGCAGACAGGAGATTACCATCTCTACTTAAGATCACCTGTTGACCTTCAAACAGGGAAACGTGGACACCTTAGCGTACATCACGCAATTTAAGCAAATGGCCCATGATACAGCATGGCCAGATGATGCCTTAATAACCCTCTTCTGTCGAGTACTTAATGAAGACCTCAAGGATGAGGTTTCTCGTCTGCCACATCCTGGTACTCTCGCTGACATTACTGCATTGGTAATGCAATGAGACTACCTACTATTAGAAAGACAAGCCAAGGAAAAGAAAGGTAGGTCACCACAGTATATCATAGAGAGCTCTTGAAGCACACCCAAACATTACCACGAAGATGAACCCATGCAAGTAGGAGCTACCATAAAACCCCTTATCACAGAAGAAAGGACACTACCATGTTACCAAGGGTTATGCATGCATTTCGCAGTAAAAGACCATTTAGTAAAAGATTGTCCCATATCCCCTCCTCTAAGTCCAGGAAACTCTCCTTCCTGGTCGTAGAGGGAACTGCAGTCCGGGAAGGTGCATTGTGTTCCCATAATACATCTTTAATGGTTGTGGTCCTAGTAACCATACATTTACTCGGATCCAATCTGGAAAATATTGCAGCCTTGATAGATTGCACTGCTGCCGGTTTGTTTCTTGTCGATGAATGGGCACAAAACATTCTATCTGTCGTAGAACTAGATCAACCATCACTCCGTTGGAATGAGTGGCTGGTACCCCCTTTCATCAGGCCCTATTATGGAACAAACCAAACCCCTGCTGATGTTCTTAGTCACTCATAAAGAAGAGGCTTGTTTTGATCTTAATAAAGCTGCACATTATTTCATCCTTTTAGGGCTTCCCTGATTACGTCTGTATAACCCTTTTATAAATTGGACAGCACAATCCCTTTTTTGGGGTCAAAAGATTGTATCCAACACTGTTTGACTAATGGTTCTGTGGACTTACACCCCACCCCACAAATGTCACCTCTCAAACCACCCATATGGTTCTAGTGGATGTGGTCGTAACTTTACCTAGCCAATATTACAAGTACCAGGAAGTGTTCTCAGATCAGGAATTCAAGGAACTTCCTCCTCATTGCCGGAATGACAGAGCAATAATATTGTTATTGGAAAAACCCACACCTTTTGGATGAATATGTATCTTATCTCAAACAGAAAAACTGTTCTCAGACAGTATCTTGATAGAAACCTCCAAAATGTTTTAATTGCAGAACCTCACTCCCCTGCTGGGGCATCACTGTTTTTTATCCCAAAGAAGAACACCACAGAACTGAGGCCATGTGTCGACTTTTGAGGCCTTAATAAAATAACAATTAACTATAAATATCCCATGCCACTCATCCCAGATATACTGGAAGCTGTTAGGGGAGCCGCAGTCTTTAGAAAACTGAACTTGAGAGGTGCCTACCACCTCATCCCTGTCCGAGAGGGATATGAGTAGAAGATGGCCTTTAGGACTGTTTGGGCATTTTGAATATAGAGTAATGCCTTTTTGCCCCTCGAAACCTCTGGCTATATTCCAAAGATGTATTGATCACGTGTTTTCGGACCTCTTGCTCCATTCATTCATTATCTATATTGATAATATTTTGGTGTTTTCAAAATCTCTTGCAGAACACGTCCTACATGTCCAAGAAGCCTGCCATTACCTGCAGATCAACCATCTCTTTGCCAAGGTGAAAACTGTTCAATTCATTAGTCAAAAATTCCCTACCTGGGGTACATTCTATCCACCCAAAGTATGAAGATGGAGCCTGAGTAAGTGAAAGCATTGGTCGATTGGCCCGCTCCTCGCACCTCGCACAGTAAGGGAGGAGCAGGTCTTTTTAGGATTCTCCAATATTTACCAGAAGTTCATTCCACAGTTTTCACAGTCCATACTATCTTTTAGCCGGTCCGATAGCACAGCGAGTAGAGTGCTCGCTTTGACATCTGTGCAGAGGCTGCTGACGCAGGTTTGAATCCCGACAGGGCCAACTCAGCCTTTCATCCTTCCAAGGTCGATAAATGAGTACCACACACTGTGGGTAAAAATAAGAAGTGCTCAGATACCTGAGGGTTCGTAGCGCTATATAAATGCTATATTATTATTATTATTATTATTATTACCAGCCTTTTAAAGGGGAAAAAGTTAATTTGGAATGATGAAGCCCAGACCGCCTTTCAGTCTCTTAAGAAAGCATTCACTACTGCTCCTGTATTACGCTTACCCAATCAGAATAAACCATTTATTGTCGAATCTGATGCCTCGAGTCAAGCCTTAGGGGGGGCAGTATTGAAATAAACTGGGAAGAATGGAGAGGACTTTCCTATTGCCTATCTGTCATAAACTTTGACAGCAGCTGAGACCAATAAAGCACTCCTAGAAATGGAACATCTTGCCATAATAAGGGCATTCCAAGAGAGGCACCATTTGTTGTTAGGCTCTCTCTTTCCTATATAGGCTAGAACAGATCATCATAACCTCAAACTACTCCAACAAACAGAAACACAGAACGGCAGACAGGCGGGATGGGCTTATTTCTTTCTTCCTACATGTACATTTTACCTTTGCTCTGGGAAAACATTTTATGACCAATGCTCTTTCCCATACACCTACAGGAACAGACTCAGTCTTCAAAAAGATGTTTATTTCTCCACAGGCAACGTTCATCTTTGTAGTCACAGACTTTCTTTCTGTGCTTCAACGGCAAACACAAAGAAATGTCAATAGTAATCACAAGCTAGTAGAAAAGTATAAACTCTCATTCAAGAACAATATTTACTTCCCTAAAGAACCAATGTTCATTCCCACTGAAGCCTTACAAAAAGAGACATTGAATATGGCCCATGATTCCGTAATAGCTAGACATTGTGTAATCCAAGATACTTACGGATTTATAACCCAACATTTTTGGTGGCCAAATTTGTCTCAGGATGTCAAACACTACATGGCTGCATGCATAGTTTGCTTGCAAATCAAAAATCCTCTACATTGTCTTTTCAGTTGCTATTTCAGCCTGATCTTCTTACCAGACGATGGCAGCAAATATCCACTGACTTCATTGTAGAACTTGTGCCATGCAAGTGACAGTGGATTCACTCACCAAGTTCCATCAGCGGCCCAAAGGGCCACTTTGTCCATACTGTTTTTTCCTTACACGGTCGCTCAGATACCATTATTTCAGACAAAGGACCACTATACCCCTCCCAAAATTGGGCCATTGTGTGCAAAATCTTGGGCATACAATGCACCCTGAGAGGAAATGGTTGGCATCATGTTCACCCTCTGACAAACTTGCCTGCTGCCTACTCCAAAGGCAATACCAACTCGCTGTCCTCACTAAGAAGAGAGCTCACTTCCAAGCCGGCGTTTCTGCAGCATCTAACAACTCGGCCAAACTCTTTAAATCTGCAAGGATCTGGACAATCCTGCTGCAGTCTCTACCTCGCCTGTCCCCTCCCAGGTCCTCTGTACAGCCCTGGCTTCTCACTTCAACTCTAAAACACAGGACATCCTGTCCGCCCTTTCATCCTCTCCTGCTTCTCCCTCCACTTACCACTCTTCCCCCAGCCCCCTGTGGCCACCCCCCCTTGTCTGCCGTGCCTCTCTTCACACCTGACAAGGTTTCTAGACAAGTCCGATCTATGAAAGCCTTGTCAAAACAGGTTCTTCCCTGTTCTTCCAAAAGCATCAAGGACCACATTGACATCCTCTCTCCAGCCTTGGCCGACTTCTGCAACTACTCTTTCGCCACTGGAACCTTCTCTTCCCCTCTGAAGCACTCTCTTGTGCAACCTAATCTCAAGAAACCCTCAGCCGACCCTTCCCTTCAGGTTAATTATTGCCAGATCACCATCAGTCCTTTCATGGGCAAACTCCTGGAAAAGCTGGCCATCTCCCAGCTTCTTCTTTACACTGCATCAGTTAGTTGTCTCCGTCATGACCATCAGTCTAGCTTTAGAGCAGCCAGAAGCATAATGAAACCTGCTCTCCTGAACAACCATGAAGACCTGCTCTCTAACTTTGATGCTAATCTTTCCTCTGTCCTCATCCTACTTGATCTCTCTTCTGCCTTTGACAAGGTTAACCATGCCATCCTGCTCAATCGACTCCGTGATAACCTGGGTATCACTGATCAGGATCTGGCCTGGCTGATGTATTTCCTCTTCGGCCGACCCTCCCAGGTCCAACTTGGGTCCTTCCTCTCCTCTATCTCTCTCTCCACCTCTGGTGTTCCCCAGGGATCTAACCTTTCTCCCTGGTTGTTCAACCAATACCTGGCACTTCTCGCCCACCACATTGCTGCTCTCTGCTCCAACTTCTAGTGCTATGCGGATGACACCCAGCTTGCTTTCAGGCTCCCCTCGGCCGACTCTTCTCCTTCTCTCATCCCGGATTGTCTGTCTGCAATCCAACAATTGTGTGCCGCCAATGATCTCTCCCTGAACACCAGTAAGAGAGAGATCCTCCTCATCGGCACACCTGCACCTTTCTTTCCTGCCACTCTCTGGCCCACTTCCCTTGGCCCTCTTCCTGCTCCCACCTGTGAGGCTAAGAACCTTGAGGTCACCTTCGACTCCACACTTTCCTTCTCTCCTCCCATCTCTGACATCTCTAAGAAATCAAACTACCAACTGCACCTCCTCAGGGGTATTCTTCCTTTCCTCTCTTTTTCCCAGAAGGTCTGGTTCTCTCTAGGCTTGACTACTGCAACAGCCTCTTTTTAAATCTGCCTGCCTCTACTTTCCGTCCTTTGTAACTCATCCAGAACAGGACTTCGACACTTGTCCTTGGCCTCAAGACCAGGGATTGTATCTCTCCAGCCCAGAAATCTCTACATTGGCTCCAGTGGCTGCAAGGATCAAGTTCAAGACCCTCTGCATTGTCCACATGGCCTTCTGGTCCCTGGGACCACAAAACTTCCAACTCTCTTCCGAAGTACCTTCCTACTTACGTTTTTTGCTCCTCTACCTCCAACTCCTTGCAGGTCAGTGCTTTTCCAAGCAACAAGTTGGTAGCAGATCTCTCTCTTTGGCTGGTACCTCCCTTTGGAACATCCTCCTTGCCTCTCTGTAACTTGAGCAGAACCATCTCCAGTTCCTGAAGCAACTCAAGAATTTCCTCTTAACTTCTGCCTTCTCTCTTCCTCTTCCCTGCTGATCCCCTGTCTGATAATGCACTCCTGGCTACCCTCTGAACTACGGGTCCAGTTCCCTGCCCTCCCAGCTGCACACCTGAATTGCCTCCTGGCAACCCTGCACTTGGGTCTGTATTTGCATCCCTACAGTCCACTACCTGCTTATCAGACACTTGTTGTCTGCACCTAACATTGCACTGTCACCTGTTGGCTGAACTACTTGTCTTTGATGTTTGTTCCTGTGTCTTGAACTTCTCCATCTCCCTTCCCCTGGCCCTTTTCCCTTTTCTCTCCCCTGCACGTGCACAATCTCTATGTCACTAGGCCTAGTAAAGTTGTTGTCTTGTCCTCCCCTTGTTTCCACTCCCTTGCCTCATCGCGCCTTGAAACACTTGTGTATAGGCACGTTATAAATACCATATCATATCATATCATATCTTATCGCCCTCAGTTTGGGGTTTCATCCTCAGTCAAACGGCCAAGACTAAAGACTCAACCAAATCCATGAACATTATTTGTGATTTTTGATTTTGGCCCTACAGGATAATTGTAAAGACCTTCTCCCTCTCACTGAGTTCGCTTATAATGACACTCACCTCTCCACCATCCAAGATACCCCTTTTTTGTACCTTCGGTTATCACTCCTCCAGCATACCTTCTCAACTACCTTCTTCTGTGAAAAGTCTGGCTATCAAAGGATTAGTCAGAGACATACCGGAAGGCCACAAAACCGCCCTCTCTGCTCTCTCCGCCTCTCCTGTACAATACAAGAAATATGCAGATCAGAAAAGAACAAAGGAACCCATTCTAAAACCTGGAGACAAAGTATGGCTTGCCTCAGGATAATTTAACATTTGGTGCCCTCCAAGCCCCCCCGCCCCGATACTTTGGACCTTTTTCTGTGCTGGCAGGTATCGGGCCAGTGGCATATCGTATTCACCTACCTAATGCCTGGTCCCAAATCCACCCTGTCTTCCCTATCTCGCAACTAAAGCTTCATGTGCATGACCATTTCCAGAGAAACACCAGTCGATACCAGTACAGGCCCAGGATATGAAGTAGCTGGTATATGGGATTCTTGATACCCCCGTGGCCCTGTCCAGTATCTTGTCGATTGGAAAGGTTATTCTCCTTCTGAACACACCTGGGAATCTGTCTTCCATGTACATGCACATGCATTTGTAAGACACTTCTTTAAAACTCGTCCATGAAAACCTGGATCTCCCCAGGCACAAAGGGGTATCCTTTCATGAGACGCTACCCGCCCTAATCACTATGGCGCAATTGGAACAAATGGGAGTCAGATACCTCCACTCCAGATGGTGCCGGATTGCTCCAAAGCTTGAAGTTTTTGCAACTGTCTAGTTGTTTATCCAAGATAGCCACCAGCTATTGTATAATTTAATCAACTCCTGGATACCTATTTAAAGGAGCTTCAGTGCCAGCTTGGTGCGATGTTTCAACCTTGACTCCTCACCCCTGTGAGTTTTCCTTGCTCTACCCACTATTCTAAAGTTTATTTCTTGTTTCTCTCTCCCCATTCCCTGTCTTGCTCTTCCTTCATTTTCCCCCCTTTTGGCTTCCACGCATTGGGATTTCTGGACTCCAATTTGCCTGCATTTCTACATCTTGTGCAGCACGTTTCCTGGAACTTAACTTGCAGCACTTTCTTTCCATGGCACTTGCGCCACTGTATTTCATCACCCTGTTAGTTGCACTGTTTCCTTTCAAGACATGTTCACGCAGTGTTTTGTTTCCATAAAGACTTGTGCTCTGTTCACTCTGCCTCGCACTATTATTTATTTTCATTTGTACACGTGCACAGGGTTTAGATACTTTCGTAAACACTTGTGCTGTATTGAGCCTCGGGTACTCGAGAGCAAGTCCTATTCTTATCCAGACTTGCGTTCTATTCCAGGCGTATGCAAAGGGTTGTTTACATTGCTAGACAAGCCCGCCATATGCCTGTGTTTCCAGCCCTATGCGTAGAGAGCCTTGTACTGCAATTCTGTTTTGCGTTTAGCGGGCAGAGGTCTCTGTACTGCCCTCTCATCTTGTTTGCTCCCAATCCTCTTTTTACTGTGTATCAATCCCATAGAGCCTTTCAGGCACAGTACTTTGAGAACCTTCACAGTGCCACTGATCCAGAGACTAATCCAGTCCTATTTGCCTTCTAACTCATTTTTGCCAGTGGCACTGTTTTATCAGAGATACTGGTTTAGGGGTGCCATTTGGTGGCATCCTGCAGAATTTAATTACTTATTCCTTTTTCTTGTTCCTTCTCTTCTGGGGATATTTGTTCATCACCGACCTTGAACCTTAGAGGCTACACCCATCTTCCGAAGAAGAGTCTTCGGCCTTTGAACCTCTTAATATGTGACAACTTGCAGACACCGGTCCCCGTTGGGTTTTCTACCCCAGGCAGGTTTCCCCAATTCTACAGCAAGCTCTGTGTTGTTAGTTCACCAGAGATCATTGTGGGGTTTGGACGGCTCCCCATCTGCATCCGTGACCAGGACAGCTATTCGGGTAAGAGTTTGTTGTATTTCTGTGAGAATAAGATTGTTGCCATAGCGCATCTTCCCATCAGGAACTCTGGGGAGGGGAATTATTTCCATCATTTTTGTCCCCACGACTCTCGGGTGGCAGAGAGAGAAAAAATAGTAATCTCTTTGAGTTTACAGCTTAATTTTCCTTATGGCATGGGCATTTATGTATTTTGCCATAAAGGAAAAGGATTGAGAATACAGGCTATACTCTCTTGAGGAGAGGAATTGAAGTTTGTTCTTTTGGAATTTTCTGATGACCCCCTTGAGATGAAACAGGGTCCGTTGTTAGGAATTTTAGGGTATGAAACTGTATGGAAACCTTTTTTCCTATTTAACTGTGAGAGAAATTTATCAGGAGAAAATATCCGGTAAGGTCGAAGTTTTGTTTTTGATCCTTTAGAAACAGAAGAACCATGCTTCCATGGGGAAGCTAGGTTACCAGTATCAGTCACTCACCCAGAAAGTTTGGGAATCCATAAAATCAGGCAAACAGAGGGAAACCAATTAATCTCATTAAGTACTTTTGAGGAAAAACCAGAGAACCCCAATAAGTCATCATTTAATGTCCCATCTTCCTCACCAGAGTTAATTGACATCCATCATCCCCAGATGACAAATACCTTAGAGCAAGGGTCCACAACACCTGAACCCCAGGGGGAAGAAACAGAGGAAGGGGGTTACCCTTGAGTGGTAAACCCACTTCTCAGTCCCTATCGGAAGTGGTACTCTTGTAAAGGGTATGGCCATGTGGTGAAACACTGTCCATCGAATATAGTTGATCCTCCCAACTTTCTATCATCCAGGGAGCCCAATCAGACTCAAGAAAAAAAGAGGAAAGTTAGGAACCATAATTTAATAACAGGTTATACAGACAACCTCAGGATGGGATGTCAGAAGGGATGAACTTTAAGGAATCTGAAAGAAAGGGGAGAAACTGTAGGGATCAGAGAAAACATTATGCCTAAAGGGAAAACCTCATTCAAGATTCCTGTTACCTTGGAGGAATAACTTGCTTGGGCAGAATTTGAAACTGGTTGTAAGGAAAGTGCTAGAAGAACAGGGTGACTTCCGCAGGGGAGGATAGAAGTTGGAAAGGAGAAGGTAACCCGTACACACAGCCATACGAAAAGATACCTGTTAACCCAAATCCCCATTACCATTTTGGGGAAAAAAACTAGACCTGACTGTATCAGTGATTTCCAACTTGCCAGCTCAATTAGTCCTGGGAAGGGACATACTCCAATTTGATCAATAAACTCCAAGAATCCTACAGTTGAACATCCTCACCTAATGAAATGAAATCCTCTCAAATATAAAAGAAGAGCTAGTGGAGAGGGAAGTGTTCATTCCTTGGAAATAAACCTAATATCCCAACAAAGAGAATCTAACCTAAGGGATATGCAGGGTTTCTTGGACCGTCAACCTATTGGCTTCACAGTGGTACCATGGAAGGTCCAAGAGCAAGAAGAGGCAAACTTTCTCTCCCGGTTCCCATGTGAAGCTCCCTGGTCCAATCCGCATTGTGGGTATGTGAGAATCCTGAGTGTATTCTCACTCCTAGACCCCTCGAATCCTCTGCGCATGTGGTCAGGGAAAGGCCATTGGCTTTTTGGATCCTGACACTGGTGGTGGGGAAGCAAAGGAGAATCACCTGTGAAAGGGTCTGTAGGGACTGAGAATGGGGTGCCCTTGGCAAGACATGCTATACCATTTCCCTATTGATGACGTTATGGGTTATTGTAAGTCAGCTCCCCTTGTTTCCCCACATGTAACACCTGACAGTACTGGGACGAGGAAGAGGCAACTAAGAGCAGTGAAGACTACACTCTTTTACCACTCTGGCACTAGGTTGAGGAATATACCTTCTAAGAGTAGAGAAGGTCAGGCATGTCCCTTTAATTGTGGTCAGTCAGGGCTGATTGGACATCCACATCTTCAGCCTGTCCAGGGGCTACAGGTGTATAAAATGAGACCAGGCCAGCAGCAAAGAGAGCGACAGGAGAAGAAGCAGGGAGGCTGGTGCAAGCAGCAAGGGACTTTATTCAAGATACACGTTGAGATGCTGAGGTATGCAGAGAGAGACAGTCCATGGAAGCATGGCATCGAAAGGGTGGCTCTGTGGAGCAGACTGAATATTGTGAAGGGAGCCATGTGAGGAGGCTGATCCTTTCCCTTGTGGCCAAAATGCACATTCCCCTGTTTTGGGAGATCGCCACAGGACTGCCCGATGGCCAGGAGTTGGAACCACGACCTCAAAAGCAGAAGGCCATTTGATCTGCACTGCTGGGAAAGCTGTGAACGCAACCAGTGAATTTCCCACAAGTAAGAAACCCGGTGCATGAGCGTTTGAACTTTTTCCATTCTAAGAGGAATACTTTGTATCAGAGTAGTCATATGTTTAAGGAACCATGTTTTCGAAGGTCTCTGTTTCAAAATATTTTTGTCTAATGAATTACCAGGCACACTTTGTGTCGGAGTTGTCGCATGTTTAATGAACACGGCCTCGAATGTCTCTGAGTACCGAGCATTACATATCAATTAAACTAAAAGGATTATTACGCAACGTCTTAAACTGAACGTGTGCAAGGACTACAACTCATCATTATTGAATACCAAACTGTATAAAAGTTTTACAAATAAGCATATCTGTAACATCCTGAGTTCAGAAGTGAACAGAACTTTAAATGCAATTAGCAACCAGGCGGGGGGAGCTGGCCAATCAGGTGGCTGGGAACGCAGACTTGAACTGCCAGTGTAAGCCCCTACTAAAAAAATAGACACTTGACCCAGAAATCCCCACGAACTACAGGCCCATCACTACGGTCCCATTTCTCCTTAAAATCATTGACAGAGTAGCCTACCTCCAGATCCAAAACTAGCTTGAGTCACACCAAATATTAGGTTCACGGCAATCTGGCTTCAGACCACTTCACGGTACTGAAACGGCCCTAATCGACCTCAAGACACAAATCGACGAGTTGAAGGATAAAGGTAGTACAGCTATTCTCCTCCTCCTTGACCTATCAGCGGCCTTTGACCTGGTGGACCATGCAGTATTATGCAACCACTTAGCGTCTGCCGCCCATTTTTCAAGTGAAGCTATAGCATGGGTACAATCCTTCCTAGCTAACCGTACGATGAGAGTGTTCTCCCCTCTAGCTGCAGCGAACCCAATCCATATCACTTGTGGTGTCCCACAAGGCTCATGTGTCTCCCCGACAATGTATAATATCTTTACTAAGCCACTCTTCGACAAACTTGACAGATTAGGGGTAACTTATACCAACTATGCGGACGATACGTAGATTCTCATACCACTATCAGGCAACTTTGTCGAAGACACAGCTCTAGTAGACAAAATGTACCTCCTCATTCAGGCATGGATGGCCTCCCATGGCCTCTGCCTAAATGTCGACAAAACAGAGATACTGATCTTGGGCTCCGACTCTAACCTAAAAAAATGTAGTCCCAACTATCGCAATTTCAACATAGATGGTAACACAATCAAGGTGGCATCCAAGGTAAAAACACTAGGTTTTTACCTTGATTCCACTCTTTCTCTCAAAAAACAAGTCAACACCTTGGCATCCTCTACAGCGTACACCTGTAAATTAATCAGGACCTGCAGACCGTACCTCTCCAAAACTAACTGCATCACGCTAGCCAACGCACTAGTAATGTCGAAATTGGACTATTGTAATGCCCTCTATACAGGAGCTAATAAAACTATCATAAATAAAATGCAAATCCTTCAAAATAACGCTCTTAGAGCAGCCCTTGACATACCCCGTAGAGCACATATTTCCAACATCAGGAAAGACCACCACTGGCTAAAAATTAGCGACAGAGTCCTTCTCAAGACACTATCTCTCACCCATAAAGGGCTCAACAACACAGCACCCCCCTGCATCTCGGCCAGATTGTCCAGAAAATCTTCCAGCCACCACACTAGGGCTTCTAACCACTTCCTGCTAGAAACCCCTAGATTTAGACGGTCTAAAGCGGGCGGAGTAAGCTTCCCGGTCAGAGCTGCCCAGGCTTGGAATGCACTGCCCACTGCATTGAGAGCCAACCTACCCTACTCCAGCTTTAGACGCAAGGTAAAAAACTGGCTCTGGTCCAGCGACAACTAATCCTCACTGTACCTAAATGCCGTGTTACCTCTGAAACCCAGCTCTAAGACTGTTTTTTGCTTTTACCCTTCTACCTTTTGTATATTTGTACTCTCTACACTATAACATGCTAGTTCTCAGTTCAACTGTTTGTATTGACATGTATGCACTATACTGAAATGCTTCTTATCACATGTATGTAACCTAAGCTTAAGTATCCTTGTACCGGCTGCGCCCGGCTACCCCTGGGTTTTGTGCGCATTATCAAATAATAAACATAAACATAAACATAAACATAAACTGTATGCTGAATGTTGGATTCAAAATTAAATTCAACTTTAAAAGAGTTCAGAAGTGAATGAAACTTTAAATGCAAGTAAAACCACTGTACTCTGATGTCTAAATTTAAAACCTACGGTATGCTGAATCCTAAAGTAAAAGGAACTTTAACATTGAACCAAATTGAAACTTTAAATACAAATACAACCAGTGTTTGCTGAACTTTAACATTGAACTAAAGAGAAGCATACTGAATACCAAATTGTGTGAAAGCTACATATGACAGAAATACACATTGAAAGCAGAATGAACTTGATCCCTGAAGTTTATTTTGACACAGATAAGATATTTGTAGGAAAACCAACAATTAAAAGAGGGCATAAGTGTGGCCAAGAACCCTAAGAAGACAATGGATATTTTTTCATATAATTAAACTAAGTCTTGGGGAAGGTATCCCCCTTTCTCACCTGACTTCGATGTTTGCTGGTATTCTTGGAAGGAGTCTTCTTGCGTATGGTTCGGGTTTTGTACAACCCCATGCGAGTGGCTTCGGGTTCCAGCGTGCGTTCAGCGTTCTACATCCAGGGACACTTGGAATCTATGGGAAGTCCAGGAAACGAAGGAGGTTTACTCGGATGCGGGTACACGAGATCTGGGATTCACGGCAGCATAAGGAGGAAGATAGAGGGGAGAAGCGAGGCTCCGGGAACCAGGAATCAAAGAGTTCAGCGACGGCGAACTACGGAGCACACGTCTAGCCACTGCAAGCGGTAGTGTTGAGATGCGTGGGGCCGCAGGGGCGTGGCCTCTTTATAGAATGTGCTACGTCTGATGTGGAGGCTGGTGGAGAACGTTCTATGTTAGACCGCCATGTTGGAAGTACAACGGAGTGCAAGCCCCGTTGTGTCAAGGACCAGGAAGTCCAAAAGGGACGTGTCCTACAGATCATGACAGCATGCCTCCTCCGAAAACCTGTCCCACCAAGTTTGCCCGGGTGTATGAGATGATACCTCCTGAGTAATCTGGCGGTATTAATATTTGAGAATGTTTCCCAAGTGCGTTCACTTGGAGGATATCCTTTCCACTCAACCAGGTATTGAAGTTGACCCTGTTTGTACCTGGAGTTGCATATTCTGGATACTTCATATTCCAGTTGGTCATCCACAACCACGGGGTTGGGTCTTAGGAACTTCCGGGAGGACTGGATGTATGGTTTTATTAAAGAAGTGTGAAAAACTGTATGAATCTTCTTCTAGGAGTCTGGTAGTTTGAGTCGAAAGGCCACTGGGTTTATGATTTCTTTTATGGAAAAAGTGCCATAATCGTGGGGAGCCAGCTTATCCGGTCGTAGATGCCAGGGCAGTAGTCTCGAGGACAGCCAGACCTTATCGCCTACTGAGTAAGGGGGTTCTGGTCTTGTTTTGGAGTCTGCATACTGCTTGGTACGGTTTTGGGCTCTTTCTAGGTGCTCTTTGGCTTCCTTCTGTACATTGATGAGGGTCTTGATCCAAGAATCAACTGTAGGAACAGGTGTAGGGTGTGGAGGTAGCACTGAAGGATGAAATCCTTGATTACAGAAAAAAGGGCTGATCCTGAGCGCCGAATGATCCAAATTGTTGTAGGCAGACTCAGCCACAGGTATTAAGAGCGACCAGTCGTCTTGGACTTTGGTAGTGAAGCAACGGAGATATTGTTTTAGGGTCTGATTCACACGTTCAGTAGCCCCATTAGTCTGTGGGTGATATCCTGAAGAGAGGGCGCGTTGAATTCCTAGTATTCGACAAAGGTGTTTCCAAAACTGAGAAATATATTGAGGACCTCTTTCTAATATGATCTTGGAAGGAAGTCCATGAAGTCGAAATATGTGTTCCAGGAAAATTCCAGCCAGTTCTGAGGAGGATGGAAGTTTATATAAGGGTGGCATAACTAACAATAACCATGCACTGCTGTATACACAGTCTTACATGTAACTCTTCCTAAGTAAGCGTGCTGCATTGTCTCTAAGTTGAAATGTGTCACGTTTACATATAGATATCAATGACATCACATTGCATAGTTATATATCGGCCCTGTTGTCCGCCAAATGTGGGTGTTACTGTGATGGTGAGTTGTTCATTTTAGATAGCGATTTGTCTAAATTTTGGGTGTCGATTAGGATGGGGCATTGACTATTACACTTCTCTGGCTTTTGGTCTCATATATTAGTGACACCCTCAAAGTGCTTTGTACTCACATCCAGGTAACCCTAGAACAAATCATTGAATTGCCTCTTGTATACACTACTTTGTTTCATATCTAGGTGTTCCTGTAAAAACCGGATTGCATTGTGTGGACTCCGCATTGAAGTACTTAATTTCTGTTGTGATTTCTTTTTCACATCTGGGTGCCCTGTGCAGATACATAGACATATTAATGCTTAATGCAGCACACCCATTTGCCTCCCTAATTGGCTTACCTATTATCTGACATCTAACCATCCCTTTGACTGTGCACTGTCCTGTTTCTAAATTGTGCTCTGTGTAGCTCGTGAATAGGCATCAATAAAAAAATAAAAAAACAGATTGCAATGCTGGGAACTTTGCCTTGTTTTCTTCGACGCCTGGGTCTCTGTAGGGCGATGTTTTCATTTGTTATTTGTTATCTACTGCTGTTTCATGTCTGAGGGTTCGGTGTGTATACTGTGGTGCTTCATACCTGGGTTTTGATGTGATAGCACATTGTTGTACCCACTTCTCGGTATCCTTTAAAAGGAGCGTTGAATAATTCCATTGTGTATAGCATTGCGCCTCATGCCTAGGTGTACCTTTGGGAGTACATTGCCACATTGTATGTGCATTCTTTCCCACAACCACACTGAAGGCCCTGAATTGTTTTACATCGTCACAAATCTGACTGTGAAGACACGCTGCATTTTTTTCTAAGTCATACTCTGTGTTCGCCTATTTGGTAGTCTCTCATCTTCCCGTAAGAGCTCTTCGCTCTGTCGGCTCTGGAACACACTACCTTTGGCCTTAAGTCTCGAAACAAACACTGCCAGTTTCTGTGGTCAATTGAAAACATTCCTATGTGAGTAATCCTCTCTTTCTTGTTCTGGCAATGTGATCTGAGTTTGCCACATCTTTTTGTTCGTCGTATTGTGTTAATGTTCCCTCTCCGAGTGGCCTGATGCCTGTGAGATTTCGGCACTTTACAAATATATAAATACAAATAAATACATTAAATAAATATGCATCGCTTAAAAGCACACTGCATTGCTGTATATTTTTACCTAGACTTCATTGGAGTGAAAGCACGCTGAAATCAAATGATCTTGCCACATGAACAAAGGCCTCTTCAGGTAAGAAATAGCCCACAATAGAAAAATATTTTCAACATCACAATCTTCAATTTTCCCATAACTAAGCATACAACACTGTGCCGCGACAATGAGACACCCAAAGAAAAATAGACACGATAGAAGGGAACTAACCTTCAGGTGCAACACAAATACTACAAACATTTCCCACCCTTCCAGTGACTTGAATATACCACACTGCATAACAACAACCCACATGCCGCTGTGCGTGCAAGTCTACAAGTTAAATCCCAAACTAGCTGCGTTGCATACTACCTCTTCACCTACCAATATGCTCTGCACCCTTCACAGAGCACACCATGAGAAAAACTCAGGAAACTGTAAACACGAGGACGAGAAGCAAAACATTGGAATCCCCGACAGCCAATCTTACACACTACCAACTGTTAGGCAGAAACCTGTGCAGTTCCCTCTCGGACCACTGCAAAAGATTTAAGACTACAGGTGTTTGGCAGTAAACCCACTTGGTAGCAGTCTGTACCACACAGATTCACTTGGTAGCTGTGGCTGTGCAGTCAGACTTCCCTCAAGAAGAGTTAGGCAGTATACAGAGTATTCACAATAGGTCAAGAGAACACAATAGAACAAGTAAACGCTGACCAGGGCTTGGTGTAAAAGAGATATAATTATTTATTTAAATCCACATCTAGAAAAACACACAGGCACTAATAGTAAGCAATTCAAAAACACGGTCACTAAAAGATATACACTCCCTTAAAAGAATATTAGACAAGTCTTATACCATAGAAATTCATATTACCAGTGGGCTATATTAATTGTCTCAGCAAAGGTCTCTTATTTAATTTCCTTAGAATTTGACAAAATAGTACTACTTAGAACCCTCAGCATTTTTATTGATAAAATGCTCATTCAAATCTCTTGATTTTAAATAGCCTTCTCATTTGACCATATTCTTTACCATAAAAGGGCTGGAGTTAGATATAACTTCTGTGATAATGGAATTAACTGTGTTTCTAGGTAGAGAAGTTATGTGGCCATCAATGCACTCACAACCACAATAGACCTTGAAGATTGATACTTGATCAGATTTAACTATGGAGTTAGATCAAGTGCCCAGCCATCACTTGCATCATGGGCTAAACCACAAGATATTGCTTCATAATCTCTAATAGCCGGGAATACTGCCCCCAACAATTTTTTTTGCAAATCATGAGATACCTCCACAAGATTCTTTCATTCTTAGTCCTGTCTTTTCTTTATGGGCTTAACATTTATTATAACTTGGAAATGTAACCCCTAAATAATGGAGAGTGTGCAATCGACCAAGAGGCTCATTCGAAACATAAAACCTAAGATTTTCAGATTGTGCATTTTGGCATGATTTATGATGTTTAGATGGGCCTCATTACAAGTTTGCCGGTCCGGAAACAACGTACCGGTAAGCTTGCCGGTACTGTTGTTTCCGGACCGGTAAACAACGAGTTCTGCGAGTGAGTGCCTTTCAGCCCGCAAGGTCTTACCTGGCGGGCGGAATAGCACCCGCTCGCAGACCGTGATGGATGCACCGGCACTGTTGCACACAGACCCGGTGCATCTGTCCTCCCCATTCCCATTGTGTCCAATGGGACTCGATGGGAATGGGGATGTTCTTTTTTCCGGCACCTGGCCTCAGGGACCGCCGGGGCTGTAATGCCCCGGTAGTTCCCCATTCCCATGGGCCAGAAAAAAGAAATGACTCAGTATTTACCGGCACGGCTACCGCCAGAGTCATAATGAGGCCCACTGTCATACTATAAAGAGTTATGAAATGTTCATATTTCTGCATCAAGCATTGTAAAGCTACGGGGTTACATCCTATTAGTGCAATATCATCCATGGAGACCAGGTATGGCATAAGTCTCCCAGAAACCTTGGGAACATCAGGAGTAATTGTCAGGACTGCATGACCCAGACTATTTAGATACAGAACAAAATGTGTAATGAAATCATTCAAACTTGCCGAAGTCCCTGGGATAAAGGCAATCTCCTAGTTTTATTCAAATACTTCCCATAACCCATAATGGCCTCAGTTCCAGTGTGAAGTTGGATCAATACAATCTGAATGTCTTCATCACAACTCTTAGTCAGTAAAGTGGTCAATAGGAGTGATTGGTCCTCCTTGCTTGTTTGTTTGTTTGTTTGTTTATTTATTTAGTGTGCACACCGGACCCAAAGGTAGCAGGGCACATTTGACAAGAGGGCTTAGAGCTTGGTTACAGAAGTTACAATATACAGAGCACGGACAGAACACATTTCCTTGGCTCCACAGGGTGGAGGTAGGGCAGTAAAGTACATATACACAACGGTTACAAAAGTTGTAACTGTGCGGAGCATGGTAAAAGCAATTCTCTTAGCTCCACAGGTGAAGGTAAGGGCAGTGAAGTACATATACAAAACGGTACGCAGACAGCAGGTCATCATATAGCTAACGTTTACAGAATAGCAAATCTATATCGGGTACAGTACATGTGGTGGGTACGTGGGGAGAGTGCGGGTTACACAGCATTCTCAATGAGCCATTTTATTGTGTTCTTGTTGTTGAAAGCTGAAGACAGTTCATCAAATCCCAGTTATAAATTCCCCTGCCCAGACAGATTCCATGGATCATGTTAAGAATTTATGACAGGTTTAGAAGCTGTTATATAGGGCTCATTGATTAACAAAATCCTAACTGTAAAACAGAAATGTAATGTTTGCTTGGACCTACAAGGTTAGTATACAAAGTATAGTTTTACACTGCAATTTTAGAGAAGTATCTGGTAAGGACATTTGTCAGTAACCTGCTGGATCTTGGTACTCAACCTTTTTAAAGGTAAGAAAAATTAAACAGCATAACCATGTTGATGGGCATTATTTTAGTTGTCAAAACACCCTGAAAGACATTGACCAACAAAGGGGCCCAGGGGTTAAAATTTGATTTATAAATATCACCATGAACATCATCGGTACCAGGGGGCCTAAGTGAGGAAAAATCTCTGATATGGTTCTTAAATTTAGCTAGATTTAAATAATCCACTAATGAGTGTAATGGTGTAATGGCATCAAGGTCTACATTAGAAAAATCCTGCTGGAGTCTATATAGACTTGAAACATGATTAAACCAACTCAAGGCCAGTTCTGCTGCAGGTCAATAAAATAATAGTTAGATGGAATAACAGAGGATACTGGTTTCCAAAACATGCAGGAATCTTTAGCAGTACAGGTCAGATGTAATTGACCCCAGGCTTCTTTTTGGGTGGTTGTTTTGGCTAAAGTTACAGTTAACCTGGTCTTGGACCAATCAGCTACAATTCAATCAGCTCTAGTGGAGGACAGATCTTTCAGGGCAGTCAATAACTGTAGTTTGGCCATTCGCAATCATTATTATACCAATTCCCTGTGGGTTTTTTAAGCCTACTTAATCTCATTGAGGTAAACATTACCTGTTCAATGGATTTATTTAGAAGGATACAATAAGTAACTAATTGGTAGGGGCTATATCAGAAGATAAACAATTCATAATATCACCAGTTTAACAGAATAACTATTTGTTTAGGTAAATTAATTTGGATTCCTCTTTCCATTTCACTTGCATTCTGTTGTTAGAGAAGGATGAAGGACATGTTTGTAGAGTAGTAACATTCATTATACCTACTATATCTTTACTTATACTTTCTGTGTGTTTGGAGTTCCCCTCCTAAGTCTCCAGGAGGGATGTGTATGCTGGGGCATGGTTGCGTGTGTTTCAGGAGCTGGTAACAATGGGCAGTAACAACAAAACAGCACGGTTTGCAGGTGGGAAAAGTTTTCTGTGGGCCTCAGCTTTCTTTGCGCTGCCAGAGGCTCAACGTGGCAATCATAGAAAAAGTGGAATCACTGCAAAGGTGTCACCAGTGAAGGCAGTGTGATTTCACTGTTGTTGCAGGTACCCAGAATGATGCACAGAAACAGGTTCCTTCAACCTCACTAAGGCACTGATTTGAACAGATTCAGTTTCGTCCTGCGGTCCCTGGAAACTTGTTTCCTGGATCTCCCGGAAAGAGTCATAGTGTCTCTGGATTTGGGTTAAGCAGGTGGCAATGAAGAAAACAGGTTTGAGAGCAAGATATTTTCTCTATGCTGCTTTGCCGCATTCCTTTAACAGAGTAATGTCCCTTACAATCACTGTTTCTTGACTAATTGATTGGTTTCCATATGCAGATAAAGAAAACAGGGTATACCTAATGCTATGCCATGTAACAGTTCTTACTTCAAATGCTCATGATTTAAATTGGGAGAGTGTTGTTAGGTGTCATGTGGCTGTCCCCTGCCACATGATTCAGACTATGCTATGTGGGATTACCAGGAGAAGCTCCCCATACCATTACAATCCATCACTGGATGACCCACTTCTACGTTATGTTGAACTTCAAAAACAGAATTTATCTATCTGCCAGTTCCCAACACAAACCCTCCTCTCTCCTCTCCTTTCATCACACCAGCAGATGTTCTGGTTCCCTCACTCAATGCTCATAAGCCTTGAGGACTCTGTGATAGTGATCTGTGACTGCAGCGATTCATTACCAATGACTCTGCTGCTTGTGTTAACATTCTCAGCCTTTGAGAAATGCATCAATTTCTTACCACTCTAAGAAGACTCCAAACGCCAACCTGCAAACCTGACTGCTGCTTGTACCTACTCCTTGGCATTCCTCTCTGTTACATTCTCCCTATAAAAAGTCCCCAAATGTGCTATCCTGACTCTCTACAACCCACCCAGAATGTCCCCATTTAAACCTACTACACATTTTTGCTTGGTTCTTCACGCCTTTCTGCAAATTTTTCAAGCTAATTCTCCTAATCTGTTGATCCATATCTTTCCAAGACAACAGTCCTCTGTATATACTGTAACATACCACTCTGCCCGGGGGAGAAATGTCAATTTCGAAGTGCTTTGAAGCTGCAGTCAAGGAGCATGAGAAACGCTGCCCCCTACCTTAGATGTAACACACATGCAACATCTACCCCTGTCCACCTGCCTCTCCATATTTGTGCTTCCCTCATTTCCCTCCCCACCTTACTTTCTAACCTCTCCTGCCTAAAAATAATCAAAAATCAACAGAAAAAAGGTTCCTTTAGGAACCCCCTTTCACAGATAAAAAATAGAACTAAAAACATTATCTTATAGATCCCATGTACTTGACATTTCTCAATAAAGTACATAGGGCCTCATTCCGAGTATGGCGTTAAGGGATAGCGGCTACCGCTAACGAGAGCGGTGGCGGTAATCCCTTACTCCGAGTTCCCTTTGCGCCATGGAGGTTTTAACACCTGCTTTTAGCAGGTGTTAAAAACCATGGCGCTAAGGGACCTTGATGTTAATTACGCCACCGTAATTTACGGTGGCGTAATTAACGCCTTCCCCACTCCCATTATGCCCTATGGGGCAAAAATGGGAATGGGGAAGGGTAAATGGGGATTGGGGAATTACCGCCCCGCCACCCTTGGAATGGGGCGATAATTCCGCCATCCACCAAGGCGCTGCCGGTCCGGGTACGGCGTCAACCAAGGCGTTAATAGCGCCATTGGTTAGCGCCGTACTCGGAATGAGGCCCACAGTAAGATTTCCCAACATTTCCATCAGCATTTTGTGTTATGCTCATGGAATTAATGTGGCGTTCATCCTCCATTCCAGGCACTGGAAAGGGGGATAACGGGCCGGCAGCCTAGGTTACCTACTCAAGCAAACCAAGGGCAATAAGGAGGACTCCAGACCATTGTTCCCTGTTCCAGCCCCTGCGAAAGGGGATGAATGCCATTAGCACCACGGGTTGCCAAAGTGGTAACCCGGGGTGCTAAAAAAAAGGATTTCCTTTTTTACAGCAGGATGTGTGCGGCGTCCCGCAATAGGAAGGAAAATCCTTTTCCAAGATGGCCACGATGGAAAGGGAATGCGGGGCTCCATACAGAGCCCCTCTTTCCTTTCCATGGCGGCCTGCAGAAGGCGAAGACAGTACCCTATGACCATATTAAGCTTCCACACACCAACTACCACTTAACAATCTTTTACAATGCATACTTATGCAAATAAATTGTACACAATGCTCCTATAAATGCACATATGCATTTTCGAGTTAGAGAAGTGCATATATAGAATGGGCAGTACGGATGGGCAAGTGATCATGAGAACCCATGAGGGAAATGCCCAGGTATGCCAAGGTGGGTCACCACTGGGTAACTACTGGAGCAGAGTAGTCCCAAGGGTGGGATGCATAACTAACCACAACATCCCTTTAACAAACTTTTTTTCTGTCATTTAATAGATTTTTATAAGTAAAAATGTTTCACTGTGTTACATCACTGTATATAAATTATTCATAATTTCTCTTTTCACATATATGAAAGAACTATAAAGCTCAGTTAAGAAACATATTTTGCAACACATATGTATGTCTTTTGTTATCAGCAGTGCATTCATTAGCGTTGCCAAGCAACATCTGAGGCCACGATCCCAGCCTCACCTTCATCCCGTGATCCGGCTCATAATATCTAGCCTGAGCGAAGCCTAGGTGAAGTCGGGCAATACGGTCTCCGTAGGTGAAGTGGGATTACTTGTGGAAACTACCATGGCTGGTTGTGAGGGTAGGAATACAGCGAAACATTTTTTCCATCTGGATTTGCACTTGGCGTGTTTTCCCTGCTGTACCTGCTCCTCCAGCACAAAGCGTTAGCGTTCCCAAGCAACATCTGAGGCCATGCTCCCAGTCTCACTTTCATCCCGTGATCTGCTCATTATATCCGGCCTGGGCGAAACATAGGCGAAGTGGGGCAACGTCAGCCCTGCTGTCTGTGGCTGTTTTTAGTGAGCCACGCCTCCGTCTCCATGTGAAAACCACTTCCAGAAAGGGATAATACTCAATCCAAGACACTGCAAGTACTAACATACCTGACTTCATGTTACCAGCACTTTCTGTCCATCCATCTAGGGGACAAATTGGTGTTTCATCTGTGTCCGCTGTTTCATTTCCCATCACATAATACTGCTGGGTGGTTTATTTCTTGCGCTCTTCATGCCACCGTTTAGCGCAGATTTCAGACACACCACTACTAAACGTAACCCTGTTAACCTGACCCACCCTCCTTGTGTCCCTAAATCTATGTCTCTTCATTTTGGACTATGGAATGATAGGTCATTATGCAATAAATCCTCTACAGTACTTGAAATGTTCTTAGGTTTAAATTTACAATTTCTCTGTGTTACTGAAACCTGGATTTTGACCACTAACACTACTACACCTGCATCATTGTTTACTTCTGCAACATCTTTCTCATATTTCTTTTCGGGGTGGGGGCAGTACTGGCATTTTACACCATTCGTCCTTTTTTCTTATTCCTCATAACTTCACTCTTCCCTATTTTTCCTCATTTGAATTCTCATATTCAGTTTTTCTGCTATTTCCTTCACATCTTCAATGTCCTTCTTACTAATCCACCGTCCAACTATAGTCTTGTAGCCTAATTCTGTGAGGACATTGATACATTGCTGTCTCTGTTGCTCCTACCACTACCCTACTTATAGTTCTTGGTGATTTTAATCTTCATCAACTACTCATTCTGCTCTCCCATTTCTTTCTACTATTGACTCTCACTATCTAGCTCCTCTTTCTACCCCCTTGTCTCATATTTCTAGATCTTGTTTGGATCCTATATATACCTCTTCCTTCTCTACATCTCCAGTGCCTTCTCTTCCGGTCTATCTATCTGACCATCATGTTGTTTTGTTCTCTATTCCCCCTGTTCGTCTCTCTCCTACTTTGTCTCTTGTAACTTCTCCTTATTTACGTTGCAACTTATGTAACTTCAACACTTCACTTATTATCTCTACTAGCACTTCTAAACTGATGGCTCAAGCATCATGCTCTACTTTGACAGCAGATTAAGCTGCTACTGTTCTTTTCTCCTCGTTTTCAACATCACTTGACTTGCTTTACCCTTCTTCTTCATTTCACACTTCACATAAACCCCCCGAACCTTGGCTTTCTCCCCATCTTTGCGCAATGTGACATGTTCTTCAGCGCTTATAAAGGTGCAGGCTAAAACTAAAGACAGCAGGGAACTACAGTTCTTATGCATCTTACCATGCTCTTTATGATAAATGTCTTCTCTCTGCTATCCAATTTTACTTTTCGGATTTACTCCACTCACAGTCTTCTCATCCTAAACAGCTTTTGCAGACCTTATCTCATCTGCTCTCATCTCCTATTCTGGATCCCTCAACCAATCCCACTCTCATGGCTTCAGATCTTGTGCTCTATTTTACTTCCAATTTATCTTCATTTCGATCAATCAGTTATTGAATCTTCTCACACTCACGTCAGTCCTTTGACCCCTGTTCCTCTGGCATCTCCTAAAGAAATATTTATTGGATTTGTTCCAATGACTAATGAAGACATTCTTTATCTTCTCACCCTACTTCCTCCCCACTGGATCCTATACCATCTGCGCTCATACCTAAAATCTATCCTTTACTTGTTCCTTATCTTAAAATCCTATTTAATTATTATCTTCCACTGTTTTTCATTCTTCAAGAACGCTACTATTATCCCGACCCTGAAAAAGCCTTCTGCTGATGTATCTTCTGTCTAAATTTCTGTCCCATTTACTCTTGCCATATATTTGCATTGTTTATTCTCAAATCTCAACCTTTATCTCTAATAACTCTATCCTCCCCTGTTTTCAATCCAGATTTCGCCCAGGGTACTCTACTGTGACTGCTCTTCTTTCATTTCTGAACTCTCTTCACTCTGCACATCATGCTAAACAGTCATCTCTCCTTATACTCCTGGATCTTTCAGCTGTGTTCGACACTGTGATCCCACACTCTTAGTGGCTGCCCTTGCCTCCTTTGTTTTTTTCTGGCTCTACTTTAGCCTGGTTTGAATCTTATCTACCCCAGAGGACTTTTTCTGTTTCCTGGGCTGGGGTTTCTTCTGAAACATGTTCACTTACCTATGGTGTCCCTAAAGGTTTGGTCCTTGGTCCTTTCATTTTTTCACTCTACACTTCTTCGCTAGCTGGGTTATCTCTTCTTTTGGTTTCTAACATCACTTCTATGCTGATGAAACACAGCTCTTTCTTTTGTTTCCATACTTCACTGGTGATATCCACCACAAACTTAGTGCCTGTCTTCTAGCCATCCAATCATGGATGTCAGATCACGTTTTAGTACTTAATGCTGCAAAAACTGAGGTTATCTTTTTCCCCTCATCTACTATTCCTCCCTCTCCATCTCCCCCTTCATATAATTTCCTCCATCCCAACTACCTATTTCTTCTGTGGTTCGTAACCTAGGTCTCTATCTTGATCGGATTTTTCTTTTAGTAACCATATTTCCTAATCTGCCCATTCCTGTCGATTTCATTTGTATAACATTCGAAAAGCCTGTACTTTTCTGACTTTTAAAGCCACACAGCTATTGGTGTCTGCTTTAATCTTCTTACAACTCTTCTACTGTTCTTCTGCGCTCTTTGGACTTACTCTATCACATTTACCTCATTTTAAATCTGTATTTAATGCTTCCATTCGTGCTCTCTGCTTGCTTGCTCCTCGTGATTCAATTTCTTCTTCCCTGACTAATCTTAATGGCTCTCTTTTCATCTCCATTTAAAATTACATTTTTTTTGTGTTTTGTTTTTAAAGACCTCCATGGTTTTGCTCCTCCTTAACTTTCCTCTCTTGTTGCGTGTTACCTTCCTTCTTGCTCACTTCATTCTGCTTCTCATCATCTCATTATAGTACCCCGTCCCCCCAAGCTCAATCTTGTTTCCGGTCTTTCTTGCTCTTAGCACCGTTACACTGGAATACTCTCCCACTTTCTATTCGTTCTATCACTGTTTATTCATTCTTTCGGGTCTCTTTAAGATCCTATCTTCTCTCATCTGGTTAATAAGGGTTACTGCAATCTCAGAAATGATCTGTGTTTTTAAATGTTAATTTCATTATTTGTACTGTGCTTGTTCTTATGTTCAGCGCTTTGGTGTAAGGCTCTATATAATACCAAATAAAATACAAATACAAAAAATACAAATGCTGGGTATGGTAATAATCGTTCAATTGCCTACAGCATAAGGCTTCACCATGGCTCCAGTCGAACCAAGCCACCCCTAATTTACACTACACCTAGCCTGCGTCCTAGTTCAGTGTCCACTATACCATAATAATGTAACCATTGGCAGTGTTCATGGCTTGCAACCATGGTCAGTCTCCAAATCCATTGCTGCTCCCTCGTGGTCATGCCATGACCCGAACAATCTGGCCACTGCCCCTGGCCACAGGCTATACCTCTGTCACCAAAGGTGTATCACTATTTCTTGTACCTACATTATGACACTTGTCAAAAAATAAAACATGGACACATTTGCAAAGCGATGCTTTGCCCTCTCTTGAAAAAAACTCACCATACTTTGCAAAAACATTTATATCTTGATCTAAAATATGTTTGCAAATTCATCAATTGGCACCATATTTGTAAGCCTTTGCAATATTTTGGGACCCCCCCCCTCTAGTTTTGTTGCCTCTTGACAAAACAGCACCACACTATGCAAAACCATTCAGTATGAGGTCTATAATGAAATTCCAGATTGTTATGCAGTTTCATTGAGTGGCACCAAAGTTAAAAGCCATGCAGAAAACTGATTTTCACCAACCCTATAATGGCCAAATAAGCATACATGTCTCCGAACATCTCGGCGTTCACAAACTTCACAGGACTGTCTTAGACTGTTCGCGGACATCGGAGAAGAATCACACCCATTTATTGGCTTTTTAAGGCCAAAGCCCCATCCCATCCTCATCACCCTTCACCTCCCCAGACATAGTTTCATTAGGTTGCCAAATGCAATGTTGTGTTTTTTACCATGTTTTTACCGTGATGTTCGTAAACAAAAGGCACTGTCCGCGAATCCAACATGGCGGGCTTTTCCAAAAAATCGGATGCACCTCATGCTTTTCAACATCCAATAAGTGGTGCGCAGACCTCACTTTGCCCTCTAGACCAATCGGAGGCCTGTCCGCTGACTGAACAGAGAAATGAGTCTGCAGACCGAACCCAAATATCACTAATTTTCTTTCTACCTACTTTTTGGCTGTTTTTTTTATAAAACTACTGGACGGATTTACACAAAATGTTCAAAAGCACACTTTTGGGACCAAGCCGCTACTCCTGCCATAAATTTGGTGAAAATCCATCCAGCAGTTTGGGCTGTAAAAGTGAGCAAAACATTTTTTTGTGGTAGTGGCCCTGTAGTTGTGGTTAAGTTGCTTAACCCATACGATGAGCACTTTTTGGGTGGCTCATAAATGCACACCCCCTGAATGAATCCTCGCGGAACTTTGCAAAAAAAGTATATGGCCCTGTCAGATTGATTCTCCGGAGTTTGGAGAGGTTTCGGCAAGTTGGGCAAAGTTATAAGGGGGGTCCAAATATATGTGGTTTTTCCCATAGACACAATGGAAACATTGTTTAGCTCACGCCTACAGCTCAAACCACTGTATGGATTTTCACCAAATTTGCGGCATGAGTGGTGGCTTGGTCCGAAAAGCGTGCTTTTGTAAATTTGGTGTAAATCCGTCCAGTAGTTTTTTTTAAAACAACCAAAAATTAGGTCAAAACAAATTAGTGATATCTGGGCTCAGCCCACAAAGTCACTTAACTGTTCGGTCCACGGGCAGGCACCCAATTGGGCCAAAAGGCTGAAGTGAGGTCCACAAACATCAGATGCACCTGCTGATTGTTCAATAACAAATGTGAGGTGCATCAGATTTTTGGAAACGCCCGCCATGTTGGATTCATGGACAACCACCAGTCTCCGCAGACAATGTGTTGGGGAAGCTGTGTGCAAAACATGATGGAAAGATGGGCTGGCAATGGTGGGGGAGTGGAAGAAAGATGATATGGGGCTGTTTTTGTAGGTTGAAATATGCTGGGCAGGTGTCGTAGCTGTCCGAGGAGAGCGCAGTAGTTCAAAGGCAGTGCTGTGGACGGGCAGCTTGGAAAAGACATTTGGGGTTATTTGATGGCTGGAAGAGAGTGTAGAAATGGTACTGAAATGCAATTAAGGTAATATGGAGCTGTTTTATAGGTGAAAAAAGGGTTTGCCGAGTCTGCAGTTAATTTCACTGTACGCGGACATTATCACGATCGCAGGACGTCAGGGTGAGTTGTATTACTTGATGGTGTATGATACGTACTTCTTATATAGTTAATTGTATTGTGGTGGTTTGTCCACTGGCACAACCACCACAGCAGTAATATGGCTATAGTAATTTTAGGTAATGTAGTAGGAATATGGCGAGAATTACATTAGTAGCATTATGAGTATAGTAATTGTCGGTAATGTAGTGGGAGTACAAAGTGTTTGTAATATGGAGGAATGATGTAATTGAACTGTATATGATACTTATGATTGTAGTACAATTGAGGATAATTGCTGTGGTTATTAGTGTTGTAGCGTTATGATGCTGCAATGTCTGGTTTATTTTCTGTGGGAAAAAAAACTGCACAACTGGTTAAGAAGGATAGTTCAAAAGATGTAGTTGTATACACATTTAAATATATATTTTCTTTTTTTCAGACCCTCATAAACAGTACATTCTAAATACTATGTTTGGTACAACGTTAGTGTTTTGCACACTGCTGTTGTGTTGACATTAAATAATCAATGGGTCATTGGAAAAAAGTCTGTAATGGATATTAACGTTTACAGTTACGTAAGTCTAAGGGTGATAGTATGTTTGTTGGAAGTATGTTGTGCTTAAGGGAATGCTTGAAGTAGTTAGATACCTGTTGGCATATTCTAACTACATTAGAGGTTAGAAGATGTTTTGTTGTATAAGAATTGAGATGGCGTTTTTGAAGTGTTTTGCAATGAATGGTGTTTTTAAAGTAGTTAGATACCGGTTGGCATATTCTAACTAGATTGATTTTGAAAAGAGTATTGTAGTACTATGGATGTAGTTAGATACCTCCTGGCATATTCTAACTGGTGATTGTGCTATAGTCTAGTGAGTAAATTTGGGTTGCAGGAATATTAAATAGGCATTTGTTAAATGTGCAGGTAACCTAAGTTTTGGAGTAACGGAGGTATCATTACATTCAAACAACCCACTTCTTTTTTTGACATATGCGGTGTAGTGCACTGAAGTGGTTTTGGCACAAGTGTGGTACACTAGGATCTACGTGATTTGCCCATGGGTAAATTAGTTACCACAGAAATGTTTGCATGGGAAATGTACGCAATACAAAATGTTTGTACATTTCCCATGCAAACATTTCCATTACGAATCACACAGATTCAAACACACACCCTCACTGACACCCTCACTCACATCCCCAACACAACCCCAACACCCCCAACCGTCTACTTACCTTTCCTTCAGACGCGCTTTTCATTTTTTTTTACTTTTGCTCAGGTGAGCTGCAGGGGTGTCCCCCGCAACCGCGTCCCCACAACCCCCACCCACTATACTGTATAGTATAGTGAGCGGGGTGTTGCAGGGGACACCCCCGCAGCCACCAGGTTTTTTTATTTTTTTTCTGCTCGGGCGTCCCCCACAACCCTCTTTCACTGTAGTGAGTGGGGTGTGACACCCAACCCCCGCTCACTTTAGTGACCATGCTTACTTCATCTATCAGTAGCACTTTCATTTGTTTTAGAATTCTGCGTACTTCAGTAGCAGCTTCTGCTGAAAATGTTTAGTATACCTAATTTGTTTTGGTGTTCTACTGGGAGGAGCAGTAGTCGGTGTAAAGTTATGCCACCTATGTTGTAGGTAGCTAAACCTGTGGGGGCTGTTAAAAAAGCCAAAAGGTTGTTGTTTGTTAAGTTTTGTTGAAATGTGCTTATTATTTTAATTAAGAATGGTTTGCCAGAACCAGCTTCACCACTTACATACAGAAGCAGAGGTCTATCATTTTTATAGTTACAGGTTTTAGTTTCATGTTTAAAACCATGTTCCATTTCTTGAGTGACTTCTAGATACATGGTGAGTTGTTTGTCATTTAGCTGTGATTCTAGAACTGACAAGTCTTCCTCAGATTGTTTATATTGATAAATGGTATTTTCTACCTCAGTCATGGCTATTTCTGCTTCATTTAGAATGAGTGGTTCTCCAAGTGGGCCTTGGCTTCCTGTAAGGGAAGGTTGACTGCCCTCAGGAGTGTCTGTGTCTAATTGAGCTTTAATGTATTCCTCTTGTTGGTGTTCATTGTCTAACATTTGTTTGTATTGTTTGAAATTGTCATTTCTTATACTGCTTTCGTTTGCTTTGAATGCAGCTTCAAATGAATCTTGTCACCAAATATTTATTTTTCTTTTCTCCAAGGTATAAAAGGTTGTATTAGGTCCATGTAATACAGTTCTCTATGTTGTGGAGATTTAAATGTTAACTGTATATGATAAATTAGACTGGGATTGGTGAGTTTCACTAGGCTGCCTTCACAATTTGAGACTGAATATTTGCCAGTTGTCTCATTTGGTGTGACATTGTTTTTTTAGGTGTAGTTTTGGGTAAAATCATACAGACTCATGTTTTCCAAAGCAGTACTTCTGTTTGTGTAATATGTGTTAATTACATCAGTTTATTTTTTTAAATGACGTGGCTGTTGGAATCTTTTGTGGCTGTGTTTTCTATTCCTTGGTAGGATTTTAGTACTCTTTTTCTAGATGACACTGGTCCAAGGTTCAGCCAGACAATGTGCTCAGATTTACCATATAAGGCTGTACCTGTTAAACGGTCTGCAGCTTCCTAACACCACATTCTCTATGAGAGAGCATTTTTATACCGGAGCTGTACAATTTCTGGGATAGTGTTTTGTCAGATGATATGTCATTCCAGAGGTCCATTAGCACTGTTTTCTCAGCTTTGGTGAGAGGTTGTGACATATCATGCAACTGCACTGGAATTGTCTGCAATGTAGTGTATGAATATGTTTGCATGCCACAAGAGGGCAATAATTGGATTGTAATCATTGATGTACTTGGATACTTCATCCCTTTTAATGTTGTATGTATTTTTAGGGGATTTACCTTTTAAACTGTGTCTAACAGAAGACATCAAGCTATTTCCTTGTTCCTTTTTGCTAACTGGTCTAGGGAAGCCAAAGCGACATTTGGTATAGTATCTCACTTTGTTTTCATACCTGCATTGGCAGTATTTGCCACATTTATGTTTTTGGAAGTGTAACATTTGTGTATGTAGGTCACTATCTGTGGTTTCTGAAGGGATGTCACAGGTAATGTACTTTTCAATAAACTATAAAACAGTAGCATCACTATCATGGCCACATTTTGGAGCATCTTTTATCAACAAAACCATGTGGATGTGCGGTGCTCCACTGGATTGATATTCTTTTCTCCAAAAGAAGTGTTGCACTTATCGGACCGGAGGGATAGTTTTATTGCAGATTAAATGCAGCATGGCAATGAAGCAAAGGTGAAAGTGCCTTGATACATTGACAGGATCAAGAACAGAGAGTTTTCCTTGTGTTTTTATATCTATTCTGTCTTTATTTTGGTTTGTGGTGCGTACGAAGTCGCGCAAGTCATCCCATGCTTACTCTGGGCAACTTAAAGTAACAAACCATGTGGGAGGGCCTAGGTTCCTTTACATACAACGTACACCAGCATGACATTGGAACAAGTATTCTTTTGTACCACGCTTGTTTGCCAGGAAATTCGTTATACTTGACTGCAAAACTTAATCTTTGTCTTTTATTTTTTTAAGCAGTTGGGTAGCGGATATGTTAAAAAAGTTAGAGCCTGTTTTTAATGCGTGTGCAACTCGATAACATAGAGTTGCTAGCTCACTTTCAAAGAGGAGGTGGAAAAGAACATGCTTCTACACTTTTTTCCAATATGCTCATTGGGTATCATTTGGCTTGCTGCATTTAATGTGTTTCTAATGCATCATTAATTGTGTCTTTGGAGTGTAGTGGGTGAATTGTATACTGGTCTAAAATGTTGGCTGCAGTAACTGGATCTACACTTTCAAATTGGCCAGTTTCTGGTGACACTTGAATAATTTGGGTGGTTTCTCTTAAGTTTTCCTCTATTTTGATATCTTTGTAGTTTTCTTTTACAAATTGTAGGACTTGTCTAAGTTTGTTTAAGTCGACTCGTTTTTGGCAAATTTGTTAGTCTTTTGTTTTCACACCATTAACTAGCACAATCAAAGATTGATCTATTGGCTGTTGTACTCCTAGAGTTTGCACATTTTCTTTTAAATCTAATGGTAAGTATACTACTTTTACACAGATGTCCTTTAGTAACTCGGATGGAGGTAATTTGGCTGATTTTGGTTGAAGGCGTATTATGGCTTGAAATGGGTGCACTATTTGTATTATAATACTGTCATACAAGTTGAGCTGTTGATAAGCTTTTGGAAGTGGGAATATAAAGTTATTAGTGATAGCACGTGATGGCGTTTGGTTATTATCAAGCTTTGTTTTGCAGTACGTCACACTCTTGAGGAGTTTGTTATGTTGTATTTAGCTTCTGCTGTTTGATGTAAAGCTAATTGGAACCATTTGGGATTCTTCATTGTATTCTATTTTGTAGGCTAGATGTACTATTTTTATGCCTTTTGTAAAACATTCTGCGGCAACAAACACATATTTGGTCTGGTGTTTCAGCAGATATGTTTTGAAACTTAGCTATTTCTTTTTTGCATGTCTTTATTAGGACATTGGTGTTCATGAGGTTTTCAGTAATGTTTTCTAAAGGTACGGAATTTTTTTTTTTTTTTTTTTAAACTTCTGTTTATTGGCAGGTGGTCAAGACAGGTACAGTACATTTATCTTGTAAGTGAGAACAAACGAAAAAACAGTATTACAGCATCAATATACATTGCAACAATGATAGCGAAAGATTTACATTGTAGTAGGGCAAGCATATTACGTAAACGACAGATTCGTACTCCTATGGTGCGTGTCAGGAGGAGTCAAGTGGTGCCGGGGAAGGGGCTGATGTTTGTTCGGCACCATCCTTGCCGTTAAGGTAGCTACAGAATTCGGTCCATACACTTGCAGGTCGGGATGGAGCTGGCAGGGTGCCGATGTACCCCTCCTCGCATGTTTGTACCCACGCAAGGGCGTTCAGCCACATGCTGAGGGTAGGGGGAGTGCGGCGCTTCCAACATTGTAATATGCATCGTTTGGCAACCATAACACTGACATTCAAGAACCTCGACATTCTCGTCACATTCTCTCCTGTCCATACGCCAAATAGCAAGGCCAATGGGTCCATCTCTACCGGGGCATCTATTATCTCAGTGAGCGCCTGTGTCACCTCCCTCCAGAACCTGCGCAGCGCCACGCAGGACCAAAACATGTGAGCGTGGTCTGCTACGTTCGATTCGCATTTCGGGCATTTATGTGTCGAACTAAGCGTAAATTTTGCCACTCTGTACGGGGTGTAGTAGAGTCTGTTGAGTAGCTTGTATTGGATGCAGCGGAGCCTGGCGCTGAGTGATACCTTCCGCGTGTGTGCACACATCTTACCCCACATCTCATCGGTGATCTCAGTTTCGAGCTCTCTGGCCCACGCCTCCCGTGGCACCGGGGAGGCATTCTCTATTTTCCCCATCTGCATCTTATACAGGGAGGATACTATGCCCCTACAGCCTGCGGAGTTCGCAATGTACAGGAGTTCAGGCGAGTCAGGGGGCTCCTCTGGAAAGGAGGGCCACATTGTCCGCACCGCTGCCCTCAGTCTGTAATACTGTAACAGGTCGAGAGCGGAGCCGGAGTGCCCGGGGCGTAGTGTTAGAGGGGTAATGAATGAGCCTTCATGGTACAGGTCGGTTAGGGCGCGGTACCCCAGGTTCTCCCATCGCTGGGAGAGGTGTTGGTCATGCGTGGGGGTTAGGCCAGGGAATTGCCATAAGGGAAGCCACTTATAGTACGGACGCCGTAGTGGACCAGGGGAGAAGATGTTATTCCATGCCCTAATCGTGGATGCTACCGGGTCCCATGGAACATCCGCGCGGTAACCATGGTGCAGTAGCAGGGTCATAATGTGGATGCCATCTCCCGCCATTTTTTCCAATTTGACATGTGGGGGCGGGTCGGGGTGTGTGTACCAATGGGTAGCATGCTGGGCCTGCGCGGCGTTCCAGTAAAAAGCTAAGTCGGGGGCAGTAAAGCCTCCCTTCTCGTACGGGAGGGTCATGTGTTGCCACTTTTTACGGACCGCCCCCGAGTGCCAAAGGAATTGGGCGAATGACGCGTGGAGCCTCTTGAAATACTGCTTGCCAGGCCAAATCGGCACATTTACAAATATATAGAGTAGCTTGGGTACCGCGATCATCTTTATGAGGGAGAGTCTCCCAGCTAGGGACAGAGGGAGATTGCGCCACCTAAGCATCTTGGTTTCAATGAGCAGCGCCGCTGCATTGTAGTTGTCCGCCAGCAGGGAGACTGCATCCCTTGACACCTGAACCCCGAGATACTTAATCCCAGACGGGGACCAGCGCAGCGGGAACTCGCAGGTCGGTTGCTGGGTTGTCATAGTGAGGGGGAAAATTTCGGATTTCGAGTAGTTGATAGTGAAGCCCGAATAAGTGCCCATTTTTGTTATGTCTCGGATGATAGGGTCCAGGTGTGTGGAGGGTTGTCTGACGTAGAGGAGGACATCATCCGCGTACAGCGAGATTATTTCCGGTGTGCCCTGCAAGCGGACGCCCTTATTAGTGTGACGGTTCCTGACATGATCGGCCATAGGTTCTATGGCGAGTGCGAAGAGGATGGGGGAGAATGGGCAGCCTTGTCGGGTGCCCCTATGCAACGCGAAGGGGGGAGAGGGGACGGAGTTGATTAGTACCCTAGCTGACGGTCCCGTGTATAACAGCTGTATGTAGGCGATCATGTTCGGCCCAATTCCCATTTTCTCCAAGACGGCCCACAGGTATTGCCACGAGACCATATCAAACGCCTTTTGGGCATCTAGTGTGACTGCCACAGCATCCGCATTCGGGTCAATTCTCGACATCACATTGAATAGGCGCCGGATGTTAAGTGCTGTAGAGCGGCCCGGGACAAATCCACTCTGGTCGGCGTGGACTAGGTGGGGCATTAGTGGAAGGAATCTGTTGGCGATTACTTTGGCAAAAATCTTCATATCAGTATTGATAAGGGACAGGGGTCTGTAGGAGCCACATTCGTCTGGGGGTTTCCCTGGTTTGGGGAGGACAGTGATTAGTGCTTCTCTTAGGGAGGGGGGGAGGGAGTGTGAGCGGAGTGATTCGGTCCAGACCTCGTGTAGTGGTGACGCTAGTATGGCCACGTGCTCCTGGTAGAACTCAGCAGTGAGTCCGTTGGGGCCAGGGGCTTTGCCCTTAGGGAGATCTGAGATCACCTGGACTATCTCTTCTAGTGAGAACGGGGCGTCTAGGAGTTCCCTGGTGTCTTGGGAGATCAGGGTCATAGGGATGGATTCCAACAGGTCATCTAGGTCGCGGGTCGTGTGCTCTGGCTGGGGACCGTACAGGGTGGCATAAAAGTAGGCGAAAGTGTCAAGAATAGCTTGGTCTGCCCATTGTCTGGACCCAGTATTATCGATATTGCTATCTATACGAGTCCCGCCTCTCTCGGCCCGGGCCAGCCTGGCCAGAGTTCTGCCAGGCCTGTCTGCCTCGCCATATCTGCGGGCAGCCGCAGGGCGGGTATGGTATCTCACTTCGCTAAGGGCATGTGTCTCAAATAGTTCCAGTTCCGTCCTAATTTTTGCTAGGGTAGCGGGTACTGGCCCAGCGGCATACTCCCGCTCCAGAGTTTTGAGCTTAGATTCGGAGCGGCTTAAGGCCTGTCTGATGGACTTGAGGACCCCGGCTTCTTTGGCAATGCACATTCCCCTGATGTAGGCTTTGAAGGCCTCCCAGCGGGTCCCAGCGGACGTGTCGGGGGCCTTGTTGGTTTCGAAGAATAGGTTTATGTCAGCCAGTATTTCTGCTCTAAAGACTATGTCTGATAGGGCGTTGGACTTGAAACGCCAAGCGGGGCGGGTCCCTGCAATGAAACCCAGCTGGATCTCGAGCAGCACGGGGGAATGATCGGAGAGTGTGCGCGCTAGGATCTTGACTTCGGATACCCTACCCATCCGACTACTCGACAGGAGGAATAGGTCTATTCTAGAGTAGCTGTCGTGTACCGTGGAGTAAAAGGTGTAGTCCCTTTCCCGGGGGTGGATTGTTCTCCACACATCGTGTAGTTTCAGGGAGCTCATGTGGGTCAGCAGCCGCTTGGCCGCTCGGGCTACCGGTCTCTTGGCCGTGGTTGTCCTGTCTAGGGCTGTGTCGAGGATGAGGTTCATGTCGCCCCCCCACACAATGGGAACCTCAACATATTTCATGAGAATGCCGTGCACCGTGTCCATGAAGTCGGGAGAATCAATATTGGGAGCGTATGAGTTCACAAGCAGGCATTCTTCGCCGGCCAATGAGCAGTGTAGGATCACGAACCTGCCCTCGGGATCGATGTGGGATGTGTGAAGCGTGAACCTTATTGATTTGTGGATGAGAGTGAGGACGCCTCTGGACTGAGTGGAGTACTGGGTATAGTACCTGTTGGGGCCCCAAGACTGTGCGAGGTTTGAGGCCAGGAGTTTCTTAGCATGAGTCTCCTGCAGCAGGAGAAGCTTGACTCCATGCCTTTGCGCATAAGCCGTAATCCTGCGAGATTTGGTGAAGTTGGTCAGCCCACGTACATTCCATGTCAGTATTCTGATAGCCATGATAATGAGTTAAGGGACATCCCAGGCGTGTATTCTCATTTTGAGCTTAAAATGGAGCTCTGTAGTGCAGCAGGCCTGCCGCCCTGTCGCACCGGTCCCGACCAACCCGCCTTTTTGAAAACAGCAAACCCCAACTTTCCCACCCCCCACCCTCACTGCCCAGCGATACCCAGCAGTGTATAGGCAACCACCCTGAAGCGAAACTTCGTGCCATCCCCAACTCGGCAACGCCTGGAAGGGAGCCCAACGGGGGCTCGAGCACAACTTAACTGCCATCAACGGCCTTGCAGCTGCAGTGGGGGCTGCTGCTGCCGTCAGGCACACCTATAATGCAACTTGAGTGAATGTCAACATATATATTCTTACCAGCATTATTAGCCAATTTAAGTGGAGGTTACAGGTAACGGATAACCGTGGATTACAGTATAGCAAGGGCGACGTGTAGTCCATTGTGGGTCCATGGGCAGCGGTGCGGCCCCGACCCCGGGGTAGAGACCTGGGTTGTATGGAGTCATGAAGCACAGGGAGGCGGCACCCCAGGCTGGGAAATATTTGCAAGGCCTCGATCTCCACCCAGGGTCAGGGGAGGCGCCCAGGAACCTCGGCATCAGTCGCCATCCATTGGTTCCTCGGGCGGGTTCACCAGGGGGACCTGAGCCTCGATGAACTTGACGGCCTCATCCGGGACCGTGAAAAAATAGCTCTTGTTGCGGTGGATAAATTTCAGGCGGGCCGGGAAAAGCATGGAGTATTCAATTTTTCTGTCCCTCAACATCTTCTTGACCCCACTGAATCGGCGTCGCTCCATCTGGACTCCCACCGAAAAGTCAGGGAAAATTCTGATGACTTGGGATTCCAACCTTAGTTCGCCCCTCTCCCTGGCCAAGCGGAGGATATGATCCCTGTCTTTGTAGCTGAGTAGTTTAGCGATGATGGGCCTGGGGAAGTCTCCGGGCTTAGGGCGGGGTGCCAGGGAGCGGTGTGCTCTTTCAACAGTGAAGAACGGGGAGAGCACAGGATCGCCTAGGAGGTCCTTGATGAGCTGCTCAACCGCGGTCTCCATGCGGCCCTTGAGTGCGGATTCGGGAACCCCAACTATTCGGATGTTATTTCGCCGTGATCTCGATTCGAGGTCATCGTTCTTGGCCTTGACCTGTCTCATGTCGCGGACGAGCTCTGAGACCGTAGTCTGGAGGGTGTGGATGTGGTCCTCATTGGTCCCTATCCGCTGTTCTGTTTCCGTGAGCCTGGACCCGTGCTGGTCAATTTGGGCGCGTAGGGAGGCGACATTAGCATTAATATCGTCCAGCTTTTCATGGAAGGAAGCAAAGTTTTTGGCCATGGACTCCATCATGGTAGTGAGGTCAGGCTGAGGGGGGTCCGGGAGTGCCTCGCCATCTTCCTGTGTCGCGGATGAGGACGCCTGGTCTGCCCGATGGGCTGGTTTGGTGAATTTGTCCATAGCGCCCGCTTTGTTGGCGCCCCGCGCCCTGTTGGACATTGTTGTGGCGGGGAGGTTCCAGCGGCTCCGGCCGGGTCAGAGATGGGCAACGGGCGTGGGGTCGGTGGATGAGGCAATGACAGGACTGTAAGCACAGGGGGGCCACCCCGTGCGCCCGCAGGGTGGAGGGGCGGGCGACAGTGTGGCCACCAAGGTGGTGTGGGCTGGTAGGGGTCCCGGGCGGTGTAGTTCCGGCGGGGGGGCAGAGGCCCCGGTCGTCCAGGGAGCCCAGGTATTTTATGCGGCTGCCAGGTGTCAGGTCAGGCCCCGAATTCAGAGTGTAGAAGGCAGGTGGGGCCAGAGCCCAGAAGCAGGTGAGGGGGACCCCCAGGTGGGGTTAGCTATGTTTTCTCCCAGGAGGCGTCAGGGAGGACAGCGCCAGGCACTCACCCCGGGGCCTCCAGAAGTGCCGTGTCCGGCGTGGGCCTGTAGCTGCAGCAGCGCCCCCAGCGATCCCCGCGGCTGGCCCGGGGGGGCGGGGGGGCCCAGCAGCGGTGTCCTCAGGATGCCCGGCTCCCTCACCAGTGAGAGCGGGCGAGTGATCCGCCTTTCCCCGCAGGGGCAACGGGCCGCCGCGACGCAAGCCGCGGCGATCGGGAGCTCCCCGCAGCCGAGGCGGGGCCGGCCTCCCTCGCGGGGGGGGCCTCGTTGGCGGCAGCGGGCGGTGGCGCGGGAGGAGCGGGGACCACAGCTCCTCCCGATGCTGGATATTCCAGGTAGCCCCCGGGGTAGCGGGCCCGCGGTCAGCGGCGCTGGGGCCCCGCGGCGTCACTGCTCCTCCGGCGGCGATCAGCCCGCCGTGGATCCGCCGTGGATCCGAGAGGCCTCGGACGGCCTTAGGCTGCACCAGTTCGGGTCTCGGGCGCCGTTTCGCCTCGGGATTTCAGGAGAATACAGCGGGCAGCGCCGCTGTTCGAATCGCTAACTTTTTGTGCCGCAGCGGAGCGGATTAGCGCTGGTGGAGCAAGGATTTAGGTGTGCCGTGACAGAGCTCCGACGCTAAGCGGCCATCTTGCTTGGCTGCTCAACAGCGCCCCCCAGGTACGGAATTTTCTAAGTCACATACAGGTCAAAAATATTTATGTTGGATCTGCTCTATTTCTTGAAGCAGTTCTTTGGCTATTCCATGTAGGAGAATGTTATTTAATTTTTATAGTTCTATAGCAGTACTTTTTGCATAGAATAGTCGATGCACATGATTCTATGTAGTAGAATGGTGTGTCGCTCACATTTTGATGTTGTTGAAAGTGCTTTTGCTAGCAGTTCCTAAAATGCAGGCTAATGAATGTCCTCACAGACCAGTGTGGCAATGCACTGGACAGGATTCTATGGTTTGTAAAGTTTTCATTTTACTTTTGTCTTTTGGTTTTACATACTGATTGTGGAATTGTCATACAATATTTAAAGGATTGTTGCCGTACATTACACATTGAGCTGCATGTTCATTTGTACACTGGGTGGTTTGTTTGGGTGAAAGGAGCATTTGGTTCAAAGTTTGTTGGGGACTTTTTGGGGAATTTTGTCTGTAAGGGTTTCTTTTGCCATAATGGTTTGTTCCACCATGTCATACCCTCGACCATTATTCGCTATGGCAGTTGTTTTTTGTTGTTCTTGTTCATAAGGTTCTTAATTGAAGTATGGTTCTGTTGGGCTTGTATGCATCCATTCACCATCACAGAAGTTTGAAAAGGTCTGTATACTGACACTACACATGTTTGGAAGTACTTTTTGTAATGTATTTATTATTTTAGTTAGTGGTTTCCTTCTGTTTAAAATCAATATAAACAATGTTCTCTTTAATAGAAAAGCACTATCAATTAGTGCTTGCAGTATTAACCTCCTGTGGTAGTTTTTAAGGGTAGATTGTGACTTTTTAGATGTCTTTATAAGATTGTAAAGAACTCTACTGTAGAATATTTTCTGTAACATCTTTTTGGATTGCTTTACCTTGAGTATGTTAACACAGGTAGATAGAGGGTTAGGTTTGTTAGTAGGTCTGCTTTTCTTTGTACATCATTTTTTACTTTTTGTTTTTGCAAGAGGGCCCTTACCTTCTTTAGTTGTGGCTGGTTCACTTTTTCTTATTTTAATCTTTTCTATAAATTGTTTCAGAGGAGGATGACTGTATGGTGTAGTTTTATTCTTATCTGCTCTACTTTTTCTTTCGTTTCTACAGAGTTGCTCTTTAGTAGGCATTTTTTGTGTCTTTTGGGAAAAGAGAAAGTTTGTGTTGGAAAGTTTTGCAATGTATATACAAGTATGGTGAATGAGTGTGTGGGTGTGATTGTATAGGTGAATGAAGTGTTGTTTCATTGTGAGGTGTTATATTAGGTGTGGTTGGGAAGGTTGTGAGAGTAAGAGTCTACAGAGGTGTGATGGTGTTGGGTTAGTGAGTAAGGCAGTGGTGGTCTGATGGAATCTATGGGGTGATTGTGCAGTTTTGAAGAACAGAGTGGGTGTTGCAATGGTAGTGTGTAGATGGGAATAGTAAGAGTGTGAATGGTGGAATATAAAGGGCTAGAGTGAAAGAAAAGTTGGTTTTTGAAAAGAGTAGGCTGGGGTAATATATAGTGGAACTGTGCTGCTGTAAATACATACATATACATAGTACATTATTGTACTTTATTGGATGCGAAGGGTATTTGTTTTTCGGTTGTTGATTTCAGTGAGGTGCTTCTTTCCTGTAACTGTAAAAGAAAGTTAACGATGAAATGTGGTAATGGCGAAGTACTTTAAGTAAGCAAGGTTCATATTTATAAAGGAACGAGGAGTGGTGGGAAAAAGTTATACAATTGGTGGACTGTTAAAAATGATTGATTTTTAGAAGCATTTCCATGAAATTTGAGAAATGTGGCTGTGCATTTATAGACACTCCATAGTGTTTTTGTAAAAGGGAAGAAAACGTTGATGGAAACGATTTGTAGTACACTTTTAAATGGCAGTTGGTGTGTGGAAGTTTAATATGTTAGGAGTATATGCATACTTGCCAACATGATGCATTCTTATCTATAGGTGTTCATGTAGTTATAGATTTTCTGTTTCCATTCTGGTACTTGTAGTTCCAATTTTCCCACGTTGAACGTTGGAGTGCAAGTCACAGAATGTAGAGAAAAAAGTAGGACTGCATGAGCAGCTGAAGATTGCAATGGGTTATGTTAGGAAATATAAATGTACTGTCAATATATTAAACTGGCACAAAATGAGTGCCAGTTACAAATGGTGTACAAATCGATTTTATCTGCTTTAACTTTCTTTTATGAAAAAGTGACAGATTGCTGCTGTAATTGCAGATATTCATTTTTAAACTTTCTTAAAAATGCTTCCAACAAAATATTTTGAAAAACACAGCAGTTTATATGTTTATTTGATATACATGTCACAGTTTTGAATCTTGAAGTTCAGTTGTTTTTATTTTTTTCTTTGCACTCTGGGACTTGTAGTTTGAGTTTTATAATGGGAGAAGTGGAATTGGAAGTGACAGAATGCAAAGGAAAAAAGAAAGACTTAATAAGCATGTATAGTTTGGAATGGGTGATGTTGGGATGTATGCATGTGCTGCCAACATATTAAACTGGCGCTAGGTGCTACTTAAAAATGGTCTACAGATCTATTTGATCTGCTTTTCTTTTTTAGCAGGAACCCTTTATATATATTACATGGCCTGTGGTAGCAACCGTGTAGTTATGGTTAAGTTGCTCAACTCGTAGGAAGAGCACTTTTTGGGTGGCTTATAACTTCACTGTAGGAGCGAGCAAACATTTGTTTCGATTGCGTCTATGAGGAGTTCAACAATGTTGGGACACCCCTATAACTTTGACCCCCTGAACTAAAATGAACACAACTTTGCATATTCATTTATTGCAAAGTTTGTTGGGAATTCATCAAATGACGCCAAAGTTATATGCCGCACAAAAATTGCTCTTTCTATGAGTATATATATATATATATATATATATATATATATATATATATATATATATATATATATATAATATATATAATATTACATGGCCACGGTAGTGGCCATGTAGTTATGGTTAAGTTGCACTTTTTGGGCGGCTTATAACTTCGCTCTCCCTGGACGGATCCTCACCAAACTTCGCAAAATAAGTATTTGGGTCACTCTGAATGTTTGGTGAGGATTCGTCCAGGGGGGGCAAAGTTATAGGGGGGGTCCCAAAACTTTTTTTTCCCCATAGACTGAATGGGAAGAAAATTTTGCTCGCGTCTACAGCCCAAACCGCTGGATGGATTTTCACCAAATTTGGACCAGGAGCAGCGGCTTGGTCCAGAAAGCGTGCTTTTGCAAATTTGGTGAAAATCCGTCCAGTAGTTTTTTTTTAACTGACCAAAAAGTAGGTCAAAAAACATTTGAGACATCTGTGTTCGGTCCGCGGACACACTTCCCTGTTCGCTCCGCGGACAGTGTCCTGATTGGCCAATCGGCTTGCGCGATGTTCGCGGACATGCAACGTGTTCGCTGATTGGACAGCGTGGAGCTTGAAGCGCGTCAGATTTTCGGTAGCGCCTGCCATCTTGGATTTGTGGTCGTCCGCGGACAGCGCGGTGAAACTTTGTTCAAAATTTGTATTTAATAGAGTGTGTTGGTGTGTAGGAGTGTTTGGGGAGGGTGGGAGTGTATGAGATAGGATGAAAGTTGTGTTTTTTTATGTGTTAGACGTTCTTTTTGTGTTCGATTTGTCTGCGGACATCACGGGTGTTCTGAAATGTTCTAAATGTTCTAAATAAACTGAATGGTGGGTGTTCTGAGGACTCAATATGTGTCCGTTTTGTTCGCAAGCATACTGAAACTGTTCTAAGAACACTCGCAGTGTCCTGAAATGTTCGCAAATAAACAAAATGGGGGTGTCCTGAGGACGTTCTCCGTATTGTTCGTTGTCAAGTTGAATATGTTCTAAGAACACTCGCGGTGTCCTGAAATGTTCGCAAATACACAAAATGGGGGTGTTCTGAAGACGTTGTCGAACACTCGCTGTGTCCTGAAATGTTTGCAAATATGAATGGGGGTTGTGGCTGACAAGTTGAATGTGTTCTAAGAACACTCGCGGTGTCCTGAAATGTTCGCAAATAAACAAAATGGGAGTGTCCTGAGGACACTGTCCGTATTGTTCTCTGTCAAGTTGAATGTGTTCTAAGAACACTTGCGGTGTCCTGAAATGTTCGCAAATAAACAAGATGGTGGTGTTCTGAAGACGCTTCTAAGAACACTCGCGGTGTCCGGGGAATGTTCGTAGGGGGTGTCCTGAAGACGCTGTCCGTGTTGTTCTCTGTCAAGTTGAATGTGTTCTAAGAACACTCACGGTGTCCTGAAATGTTCGCAAATAAACAAAATGGGGGTGTTCTGAAGACGTTTCTAAGAACACTCCCGGTATCCTGGAATGTTCGTAGGGGTGTCCTGAAGGCATAGTCCATATTGTTCGCTGGCAAGTTGAATGTGTTCTAAGAACACTCGCAGTGTCCTGAAATGTTCGCAAATAAACAAAATGAGGTGTCCAGAGGACGCTGTCCGTATTGTTCTCTGTCAAGTTGAATGTGTTCTTAGAACACTCATGGTGTCCTGAAATGTTCGCAAATAAACGAAATGGGGATGTTCTGAGGACACTGTCCGTATTGTTCGTTGTCAAGTTGAATGTGTTCTAAGAACACTTGCGGTGTCCTCAAATGTTTGCAAATAAACAAGATGGTGGCGTTCTGAAGACGCTTCTAAGAACACTTGCGGTGTCCGGGGAATGTTCATAGGGGGTGTCCTGAGGACGCTGTCCGTATTGTTCTCTGTCAAGTTGAATGTGTTCTAAGAACACTCGCGGTGTCCTGAAATGTTCGCAAATAAACAAAATGGGGGTGTTCTGAAGACGTTTCTAAGAACACTCGCGGTGTCCTGGAATGTTCGTAGGGGGTGTCCTGAAGGCGTAGACTGTATTTGCTGGCAAGTTGAATGTGTTCTAGAACACTCGCAGTGTCCTGAAATGTTCGCAAATAAACAAAATGGGGGTGTCCTGAGGACACTGTCCGTATTGTTCGTTGTCAAGTTGAAAGTGTTCTAAGAACTATCGCGTTGTTCTGAAATGTTCGTAGGAGGTGTCCTGAAAACGCTGTCCGTATTGTTCGCTGGCAAGTTGAAAGTGTTCTAAGAACACTCATAATGTCCGCGGACATTAAAAGTTTCCATAGACCATAGTTGAAATGTTTGACTCTATGGATGTGATATGCTGCGGTGGTTGTTGCTAGGGCATAGAGTCTTGGGTACATGGCCATTTGGCCATGCACCCAAGACTTTATGCCCTGGCAACAACCACCGCAGCATATCACATTCATATTTGCTTATAACTTTGGGTGAAAAACAAATGTATAAGGAACAACGGTATTAGATACTATGGATGTGATATGCTGCTATGGTTCTCCTTATTATTGTATACTTACTGTTTGGTCTAGTAACCAGAGTACATGTATTTCTTGTTAATTTCTGTGATAAATGAAAATTGCATGTTAGTATTAGTATTTTGTAATGACTTATTACATTGTATAATCAATATATTTTTTATTTTTTTTGGACCCTCATATTTAGTAGATTACAAATCAGAGTACTGTGCAATTTGCTCAGTTTCTGTATGTGTTGCTAAAATCATTGGGTCTGTGGGAGAAAAAAAAATCCATGTTGGATTAAAAAAAACCCTTTTTCTGTTATGCTACAGTTTATTTGTTTGTTTGTTTTCAGTGTTCACTTGTTGTTTCTGGCTAATGCTTTATACTTTGGCTTGTTGTATTTTTTTGGAGCAGTAACATATTATTTATTTGTTTTGATATTATAAAATTTTGGAGCAGTTAGATACCAATTGGCGTATTCTAACTGTCTATTTTTTTGATATATTTTAGTGGTATTGATTTATCTATTTGGATATTGTTACATTTTGGGACAGTTAGATACCAATTGGCATATTCTAACTGTGTATTTTTTGGTCTAATTTAGTGGTATTCATGTATCTGATTAGTTGTTGTAGAATCTTTGAGCAGTTAGATAGCTTTTGGAGTATTCTAACAGTTTATATTTTTTAACACAAGTTTACTTAGGGTTTAAATACAGTTTAGTTATCAAATTTTGGTTTTAAGAACATATATAGGGGGGGTCCCAAAACTTTTTTTTTCCCATAGACTGAATGGGAAAAAAATTCTGCTCGCGTCTACAACCCAAACCGCTGGATGGATTTTCACCAAATTTGGACCAGGAGCAGCGGCTTGGTCCCGAAAGCGTACTTTTGCAAATTTGGTGAAAATCTGTCCAGTAGTTTTTTTTTAACTGACCAAAAAGTAGGTCAAAAAACATTTGAGACATCTGTGTTCGGTCCGCGGACACACTTCCCTGTTCGCTCCGCGGACAGTGTCCTGATTGGCCAATCGGCTTGCGCGATGTTCGCGGACATGCAACGTGTTCGCTGATTGGACAGCGTGGAGCTTGAAGCGCGTCAGATTTTCGGTAGCGCCTGCCATCTTGGATTTGTGGTCGTCCGCGGACAGCGCAGTGAAACTTTGTTCAAAATTTGTATTTAGTAGAGTGTGTTGGTGTGTAGGAGTGTTTGGGGAGGGTGGGAGTGTATGAGATAGGATGAAAGTTGTGTTTCTTTATGTGTTAGACGTTCTTTTTGTGTTCGATTTGTCTGCGGACATCACAGGAGTTCTGAAATGTTCTAAATAAACTGAATGGTGGGTGTTCTGAGGACTCAATATGTGTCCGTTTTGTTCGCAAGCATACTGAAACTGTTCTAAGAACACTCGCAGTGTCCTGAAATGTTCGCAAATAAACAAAATGGGGGTGTCCTGAGGACGCTCTCCGTATTGTTCGTTGTCAAGTTGAATATGTTCTAAGAACACTCGCGGTGTCCTGAAATGTTCGCAAATACACAAAATGTGGGTGTTCTGAAGACGTTGTCGAACACTCGCTGTGTCCTGAAATGTTTGCAAATATGAATGGGGGTTGTGGCTGACAAGTTGAATGTGTTCTAAGAACACTCGCGGTGTCCTGAAATGTTTGCAAATAAACAAAATGGGAGTGTCCTGAGGACACTGTTCATATTGTTCTCTGTCAAGTTGAATGTGTTCTAAGAACACTTGCGGTGTCCTGAAATGTTCGCAAATAAACAAGATGGTGGTGTTCTGAAGACGCTTGTAAGAACACTCGCGGTGTCCGGGGAATGTTCGTAGGGGGTGTCCTGAAGACGCTGTCCGTGTTGTTCTCTGTCAAGTTGAATGTGTTCTAAGAACACTCACGGTGTCCTGAAATGTTCGCAAATAAACAAAATGGGGGTGTTCTGAAGACATTTCTAAGAACACTCCCGGTATCCTGGAATGTTCGTAGGGGTGTCCTGAAGGCGTAGTCCATATTGTTCGCTGGCAAGTTGAATGTGTTTTAAGAACACTCGCAGTGTCCTGAAATGTTCGCAAATAAACAAAATGAGGTGTCCAGAGGACGCTGTCCGTATTGTTCTCTGTCAAGTTGAATGTGTTCTTAGAACACTCATGGTGTCCTGAAATGTTCGCAAATAAACGAAATGGGGATGTTCTGAGGACACTGTCCGTATTGTTCGTTGTCAAGTTGAATGTGTTCTAAGAACACTTGCGGTGTCCTGAAATGTTTGCAAATAAACAAGATGGTGGTGTTCTGAAGACGCTTCTAAGAACACTTGCGGTGTCCGGGGAATGTTCATAGGGGGTGTCCTGAGGACACTGTCCGTATTGTTCTCTGTCAAGTTGAATGTGTTCTAAGAACACTCGCGGTGTCCTGAAATGTTCGCAAATAAACAAAATGGGGGTGTTCTGAAGACGTTTCTAAGAACACTCGCGGTGTCCTGGAATGTTCGTAGGGGGTGTCCTGAAGGCGTAGACTGTATTTGCTGGCAAGTTGAATGTGTTCTAGAACACTCGCAGTGTCCTGAAATGTTCGCAAATAAACAAAATGGGGGTGTCCTGAGGACACTGTCCGTATTGTTCGTTGTCAAGTTGAAAGTGTTCTAAGAACTATCGCGTTGTTCTGAAATGTTCGTAGGAGGTGTCCTGAAAACGCTGTCCGTATTGTTCGCTGGCAAGTTGAAAGTGTTCTAAGAACACTCATAATGTCCGCGGACATTAAAAGTTTCCATAGACCATAGTTGAAATGTTTGACTCTATGGATGTGATATGCTGCGGTGGTTGTTGCTAGGGCATAGAGTCTTGGGTACATGGCCATTTGGCCATGCACCCAAGACTTTATGCCCTGGCAACAACCACCGCAGCATATCACATTCATATTTGCTTATAACTTTGGGTGAAAAACAAATGTATAAGGAACAACGGTATTAGATACTATGGATGTGATATGCTGCTATGGTTCTCCTTATTATTGTATACTTACTGTTTGGTCTAGTAACCGGAGTACATGTATTTCTTGTTAATTTCTGTGATAAATGAAAATTGCATGTTAGTATTAGTATTTTGTAATGACTTATTACATTGTATAATCAATATATTTTTAATTTTTTTTTGGACCCTCATATTTAGTAGATTACAAATCAGAGTACTGTGCAATTCGCTCAGTTTCTGTATGTGTTGCTAAAATCATTGGGTCTGTGGGAGAAAAAAAAATCCATGTTGGATTAAAAAAAAACCTTTTTCTGTTATGCTACAGTTTATTTGTTTGTTTGTTTTCAGTGTTCACTTGTTGTTTCTGGCTAATGCTTTATACTTTGGCTTGTTGTATTTTTTTGGAGCAGTAACATATTATTTATTTGTTTTGATATTATAAAATTTTGGAGCAGTTAGATACCAATTGACGTATTCTAACTGTGTATTTTTTGGTCTAATGTAGTGGTATTCATTTATCTGATTAGTTGTTGTAGAATCTTTGAGCAGTTAGATAGCTTGTGGAGTATTCTAACAGTTTATATTTTTTTAATATATTTTAGTGGTATTGATTTATCTATTTGGATATTGTTACATTTTGGGACAGTTAGATACCAATTGGCATATTCTAACTGTGTATTTTTTGGTCTAATTTAGTGGTATTCATTTATCTGATTAGTTGTTGTAGAATCTTTGAGCAGTTAGATAGCTTTTGGAGTATTCTAACAGTTTATATTTTTTTAACACAAGTTTACTTAGGGTTTAAATACAGTTTAGTTATCAAATTTTGGTTTTAAGAACATCAAATAAACGTTTGTAAGATTTCCTGGTAATCTCTGCTTTAGAGTAATGGTACTATCATTACATTCAAACCATCCACATTTCTTTTTTATATATGCAGTGTAGTGCCCTGAATTGGTTGTGGCTCCTGCGTGGTAGATTATACCTTTTGTTGTGAAGGTTTTCTTACCAAGTGATATTTGACCATGTGTGAATCCAGTCAGCTTGCAGTTGTTTTTGGTACCATCTGCATTGTAACGTAGAAGCATTAGTATTATGTATTTACTATGTGTTTGTATTACTAACGTGGAGCGATTATCTGAATTGCAGGTAGAGCATAATCTACCATGGTTTGCATTTTGTACAAGTCGCTGAAATGGAATGTGTTCACAATTTGGTATTGATATATATGAAGCGTTCATTGGGGATTTCTTCTTGTGTCACATTGTTGCAGAGAGTGCATTTATGTTTCCACATGTATGAAATATGAAAGATTTCATTTATAGGTATGTTTTTGTTTTCCAGTACTTGTAGTAAATACATTAGAAATTATTGTGGATCTTCCTGTGAGTTTATAGTGAATTTCACCATTCCAGCACAGTAGTCCAATTGTTGTCTTATTCCATAAACACTATACGTGTTGTCAGGATTGTTTGCTGCATTTCTGTGAAGTACTAACATTTGCAAACACAATGGGTCTGTACTGTGCAAGTAAATGTTGTCAACAATTGGTGGTAATTGAAATAGAATATTCATTGCTACATTTGCGTAGCAACTTACACCAACTATATTTGAGAATTTAAATGGTCCAGGTAGTTCTGTATCTAACTGCTTTTTTTGGAGTTTGTCTTCCTTCTTTAAAGAAGTACCTGGTTTACTTTCCCTAATTGATTCTTTTTTGCTTGTGGTACTTGATGAAGTATTAGTTTCTTTTACTCTCTTTGGAGGATTTGCAGTGACATCCTGTTGCATTTCTGTTTGATTTATTTTTCTTTTATAACGTTTTACTTTTTGTGGAACAGAATATGTGTTTAGGTGGGGGGGTGTTTAGTGAGCGAAGTCTATTGTATTCTAAAATGCAAGGAATATCAGCGTTTATTTTACTTGCATCAAAGTTGATTAGAAATAGACCGTCAAGTGTACGTAAGCGTGATAATGCTACATAGCTCATGACTTCTTTAAAGACTGTGTTACCAATATCTATCATTTCTTTGTCTAGGGTAAGACCTTGTGATTTATGAATCGTGACTGCGTATACAAGAGTTAGAGAAAATTGTTCTCTGCGTACATACATATCTTTGAAGAGAAGGAATCTAGCTGTTGAGCGTCCTATCCTTTTTACTTCTGAAAGTTTGCCAAAGAGTATATTGACAAACTGAATTTTGTTGTCGCGTGGGTATGTTTGAAAGCCAACAACTGTACCCAGTGCTCCATTAACTAGTCCTTGGTCCACGTCAAGGTTACGTTTAAGCATTACTCTGCAATTTAAGGATAATTTTAATATCTTTTCTAAGCCTGCTGTGTTTGAGATTGATTTTTGTAAACTATTTAGTCTTGTTGTGGCTTGGTCACACATGGGTAGTGTCATACCATGTACATTTAGTTTGTCTGTGGCGCTAATTTCCATGATTGGTTGCATTTCTTTACTTGCATGATTTCATTGAATTTGAAACAGCTTGCAAGAGTTGGCATTAAGGCCATACAATTGACATTTTTGTGGGCTAGTTTTTCCATAACATCTGTAGAACATACATTATCGCCATAAAGTGCATTAATGTGCCGGGTTTTCAATATTGCTTCTGCTTCTTTAGAACATATACCAACTCTGATACTTTTTAAAATGTTGGCATAAGTGAGATCTGCAGATTGCCGCATGTTTTCTGTTAATTCTCTGTATTGGAAATGTTGCCAAAGGTTGGCATTTCCAATGCTGCCAACAGTTTTACTGCAGAGTTTGTGTCCTAATGTTTTAAAAATAGGCTCACCTTTTACTGGTGTTAATTGAAGCAGATCTCCAAAAACAATAATGTGTTTTCCTGCAAAGAGCTCTTCATAGTCTGTTTTGAGTACTTCTTGTAATCTGAGGTGAATCAAAGCTAACATCAGGTTGGAGACCATGCTCACTTCATCTGTTAGTAGCATTTTCATTTGTTTCAATACTCTGCGTAATTCCTTTGCAGCTTCTGCAGAAAGTTTGTAATATTCTAATTTGTTCTGGTGTTCTACTGGTAATAGTAGTAATCGGTGTAATGTAACACCACCTATGTTGTAGGCAGCTAAACCTGTGGGGGCAGTGACAACAGCTGACAGTTTGTTGTTTGTCAATTGTTGAAGGAACTTACTAATGATTTTGATTAGGAATGTTTTGCCAGAACCAGCTTCACCACTGATGTACAGTAGTATAGGTTTATAATTATGGCAGGAACATTCTTTATTTTCATGTTTTACACCATGTGCAATTTGTTTTGTTACTTCTTGAAAACTGCTACTTTGCTCATTGTTTAGTTTTGATTGTAGTATAGTTAAGTCTTCCTTATCTTCATAATGACACATGGTGTTTTCTACTTCTATCATGGCTAATTCTGCCTCATTTATTATTAGTGGTTCTCCCAGTGGTTCTTGGCTTCCTGTTACAGAAGGTTGACTACTGTCAGGAGTGTCCTTATCTAGTTGGGCTTGGAGTTCTTCTTCGTGTTGCTGTTCCTTTTGCAACATTGTTTTGTACTGTGTAAAGTTTACATCAGTTATAGTGCTTTCATTTGCTTTGAAAGCATCCTCATATGAGTCATAGTTATCTAGTAACTGTTCTTCTTTTCTCCATGGTTTGAAGAGTTGTAGCAGGGACATGTAATATACTTCTTTATGTTGAGGAGTCTTTAATGACAATTTCATATGATTAATTAAATTTGGTTTAGTGAGTTTAACTAAGCTGCCTTCACAGTTCGTCACTCTATATTTACCTTTTTTTTCATCAGGTTTCATATTATTTTTGTATGTGTAGTTTTGGGCTATGTGGTATAGACACATGTTTTCCAAAGTATTACTTCTGTTTGGGTAGTATGTGTCTAATAAATTGTTTGGCTGTTGGGATCATGTTTGGCTATTGTTTCTATATCTTCATATAATTTTAGAACTCTTTTTCTAGATTTAGCTGGACCAAGATTTAGCCATACTATATTTTCAGATTTACCATACAATGCAGTACCAGTTAAACGATCAGCTGCTTCATATGATCCACGTTATCTATGGGTGAGCATTTTTATGCCCAAGCTGTATAATTTCTGAGATACTGTTTTATCTGATGACAGGTCATTCCAGAGGTCTTGGAGCTCTGTCTTTTCTGCTTTAGTTAAGTATGCTGTGACATATCGTGCAACTGCAGTAGAATTGTCTGCAATGTACTGCACATCTATGTTTGCATTCCATAAGTGGGCAATGATTGCATTATAATCATTGATATATTTTTCTTCTTCTTTTCTTTTTATGTAATATGTATTTTTAGGTGACTTACCTTTAACACTATGTCTAACTGAAGACATGAGGTTGTTCACTTGACCTGCATTTGTAACTGGTCTAGGGAAACCAAATCAGCATTTGGTGTAGTATTTCCCTTTGTTTTTGTATTTGCGACGACAATATTTTCCACATTTGTGTCTTTGAAATTGTAAAATTTGTGCATGAAGATCACTATTTGTGGCTTCTGATGGAATTTCACAAGTGACATATTTTTCAATAAACTGTAAAACAGTGGCATCACTGTCTTGACCAAATTTAGGAGCATCTTTAATGCATAAAAGCATGTGGATATGTGGTACTCCTCTGGCTTGGTATTCTTTTCTCCAAAAGAAGTGTTGCACTTCTCCAAGGGGAGGAACAGTTTTATTACAAATAAAATGTAGCATAGCAATGAAGCGATGGTGAAAATATCTTGAAACATTAACAGGATCCAAAGAACAAAGTTCGCCAGGTGTTAGTATATCTATGTTTGTTTTGTTTTTATTTGATATGCGTAGGAAATCATGTAAATCTTCCCATGCATATTCTGCACAACTTAATGTAACAAACCAAGTGGGTGGACCAAGGTTTCTGATCATACAACGTACATCTCCATGACGTCGAAACCAGTACTCTTTAGTACCACGCATATTTGCTAATAGATTTGTAATATTTGATCATCCTTTTGTTGCACTTTTTCTAATAATTGTGTAGCTGTCATATTTTGAAAGTGTGATCCTGATTTTAATATGTGTGCAACTCCGTAACATGAAGTTGCTAGTTCACTTTCAAAGAGTAGGTGGAATATGTATTCCACATTTTGTCTAAATCTGGGATCTTCAGAATACATCCGTAATGAGCGGTATTCTGAAGCTGATATTTGAATAGGTCTATCATCATACCTTCCTCCTTTGCCAGTAGGAAAGAGTAGAGGAAAAGCACATGCTTCTATACTTTTTGCCCATATGCTGATTGGCGATCCCTTTGTTTGACGCATTTGGTAAGTTTCCAGTACATCTTCTACGGTGTCATTACAGTGCAAATGATGAATTGTATAATGGTCTAAAGTATTTGATATTGTAGCAGGATCTAGTAGCTCAAATTGACCAGCTTCTTTTGTTTCTTGAATTATTTCAGTTGTATCTTTCAAGTTTTCTTCAATATTAATTTCTTTGTAATATTCATTATTCTCTTTAAGATATTGGAAGGCTTGTCTAACTTTATATAAATCTACCAGCTGTTGCCATATTTTTTTGTCTTTTGTAGGTACTCCATTTACTAAGATAATTAAAGATTGCTGCATTGGAAGTAGCACTCCTAGAGTATTCACATTTTCTTTTAGATCTAACGGTAAATAAACTACTTTTCCACAAATGCCTTTTACCAATTCAGAGGGAGGTAATTTTGCTGTTTTTGTTTGAAGGCGTATTATTGCTTGAAATGGGTGTACTGTTTGAATTATGATGCTCTCATATAAATTAAGTTGTTGTAGGGGTTTTGGTACTGGGTATAATTCCAAATTATTTGTGATAGCACGTGAAGGAGTTTGGTTGTTGTCAAGTTTTGTAGTGCAGTAACTGAAAAGTATTAAGGGCTCAGTTATATCGTATTTGTTTCCTGCTACAAGGTAGAGAGCTAATTCAAACCATTTAGAATCTTCATTGTCTTCTATTTTGTATGATAGGTATACAGTTTTTGTGTTACTTTTATAAAAATTTCTATGGCAACATACACATACATGGTTTGGTACTTCAGCTGATGTACTTTTACATTTTAGTATTTCTTTTTTGTATGTGTTTAGCAAAAGGTTGCCATGTGTAGAATTGTTGCTTAACTGGTTTAAAGCTATTTCATTCTGTAAATGGCTTTCACTTCCAAAATATTTTTTCTGGATATAGTCAATTTCTTCAAGTAGGTCTTTTGCTGTACCATGTAGAAGGATGTTATTTAACTTTGCTAGTGCGAAAGCAGGACTTTTAGCATAGTACAGTTTATAGACTAGATTTCTTATAGTTGAATGATGTGTTGATATCCTTTTGATATCATGGAAAGTGGTTTTAAAAGTAGGTCCTGTAATGCAGGCCAATGAATGTCCTTGTAGTCCTGTGTACTTGCGCACTGGACAGGTATCCATATTTTCCAGTAATTTAATTTTGATTTTGTCTTTGCTTTTTACATGTTTATTGAGGAATTGGCGTAAATATTTGAAACATTGTTTGGGAATGTTACACATTGATGTGCATGGCCATTTGTACACTAGACGTTCTGATTCAGTTGAATGGAGGGGTAATTCTAAGTTTTCAGTGCATATTTTTGTAAGGAGTACTTCTTGTTCCATTATGGTATTATTCACTTTTTCATAACCTCGACCACTGCTATGTATGGCAATTGTATTTGTTTGCTTTTGTTTGTACGCTTCTTCATTAAAATATGGTTCTGTGCTCGTAGTGTGATTCCATTCACCTCCGCAGATACTTAAGAAGTTCTTTCTGTTGACATTTTGCTTATTGAGAAGTCTTTTTTGTAATTTAGTTATTAGTTTTGTTAGTGGTTTCATTTTGTTTAACAGTAAAATAAATAACTTTCTTTTGAGAAGAATTGCACTGTCCATCAACCCTTCTAAGATTAATTTCCTACGATAGGTTTTAAGCATTGAACCTGATTTCTCTCCTGTTTTTATAAGATTTTGAAGGACTTTGTGACGGTACATTTTGGCTAAAATACTTTTCTTGGTGTGCTTACTTTGCACTATATTAAAATTTGAAGAAGTAGTTTTATCTGTAGTGATAGCTGATTTTCTGTTGATTGTTTTTTGGTTTGTTTTACATTTTGATAGAGGAGGCAATGTTTTTGTACTTGAAACTTCTAGTGTTTCACTAAATGACTGTATTAGCTGTTTTGTTTCAACTTTTTTCACAAATTCTGCTAGAGATGGATGCTTATGTTGGACACTTTTATTTTCATTTGCTCTACTTTTGCGTTGCTTTCTACTGACTTGACTTTTGGTAGGCATTCTTTAGGGTCTGTTGAAAAAAATAAAGAAGATATGGGTTGGGGTGTTCTGGAATGTATGTGTGCTGTGTGCATGAGTGTTTGAGTAAGATGATAAAGATGTATGTAATGGTGTGTGATTGTGCATTGGGAACTACAACTAGTAGGGATAGGTATTCTTGAATGTATGTGTTACTAAAGTGGGGTTCAGATGACAAAAAAAAGTAAGCTAGTGGTGTGGAAAAGTACAAATAGTAAATCTAATGTATACAATTAAAACAGTTGTTTGTTCTATAATATGAAAATTGTAGTGGTTCAGTTGGGTAATTTGTGTGTCCAAAAATAGGAATTTTTGGGCCATTCTGGCTGTAAATCGCTGTTTAAGACATGGAGATTTTTGGACAAAATGGTACACAATCTCTATTTTTAGGCACCGAAATAGCTTGTATTAACGTTATAGTATGTTTGATTAATAATACAAATATTATGGTGATATTCTACTTAACTTTTTTTCTTAAATTAACAGGTAACTTCTTAGTTCCTCTTTGTTCTTCGAATTTGGCTGCTTCTTTTCGGGAGACTGGTCTTCACTGCAATTGTAAAAGCTTCAAATTAGTAACTTTGTTTGTATTTAGCGATGTTTTTTAATTTAGATATTGATTTTTTTAATTGAAATCCTCAGTGCCTTCTTTAAAACCATTAAACTAATTTATTTACATAAGATACATTGCATCAGTTCAGTACATATGATATGTTCTTAATGAACAAATTGTATTGAATGACTAACTGTAGCAAAAAAAAATATCTTTACTATGTCTTGTGAAATTTATAATACACCAGTGAATACCACTATTTCTGTAAGTAAGCTGTTCTAGGTAATAGCGCCTCAATGTCATGTCTAAATTAAAGTAATTATGTAAATAAATAAATAAAAACAAAAAAATATGAAATTGTATAAGTATTTTTTTAAATATTTAAACATAGATTGTGCTTGCATGCAATTTTGTTTGAATATATGTAGTCTATATATTTCATTTAAAAAATGTTACTTTAACATGATTTGAGTGTGTGTGTATAAAGAAAGTAAATAGTATAAAGGTTTATAAGTGATAGTTGATTTTAGGAAATTGAAAAAATACAGTAAATTCATTTTACAGATTAAACAAGCTAAAAGTCTGTTTGAAAATGTGTTCATCTACTGTACAGAAAATATGCATACCTGAAGTTTGTGTTCATGCATATGGATATGCATGGAGCTGCAAGTAGAAATCTTGGAGACTTGTACAGTATTTCTGGTAGAGGGTGCTTGCCAATGATATGACACTTGTACTCAGAGAAATTCACAGTACATTTGCAGTGCTGATCTATGATGATGCAGTTAGATGTAGAGGTCTTGAATGTGATTGGTGCATGGTCATGTGATTTTTTAGCTACATCCAATGAGGGAATGGCAGAGAGAGTGAAGTGGAAATGGTAGAAGGGCTGTTCATGTTACGATTTGTCCGCGGACATGGCGGTAGTTCGCGGACATCGGGAGTTACATCCGGGGATTTTTGGGTTCAGAAGTCATGCAAATGAGAATAAGCACTGAGTCAGGAAAGTTTTGTGGGTGTGTTGTGCCAGGAGAGAGTTTCTCAGATACTCTTTTTGCTGAGAGAACAAAAGATATCTATGGCTGTGTGTTTCAGAAAACAGATTGTTTGGATTTTGGGAGATTCGTGGATACATTGGTTGAAGGTGCATGCAGAAAGCTGTGGAGTAGCTGTAGATCTTGGATTCCCACATCTGGGAGTACACTGGCATGGAGTACGTGGAATGAAGTGGTTGGACTTGCTACCTCTCTGTGCTACTTTGGAGACAGAGCAACATCCAGACATAATTGTAATTCATTGTGGAGGGAACAGTTTAGGACATGTGACTGGAATTTTTTTGCAATTTGCTATGAAAAAAGGACTTGGGAAGGTTATGGACATGTTTCCTAATTCTCAAGTGATATTTTCACGGATTGCGCAGAGACAAATGTTGCTTTGTTCTTCTTGATTTGGTCCACAAATGGAAAAAGCAAGGCGCAAATCTTAATAAGGCTGTTTGTGCCTTTCTAAGAGATTTTGGCATGTCCTCTTTTCACAATGAAAATATTATGTTTCGTAGTACATACATTTTTCGCAGAGATGGAGTCCATCTTACTTATGCTGGCTATCAGATTTTTCTGAGAAATGTACAAAATGCATTGCGACCTTTTTTGGAATTACAACAACCATTTTGAAGTAGGTGTTAAGCATTTATAATTTTTGACTTACAAACACCACCCAAAGGCTCTTTTCAGAGCCACCACTTCTTCCCAGAGAAAATTGCAATGTTTGTGATGGGGTAGCAACCCAATTTTTTAAATGTTTGCAAACTGTCCGCGGACTTCTAAAAAATACAAAGGGCCCTGCTTCATTTATTTTCACTTCTATTTTTTAACTGTGAAAGGCGGCTCTGAAAAGAGCCTTATTTCTTTTTTGATTTTTGATATTTTGTATTTGTTTTGTTTTTTTATACACGACACACTAGGAGAAGAGGGGAAAGGAAGGTAAAGGGGGGACACCAACCACAGGGATAAGAAAGGGCGAGCTGAGAGAGGAAGATGTAGAGTGGGTTTTATTTGGGTAGTGAGCAGATCTTCTCGTGCTCTGAGACGATAGTCTCAAAAGCACTACGAAGTCGCTCCCCCCTGCAGAGTACTGTGTCACAGTACATACATACAACTGTGACCCTCGAAAGGGAAGGGTCATCAGCATTCTGTATGGCCTGTGAGGCAGCTTGAGGAAGACGCTATCCCACAGAGGTGGTCCTTGTGGTGACAGGATCAGAAACAGAGGATGAAGTAGAGGAAATCAACCTGCTACGTTCTTCGCAAGGTACAACCCTGTGAATAGCCCCAGAGTGAAATGACCTCAGGTGTCGCTTCATAGTAGTGGTCCCAAAGCTGTACTTACCGTGCTTCCCGCGACTGAGTATCATTTTGCACTCATTGCAGGTAACACGGTTTGCACGAGCCTTAGGAACATTCCCATGAATGGTAAATAACCGCCACACCCAAGACTCACGCCTAAAGCGGGTAGTAGGGTTTTCCTCTACCTCATTCTCATCATCCTCTTCTTCTTCCTCCGCATCCTCACTCCTGTTCCCCTCTTCAGGCCCTTGGGGAGGTGGTGGTGGTGGAGGGGGTGGGGGTGGTGCTGAAGCAGGTGCAGCACCAGGTGGCAGTTCTGCAGCCAGGGATGCCATCTCGATGGTGTAATCAGCAAGTTGCTGGAGAAATAGCTGTGCTCTGAAGACTAGCCAGAAACACAATGAGAATAAGCTCTAGGGCGTGGTCTTTTATAGGGGTGCTTGTGCGCTGTCCGCGTACATGCGCGCTGTCCGCGGACAGATCGAACACAAAAAAAAGTTTGAAAAGTTTCAAAAGGTATGTAGAAACTCAGGATTACTATGTGGGACTTGTGCCATGGTGAGATTTTATTGAAAAATATTATGGATTAATTGAAAATGTACTTTTAATTTGTTCGGGGACCCGAACAGTGTCCGCATTCAGAACATGCGATCAGCGTGGGCGCGGTCATATGATCCGTTCGCGAACAAGTCCGCGAAGGAAGTGCATGTCCGCAGGACACCAAATGCACGGAGATTGGCTAGCGCATGCGCGTTGATGTTCTACGGACACTGTTCGGGTCCTGAACTAATTAAAATTGCGTCACACGTGAAACGAACATTTCAGGACACTGCGTGTGTTCTTAGAACAGTTTAAACTTGCTAGCGAACAGTAAGGATAGATATAGTGTTCTTCAGGACACGTTCAATTTCGTTTATGTACGAACATTTCAGGACACCAATTGTGTTCTTAGAACATTTTCAACTTGATAGCGAACAGTACGGACAGGTATAGTGTTCTTTAAGACACCTCCATTTTCGTTTAATTACGAACAATTCAGGACACCGCGTGTGTTCTTAGAATAGTTTCATCTTGCTAGCGAACAGTACGAACAGGTATAGTGTTCTTCAGGACACCTCCATTTTCGTTTATTTACGAACATTTCAGAACACCTGCACTGTCCGCGAAACTATTTACAACACAATATAAAAATTAAACTTTATTTAACATATATTAATAATTTATGACAGAGAAGGTGAGGCAGAAACAGAAACAAAAACAGGAGAATTAGGGGTTTCATCATGATTGTTATTAGGTGAAGAAGGGATGGAAGTCTCATCAAAACGTTTTGGGTTATGGAGAGGGTTTGGGAATAATTGACTGGGATATGGTGAGGAGGGACAGGTACATGTGGGGCAATGGTACAAGGTTTTTGGTTTAAAATGATCTTCCACAAATGTTTTCAAATTATTAAAATTAGTCAACAATAAATCCATTTTTTCTTCTATACTGTGAAAAGTGTTATCCATAACAGGTTTTTCTGAAGTATTTTCTATTTTGGTATGCTCTGTACAAAAATATATATATATATATGTTAAATGTATACAAAATAATAATAATTAAATGGTTTATATTATAAAGTGTTTACCATTAGTTTCACTATCTTGTGACATTTCTTCATGTGGGAAATGTTCCTCTAGCCATTCCAGAGTACTAGACATTTCTGTGAGAGAAAAAAAAAGATAATATATTTTTTTATCTAATACAGAAAGTTTATAAATATATGAATAAAATTAAGTACACTTACTATTTCAGGTAAGATATGTCCTATGTACTCAGTGGGTCTGCTCTTGTTCTCAGTTCTGTTGCGTTTGTGAGGTAATTATGTTGGAAGCCAATTTATTTTCTTGTGTTATATTCCATTTTAGAACATAGTGCATTTAAATGAATGGTTAGTGTGTTGTATATATGGGTTACATTTCTTATGTATTAGTACATATAATGTGTTTGTGTGCTTTTTTTTAAATTTGTTAAATGTTCCTATGTTATGATATAACAATCAAACATACTCCCCCAGAGTTTTTTAGGTAGTGGTACTGTTCTTTGAACATGTCTGCGAACATTAAATGAGTTCGCGGACATCAAGTACAGTAGAAGAGATTCAGTCAGTTCCATATGATATGTATATAAAGTGAAAGTCATTATTGTTAAGTTGCACTACTAAAAACCTACGAAATTCAATGAAAAAACTTTGTTAAAGGGACGTTATGGTTAAGTTGCGCTACTAAAAACCTATGAAATTCAGTGAAAAAACTTTGTTAAAGGGACGTTATGGTTAAGTTGCGCTACTAAAAACCTATGAAATTCAGTGAAAAAACTTTGTCAAAGGGACGTTATGGTTCCAAGTTAAACCGAAAAACCCTTGAAATTCGCCAGTTATGGTAAGCTAAGCAACCATAACTCGCGCCACCACCGTGCACTGCTAAGACTAACACCCAGGACATCAAAGATGACATCACAAATGTCATTGATGACATCACTGATGACATCACATGTCTGGCTCACTCTTTTTTCTTTTGCTGACATATCTAGGCCACATGGTTTTCTTCAGTAACAGTCAGAAACTAAAAATGTTATTTTATTTGTAGACGTATCCTTCAAGTAGGTTCTTACAGTAATTCCCTTAGCGTCCAGACACATCATATGAAACATATAAATACGGGAAGACACAAGCTTGAAAGACAGCAATCCTTTTTGTGCATAAAGATAATCAATAGACTTATGAGCACTTTCTGATAGTTCTGTTGTTTTTCTTTTATGGCTGTACCTTCCCTGTATATGGTCATATTTGTATACATTGTACTCACACTACTTTCCTTAGGGTCCAATCAGATCAAGTGACACATATACCTAGGGTAAATAGCAGCTTTGAAACAGAGCAATCATTTATTTGCATGAAAATAATCAGTTAAATTATGAATTGTTTCTGCTACTACTTGTGCTTTTTGCTTACTTCACTCTCCCTGTATATACCCATATTGGCATGTGTTCTTGTGTGTTTGTGTTTTGTCTATAGTAATGCAATTATGTAATACATGTGTTTTATTAGATACTTATTACATATTTCACATTACATAAAAATTTATTAAGAAAACAATTATCATTTTATTATTCAACATATTAACATTACGAATATTATACCTTCATCTTGTACGCTGCACACAATGTTATGTTTCTGTATGAGTAGCTACTAGATAGAACCCCATAATAGAATGCTATTTATATCAATGCATCGTTCAATGCACTAATTAGGGTATGATATTTATCGCAATGATCATTGACACTTGTTTCGCAACATTATAATAAGAATCCCTTGTACACATATTTCATGAAAAGTACATACACATGTGATGTCATCAGTGATGTCATCAATGACATTTGTGATGTCATCTTTGATGTCCTGGGTGTTAGTCTTAGCCGTGCACGGTGGTGGCGCGAGTTATGGTTGCTTAGCTTACCATAACTGGCGAATTTCAAGGGTTTTTCGGTTTTACTTGGAACCATAACGTCCCTTTGACAAAGTTTTTTCACTGAATATATATATATATATATATTAGATATTAGACCCAAGAAAGACTCTAATTCAGTCTGGGGCGCAACGGCACTCCGGCATTGATTGTGCTGAAAAACTCCAACACTACTCATCAAATCCACACACAGAACGTGTTTGCGGTACAGCCAGGAAGTCCTCTATTTGTAAAAGTATTTGGACAAAGAAGGCAGCAGGAGCATTGCATACGAAAAGAATGATGCGTTTCACCCTACATGGGCTTTGTCTGGTACATATATATATATATATATACATTACACGGCCCATGGTACTGGCTCTGTAGTTATGGTTAATTTGCTAAACCCATAGGAAGGCCACTTTTTGTGCGGTTTACAACTTTGCTCCCCCTGGACGAATCCTCACAAAACTTTGCAAAAAAAGTATATGGCCGGCTCTGAATTATTTTTGTTTTTGGCAAGTTTGGTGAGGTTTCGTCAAGGGGGGAGGCGTAAAAGGGGTTCCCAAGAAAACATTTTTGATGTCATCTTTGATATCCTGGGTGTTAGTCTTAGCAGTGCATGGTGGTGGCGCAAGTTATGGTTGCTTAGCTTACCATAACTGGCGAATTTCTGAGGTTTTTCAGTTTTACGTATAACCATAATGTCCCTTTAACAAAGTTTTTTTATTGACTATATATATATATATATATATATATATATATATATATATATATATATTTATTAAAAAACCTTTGTTAAAGGGACGTTATGGTTAAATTTCGCTACTAAAAACCTATGAAATTCAGTAAAAAAACTTTGTTAAAGGGACGTTATCAATGACATTTGTGATGTCATCTTTGATGTCCTGGGTGTTAGTGTTAGCAGGGCACGGTGGAGCGAGTTATGGTTGCTTATCTTACCATAACTGCCGAATTTCAGGGGTTTTTCAGTTTTACTTTGAACCATAACGTCCCTTTAACAATGTTTTTTCACTGAATTTCATAGGTTTTTAGTAGCGCAACTTAACCATAACGTCACTTTAACAAAGTTTTTTTACTGAATTTCATAGGTTTTTAGTACCGAAACTTAACCATAACGTCCCTTTAACAAAGGTTTTTTAAGGATAAGGATGAAATTTCTGAAACAAAACCACTTTTATATATTATATCACTATGAGAAAGATTGTTGGCACAGACGGAGTCGTATTTTGGTACTGCACTACGCTTAGACAATGGAAAATGCCAATATAATGTAAGTAAACCTTTAGATTATTTTATACCGGAATATAATAACAATAGCGTGGCGTTAAAGCCCGGTTAAGTTGTACTTGTTCGTTCAATGTGGCATAGTGTTTTCTACCGTGCACTATCATCGCCGAATTGGTCCCATGTCACTTAGAGGGCTCTGAAAAAGGCAGAGGACAGAGGGTGGGTTAATGGGAATAAGTTAACATACTCAGTTGCACTATCCTCGCTAGCAAATAGTTTCACGCCCTAATAAATAAAATGAATATTTTTAATGGTGAGACTAATTTATGTTTTTTAAAACAGGTACGTCCTTCCGTACTGTCAATGCCACGATTTTCAGACCCCGGCCGACGGATTTTTTAACTGCTAGGTGCAGCTACTTCTAAACAACTTCATGACCCTCACCATTTTATGGGACAATCGCCAAGGACCAATATGCCCTTACGCGGTACTAGTGGCTAGAAGCAACATACCAACCATTATGGTGGTCTAATGCCTCGTTGTTGGAACAGCCTTCCGATTATCAGTGCGACCATAGTGCTTCTTTTATCATAAACCAACACCCTGTGTACCGCAAAGGAACAGCGTGTGACTCAAGATGAACTTTTGCGGATCGACAGCAAAGACAAATGCAAATCGCTGAATATTCTCTAAACATTTGATGTCAAATAAAAGTACTTTACAAAATGTACAATCTTGCTGTTTGCTTTTAAATCACAGTTTCATATTCCGAATTGTGGCCCGCTGTGTTGTGAGATGATCTGTGTTGTTTTCCGGGTTCTGTGTAAAGTCGCGTAGGACTGGAGACGACTGGGTGCGTTTGGCTATGCACCCTGTACCGTCACAGAGAGAGACGGGGAATATGAATGCTTTGATAATGTCAGGCTTAGGGGCGGGAGATATGATTTAGTGTCGCAAAAGCAGGTCAGCCAGGTTGATGGGGCAAGTGATAGGATTATCACATAATGTCGGCATACAGCAGCCTGATTTGTTTGTTTAGTGGACAAAAAGTCGGGTAAGGCCCGTAGGAAATTGTAATGTCAACGGACATAAGGAGGGTTCTTAGAACACTTTCAGCCTGACAATGAACAATACGAACAGCGTTCTCAGAACACCCCCATTTTGTTTAATTGCAAACATTACCTCCACATCCACTCTTCCTCGTCCAAGTACTTACTTCAAGAGGCCCCTGCCTCCGACACAGGACCTTCTTCTATTTCTTTAAATTCCTATAACTCCTCCCCACATCCACATCACTCAGTTTCATATTACCAAGCCGGAGCATGGGACCTTTCCTGCAGGGAAGGTGAGGAGGGTCGTCAGTACTGTGATGAGGAAGAGTAGGACTAGGAGTAATGAAGATTGCCGGTAAGTAATCAGAGCATTTCAGGACACCGCAAGTGTTCTTAGAACACATTCAACTTGCCAGAGTACAATACGGACAGCGTCCTCAGCACACCCCCATTTTGTTTATGTACGAACATTTAAGGACACCGCAAGTGTTCTTAGCTCAATTTTAGCTTGCTTGTGAACAAACGGACACATACTCCGTCCTCAGAACACCCCACCATTTAGTTTATATAGAACATTTCAGAACAGCCGTGTTGTCTGCAGACAAATCGAACACAACAAAAGTGTCTAGCATATAAAAAAACAGAACACTGAACCTATCTCATACTCCCCCACCCTCCCCAAACACTCTTACACACCAACACACTCCACTAAATACAATTTTTAATCCAAGTTTCACCGCGCTGTCCGCGGTCGTCCGCGAATGCAAGATGGCGGGCGCCACAGAAAATCTGACGCGCTTCACGCACCACGCCGTCCAATCAGCGAACACGTTACATGTCTGCGGACATCACGCAAGCCGCTCGGCCAATCAGGGCACTGTCCGTGGAGCGAACCGGGAAGTCCGTCCGCGGAGCGAATGGAGATATCCCTAATTTTTTGCCTTACTTTTTGGTCATTTTAAAAAAACTACTGGACGGATTTACACCAAATTTGCAAAAGCATGCTTTCGGGACCAAGCCCCCGCTCCTGCCGTAAATTTGGTGTAAGTCCGTCCAGCGGTTTGGGCTGTAGGCGTGCGCAAAGTTTTTTCCCATTATGTCTATGGGAAAAAACAAATGTTTTGGGACCCCCCCTCTATAACTTTGCCCCCCCTGGACCAAACCTCTCCAAACTTTGCAAAAAAAATTCAGAGTGGGCCATATACTTCTATTCCGAAGGTTGGTGAGGATTCGTCCAGAGGGAGCGAAGTTATAAGCCACCCAAAAAATGCTCTTCCTATGGAAACACCAATTTAACCATAACTACATGGACGCTACTGCATCCATGTAATATACCAAACAAACTATCCCTTATGGTGGTGCCCCATCCTTCTCTTGCGGGTGCTTGTGTCCCAGTAAAGGGAAGAAACCGTTAAAACATTCAAACACTTCTGTGCTGCTAGTGTCCATCTTTTATGTCTGACAAACACTTCTATCTCAGCCCAAAAATACACAAGCATTCAATCCCACATGTATAGTGTTAAAACATAACTTTTATTGTTGATAAAATGTCATCAAGTAAAAACAGCAGAGTCAGTACAGACTTACGATCCGGTTGCACAGTGCTACAACCGCTGTTGTTGTGTCACAAGTTCCATCCCTGCTCTGGGACTCCCTGAGGCTATTCTTTATAGCCTGAAATATAACGTGCTACATTTATTTCTACCTTCTCATGGGATGCTCGTTATCTCTGGTCATGTGACCACTGTCTAAAACACCCTTAAATATGCTGGAAATAGTGCAGCCATCTTTATATTGTAAACTGGCCCTCTAACATGCTGTGTACAAGTAAATACATCTTTACATTTAAAAAAACAATCATAATAGTTTACATGTTGTTGATCCCTTCTTGATCTATTCATCTGTGCTTTTAAACTGCCCACTGGGTTTAATACCCACCTTTAAATTGTCTCACCATTGCAGTCAACCTGTACGGCCGCAAGTTGTGCACTGTAAACCCTTAAAGCCAGGTGTCTGTCAGCAGCATTCATATTAAAATCAAATCACCATTAATACATAATACATGCTACTAATTGCAAAAATATTGTTTATAATTTCCACAAAGATGATTTGTAGTGTAACGTGGGACACAATCATATCCAAATATGCTAGCATTATTATTGATAGCATTTTTGTAATTATAAAGTAAGTATGTGCAAAACCGTGCACATAAGAAAACCTGACTAAATAACTGTCCTCACAGTAAAGATGTTTCTACACTTGTTTATAAAAGTGTCTGATATGTGCAGTGGCTTAAGCTTGGAAGCTGGATAGAGCATAAGTGGACTATCGATCAACCTTAACACTCCTATACATCTACATAAAGTGACTCCATGCTTTAAGTGTTAAAGTGTATATATAATAACTATGGATGCAACTACAAATTAATCTCAAATTGATATTAGTAACTGGATGACACTCATCACAATGTCTATTCCTTCGTGGTGCTCCAGTATTCAGGCCACTCTCCTTAATAAAATCAAACTTCTACAAGAAAAAATGCAATCTCAATGAGAATCTCTACCCAAACCTGACATTATGCCCAAACATACCTTCACCCCCCCTCCAACCCTCATTTCTCCTTCAGAGACGTCACAGAATCTGAAGTAGCTGACCTCATCCAACACACCAAACCATCCACTTGCAAAGGGGACACTTGCCTACCAACCATTATCAAAGAGTGAGCTGAAACCATATCCCCCATCATCACAGCATTTATCAATGCCTCATTCTCCACAGGAACCATGCCACAAATCTTAAAAGAAGCATGGGTCCATCCAATCATAAAAAAACCTTCTCTAGATCCAACATGCCCCACAACTACCAGCCCATAACCACTGTCCCCTTCCTTCTCATAATTCTTGATAAAGCTGCCCACACACAGATCCAACATTACCTAGAGTCCAATGCCATTTTAGGCAAGTGACAATCTGGCTTCCGCAAAGGTCACAGCACAGAATCTGCCCTCCTTGACCTAAAAAACCATATCACAGAGATCATGGACAGGGGCAAACCAGACTTCCTACTACTCCTAGACCTTGTTGATAACAACATCCTCACTTCCCATCTATCAAACGCAGCCCACTTCTCTAATCATGCCACCACATGGATAACTTCCTTCTTAGAGGGCAGAGCCATGAAAGTTCACTCCGATCACACCAATGCAGACCCCACCACCATCCACTGTGGAGTTCCCCAGGGATAATGCAATGCCCCGACTCTCTACAACCTGTTCACAAGCCTCTCTTTGACAAACTGGATTTGCTCGGCATATCCTACACAAATTATGCCGACGATACAGAGGTACTCCTCCCCCTCACTGGCGACCAAGATAAGGCAGCCCTCCCTCAAATTGACACCACCATTCAAACTTGGATGCCAGCGAACAGTCTATGCCTTAACGGAGACACACTGAGGTAATTCTCATAGGCACCAAGGAAATTCTGCCCAAACTCGACATAAAATACACAAACTTTAACATTGACAACACCATTATACCCGTCTCCTCCTCTGTCAAAATCTTAGGAGTATTCTTTGACGCCACTCTCTCTATGAAACACCAAGTTAGTGCCATCTCCTCCGCTGCCGCCCACACCACCAAACTCATTAATGCCATAAAACCCTTTCTAACCAGCCAGAACTGCCTTTGATTGCCGTAGCAACTATCGGAGCTAAGCTGGACTATTGTAACACACTCATTGCAGGCAACTCAGCAGAAAACATCAACCGGCTGCAAATAGTACAAAACAATGCGCTTCGAGCAGCCCTTAGCATACCCAAAAGAGACCACGTCACACAGGCAAGACAAGCCACCCACTTGCTCTCCGTCAAAGAAAGAGTTGAGTCCAAGATCCTCACTATCACACACAAATGCCTCATTCTTACTGCCCCACCCTACTTATCAGAAACCATCAACAGAGTCACCTCCACTCACCCAGTAAGAACCCATCACGCCAACCAACTCTGTATCCCTCCCATCAAAAGATCTAACGCCGGAGGCATCGGATTTCCCTACCTAGCTCCTAGACTCTGGAACGCACTACCATGCTCTATAAGAGCTGAATCGTCCCTTGCAGCCTTCCACAAAACCTTAAAAACCACTCTCTTCAAGTAATCCCATCTTCCCCCGGCCCATATTCCATACACCCTCCATACGATCGCTATGCCTCCCTCTCTCCTCTTGTCCTCAACAATGTTGCCTCTCACATGTATGCTCAGTAACCAAGTCTGAATGCTCTGTAACCTCCTCTAAACAAGTATGTTTACCACTGTAACAACCTGTAACTAAGTTTTTGCATCCCTATGTAACCATCAAGCCTCATTGTAACAGTTCTATGATGCCTTAGGGCTGCTGTGCGCTCTATAAATACTAATAAATAAATACCACTTATATATACAAGTGGCTACTTTGTGTGGCGGCTGAATAGAGCATCGACAGAGCCCAAGTGGGCTATCAATCAAATTAACAACTCCTAATGCATTTACATGAAGTGACTATGTGCTTAAAGTGGCAAATTATACCTATTGTAGTTACAGTAGCACATCAATGTGGATTTCACATTGCCATATTCACAATAGTGCCAGATACTCAATCTCAATGAAGAACATTATGTACTTATTTATATCGATGCATCTGTTTGTTGCGTTAATAAGGATTGTTCTGAGCACTGCATATTCCACACGCCTGGTACTAATAGCAACCAGTCTCAGGCCTTATGTAACTGACATTAGGAAATAGCATCTCCATCAATCTATCTGTTTGCATAAAGAGCCCAAATCATTGACGTGGTCAATCCCACTAAGTCCAATGCACTCATACATTGTTGCAGTTACTTCATGTTACATTATTCACAGGTATCACCAGCTACGATATATTTTCATTTTAACACAATCATTTTACAACTCAGTTCTGGATGCTCTCATTATATTCCCCATTTAACACATGGTGGAATATCAAATATTTTTCAGTCTTCCATTAAATGGATTGCTAGTTCCTCACCAGCATTATGTCTTTTAGGTTTTTTGTGTCTCAACTCTAGTTTTTTCAGTGTGCGCTCTCTGTCCCCACTTCTTTTATGCATAGGGATGTGTGATAATACAAAACATGTCATCACATTTGCATCACTAGCATGCTTTTCAGAGAAATGTACACCTAGAGGGTAATTAGTATCCTTATTTGGAATAGCTCTTTAATGTTGCAGAATTCTTCACTTAAATGGCAATTGGTGGTGCCATTATACATCAAATTACAAGGGCAAACTATGGCATATACCACACATTTGGTAAGACAATTAATTCTCTGCTTGATCTTCCAAATATTTCATTCATTTATTTATTTGTTTTGGTTTTAACAAAAAACCTTTACAAAACTAAAACAACAAAATATATACATCTTAAATTCAACATAACTGTAAAATGTACTCTTCAAAAAATAGAATAAAAACAAATTCATCACTATAAAGGAAGCCAGAAGAACATTATATACAATAAAATCATGCAAAATCACTTGTTAACTTTATACATCCAAATCTTAATATACAGAAAAGTAGCATGAGAACTGCATATCAGCATATGTTTCATACCCAACTCAATTCCTACAAGGTAATTAGGGCAAATTTTTCTGATAGAAATCTTACAATCGCTAATTGAAGACCGTTGCCATAATATGTCCAGGTCGACTCTCTCCAAATTCCACACAAATCTCCCAAAATATTGAGATCTATAAGGAGATAATACCGGGCAATCGACAAGAAGGTGGCGCAGAGTTTCCTCTAAACCCACTCTAAACCCACTTTCTTACAATGCCTACATAAAATGGAGGCTGGAGGCAGCTTTCCTCGAATTTACATTATCTCGCCAGTTTGTAATACATTAAAACGTAATCTCATAAATAGATTTCTCCACTTTTTGTTTGGAAAGCGGGGTGATAAGTATGGCTCTGGATAGCCTAGATATTTAAAATGGGATACTAGATGGAAACTTGCATCGTGTTTGCCCAGTCAGCATATTGCAACAACTTCTTGACTCTTTGAGGGTTACTTACTAACATTTCAATATTAGACATGACTTTCTTTAGAAGCTGATTTGACAGTCCTGCAAGCTTTCTGAGAAATTGTGAATTGGTGGTATCATTTCGCAATTTTTGGCCCAAGTCATAATACAGATTTTTGCATTCCTCCATGATCAGTTTTCTGGACAGACAAACACATTTCCATTCCAATATACTTTGTATTGATTGCAGACCAAGTTCAGATCTCAGAGCCGCTATGGGAATGCATTTTGGGAGGCAGAAGGTCATTTCACGCCATATATTGGCTTCTAATTTGCCAAGATCGATGTTTCCTGCATTGTAAAATAGCTCCAAGCCATAACATATTTTAGGTCGAACTTTGAGTTTGTAAAACGTAACAGAGGAGCCCAGGAAAATGCAAAAAACTTGCGCTCGACCATCCTCATTTGCACTACACTCAACTTGGCCCTCAACGTAAAATGATTTCGCAACTGGCTGATATTAGACCTCTCAAATATCAGAAAGCCCAAGTATAGCATTGAACTTTTCACTGTCAATTTCTCCTTCCCAAGAACCATCTATATGGGCACGGTTTATTCCTTAAGCTTAATCGCATTACGTGTGATATATGAACGTTTACGATCAATGCATTCAGGGTGATATAGTTTGCAAATGCAGATAATATGCACTGGAGTCCAAGAGATGTTTTGTCCATCAATAAAAAATCACCTGCATATGCACACCAACTTACTCTCATTCCTTCCAACATGGGAGGAAAGAAAGAGGAGTTCTGTAAAGTAGGGCCTATATCACACATATACAGGTTATGTAAGGCGGGGGCAAAAATACACCCGTGCCTCAGCTCATTGGAAGTCTTTATTGGTAAGGATAACAGTCCTTCATTGTTTAAACAGATTTGGATTTTGGATTCTTCATGGAGATATATTAAAATAGACAGAAGCTCCAAAGGAAGACCTAAAGATTTCAATTTTGACTAAAGAAGTGCTCTATCTACTAAATCAAACACTAGAAATAGATCCATTGTCACTAGATACACGGGCAGCATTTTTTTCCCATCCTAATTCTTGAAGTAAGGTAATCAAAAGGCCTCCCACCTCAGTGCCAACTCTTTTCCTAAAGCCAAATTGTAAGTTTGATATAACGTTCTTTGAATTAGACCATTCTTGAATTTTCTGCAATATCAGACTTGAAAATATTTTTGATTCTGCGTCTAATAATGCGATTGGCCGATAGTTCAGTGGCAAGGATCTATATCCCTTTTTATAAATAGGCACTATATACGAAAGGTTCTATGAACTTGGTATACATTTTGTGATAGATATATCTGCACACAACAAACTGAACGCTTTTGCCCAAGTATCAGCATCTTCCTTCAGAACTATATTAGCAAGGCTGTTTGGGCCACTGGCCCTAGATGAGCTAGATTGTGTAATTTTTGAACGTATTGCTGCTATTGTAAATTTACAGTTCCAAGGGGCTTGCAGAATTAAATTTGTGCTTACAAATGAGGGAGCTCTGGCTGCATTTAAAGAGCTAAAGTAGCCAGTCCATACTTGTTCCTTAATAGGATAGTTGTGATTTAATTCTGGGTATCTTGTTTGCATTGATGAGTTTCCAGAATTGTCGAGAGGATCCATCTTTCAATGCTAATTGCATTTTTTCATTATCTGCTTGGAGCATCTTGGTTTTATGGCCTTTGTGCCAGTTTTTATATATTTGTTTCAATTTCTTTGCCCCTGCTCTTCCCGATTCCCCAGAGATATCTATGGATCTGAGATGTCTTAGATGTCTACATAACTCATTTTTCGCCCTACGAACTAAGTTATCATAAGTGTGCAAGTGAGTTACTGTGATTGATATTTTTGATTGGGCTCAGGTCGATTTTCTGATCTGTGAATCAACGTAGGGAATGCATTGTGAGTGAGTGAATCTCAGAAACTTCTCTTCTTGGGTAGTGCTATGATGGTCTGATGTAAATACTCAGTTAAAATCATACACATTCCTAGAATGCCAGCTAACCCATTTTTCTGCTTGATTTATGTGTATGTCTTGAGTCATATGAGGCTGAATTTCCGGAATTCTTGAAATCTCAATCACAGCCTCAAGTATCCTATGGTCACTTGCAGAGGAACAAGTAATTGAGAAAGATTCTGCTAAATTAAATAGAAACTCTGAGGCATAAATGTAATCAATGGCGGAAGCTCTATTACCTGCTGACCAAGTATTCGAATCCTGGGATGGACTGAATGTAGAATTTAGAGAACGCAAACCCCAAGTATTAAAAAACACATTCCAAGATATACTGTCATGTTTCTTTCGAGGACCCACCCGAGATTCTGCGCTAATAAAGGTGGATATCCCATTCATAGTTGAATGGAAATATTTTGGATCTCGATGATTGACAAGGTAAAATGTTTGGTTATGCTTGGGATTTCGTAATTAAGATCACCAAGTGCCAAAATCTAGAGACCCTTATATTTAGTCAAGTAGTTTTCTATCGAAGTCTCAATCTTAGCAATCAGATGGGGAGATTTAGACCTGGGGCCAGTAAATATTTAAGATAAGTAAAAGAATTACTGGATTGGTACTTTCAATTTCTATTACTACCCCAATACTGTTGGAGGAAAACAGAATGACTCAATAATGACTAACCCTTCACCCAACTTAATAGCAGTCATTATCCCCCCGGAATGTCTCCCCCTTAGGCTTCTAGTGGCTAATAGATGGTCTGATTCAAAGCCATCAAAGTGCCATAGAGACGTCATCCAGGTCTCTTGTATACATATCAGATTTGATCTACTCAGTTTATGACATAGACTCGGGGAAGAGGACAGATGTGAATGACCTTGAGAATTCCAGGAAAGTATTAGTAGAGAATGTTTTTTGTTAAAGTTATTGTTTTAAAGATTGAAATTGTACTATTGAGTCCCGCAAGGATAAGGCCAGCCATCTCCAGCTAGGGTCTTCGTCCCTTTTGGAGGCTACTCCATTGACAAATTTGGGCTCGGGAGGCATCCACAACTCCACGGCCTCCCTTTGTTTATTGTCAAAAAGGGAAGACAAACCATTTCCAAATATCAAAATATCATACCCCCTCCAGTTAAATTGATCAGTTTCCGCCAATACTTTTTCAAATATCATACATGAATGAAAGACCACCCTTACATAGTCGTAACAGATGGGGTGGACAAAATATATCCTCTTGATATCCGCAGAGGATAGATTTCCCAGGGCTGGTATATCGTTAAATAGGGCTAAAGATCTTTCTCTTTTCAGTGACAGTTGTCTACCACAGTCAAATAAGGGATATAAGAGGATACTTGGATAATCCAAATTACACTGCTTTCTCCACTGGATATATTTTAAGTCTGTCTCAAGGTAAGACTTAGGCAACCTTCTCAATGCCTCGTCTATAGGGATTTGGTCAGTGTGCGGAGGCTGCTTGGCCAGAGGTGGAATATTTTCCGTTATCTCTTCCCTCAGAATAATTAGTGGTTGTGTCATGTGTGGTAGATGTTCTTTCGGTTGCGCGTTCACTTTGACTGACGCCATAACTCTGGGAAACTTTGTTGCCCAAGACCATCTGAACTGTGCCACTCTTTTCCCTCATTTGGCGGAATTTTCCCCAAAACTAAAATTCTATCCACTGTGGAGTGAATCAATAGTTCCAGGGACGACTCCATAGGTATTTGAGCTTCCAATTTTTCGCATATGTGGGGGCTATACAAGAGCCCATAGCTGTTCTGCATTTTTGTCTGAACAGTTTGTCATCAAATAGAAAACATTATGTTCCAAACAGAACTCAAGTAATGCCATGATCATTTAATTCTGTTGTTTAAAGCTGACAGACCTTGTGTCTAGGAAAACATAATTATAATTGTTCTTTTGGTATGATACAGTCACCCATCAAATTTGCAAAAAATGATTGCAAAAAATTAATTGGAGAAATAGAACAGTTAGAGGAAGAGCTGCTTAATTCAAAAGATGCAGATTAATGCAAACGTAAAGTATCCTGAATGGAAGAAAACTTGCAAAGCTTCGAAGGGGAGATCAGAATTTAAAAATAGCAGAAATTGGGATAGGTGGAGGCATATTGGCTTGCTAGTTCGAGCCTCTTCCAAGATGGCGTCCAAAGTTCCACTTAGCGCTCCAGTTCTAAAACACACTCCAAGCCACTTCCTTTCCCCACCTCTCTCTGTCTTCATCTTTGCTTATGAACAGTTCCAGACTGGTATTTGGCATGTCACTACTCCGTTAGCAAGGCGCTCTGTGAGTTATTTGCATTTCCTATCCCTCCTATCTGAGCTCTTGTCCTCTCATACTGTGCTGATAATTCTCTCCTCTATGCTCTAGTGTCAAGCAGAACGATCGTCTCCTGGCATAACTCTTTCCATTACTCACCCTTTGCTGCACCACCAGACTGCAACCATACGTTCAGTATCTTGGTTCCCATTTCACTTTACCGCATCTTTTAACATTCACCTTTTACAGACTTCCAGCTGCTTACCTGATTGCCAGATCGTGGGAGTAGATCCAACACACTGAATACTTCGGTAGGTTGGCCCCCCTCCGTTCTTACTCTTTTCATCTCACACACATCTTACCTGTCTCTCTGTGCCTGTACAGGTTACCGCTTGGTCCGGTCCTCCTGGGCAGCTCCATACACCTTCTGAGCTTCAGATCGTCTCTCATCTCCTGAGACTGAAAACCAATGGGATTGAAAGGCTTTATGGACCAGCAAGGTTTTCTCCCTGGAGGGTTTCCCTGGAGCCCTTGTACTCCCCGGTTCTTTACGCCTTGAGATCGGGGAGACAAGGGCTCTTGGGGAATTCTTATGTTCTTCACACTTTGCATCGGAAGCAGGTCAGTGCTGGGCAGTCAATTGCTTAATTGAGTATGTAATTCCGGCTGCATGACACTCATTTTTGATGTGTATTCTGTCACACGTTGGCTTTTTCCAATGGTCTACACCTTGTGTACACTAACCTAACATACTTGTATGGCTACATAGCCTCCAAAAAGTTATTGGGCCTCATTACAAGTTTGTTGTCAGTAAATCCACCAAAATACCACCAAACATATTAACCGTTACTGCCATTTGATCTGGCGGGATTACAGTCGGATTACATGTGGTGGTAGGCAGTGTTAGTCCCGATTTATTGGAGTTCATACGACTGGGGACTTTGACAGAATTATCACTGGTGGTAATTCTGCAGATGTTGCCGATTTTTGGCAGTAAAGCATCAGATTTACCTCCAGATTTTTGCTGGAGGTAAAAACTACACTTCACCACCAATGTTATATAATATGGTTTTGCAGTAAGGCAGCGGTAACAGAGTTACCTTCATTCTACCACTTTTTCCAGCACCACCATATTTGCAATCAGGCAGATTGTTTGCCTTTGTGCAATCTTAGAAGAAGGGAGCACTTCAGGAGTGCTCTTTGGTTTTTGCAAAGGTTCCTGTGGTCGGTGATATGACCCCCTATGGGGCAGACCAGGTTTTCTAGAAGGGGAACGTATTCTGTAATAAAAAACAACCTTGTCTCTTCCATGCAATTCGTTGAACCTTATTATCCTCCCTCATATTGCATATTAAGTACAAAGACCAAAGATTTCAGGGTCTCTACACCACAATTTTGAAGCTCAATGTCTCTCTATTTCTGTTCCATTGAGGCCTGTTTTATTTCATATGTAGCCTGCTCCCCATCCGTGGGAGGTGCTCTGTAAAGTAAAGGTGTCTCACACCAATGCGGCCACCTTACCTCCACGGGCCTATTGCTGAAAGGTTACCTACTTAGTATGTGCGTGTTATATTGATGCTTAAACGTAGCATAACATTAACATCGCACGACAAGAGTGATAAGAATGTGTGTATACTTTGTGCTGAGTCTATTAAACACATATATATATGTCCTCACAAAATATATCATGGGCAATGTGAATTCCACATTTTGAGCAAACGTCAAATGCTTGTTACAACCTCTCCCTTCTCTATATTTCCTAATATCATAAAGAAGCTCAACATTACAGAAATAGCAACGTTTGTTTCTTGCTGAAGTAAGCATGTCGATTGAGAAGATGCCCCTTACATTTGTTATGAGTGTCTTAGAAACAAAATGGCCTGGCGAAGTGGACAATTGTTCCAGATGGAAGGAGGGAAGACATTGCACAAACAACTTTGAGTCCACTTGAGGATGAACAGAGAGCACATTTAACCAATGACTGCAATTGTTAACATCATACAAATCGTTCAAACGCAGTTCCGTAGAGAACACGCGACATGAAATAAAAATGTGTTGTATGTGGAGAGTAAACTGGAGATTGTGTTAAATGGATAAACTACCTACCCCGAAGCTCTTCCCTTTATTGACTGACAAAATATGGCCATACATCTCTTACATGTCACAACAAATAGAATCCCGAGGTAATCAAAACACCTAGATGCAGATGCAAACACATACATAACATCAGCTAAGGTTGGGGAGCTCAGATGGTTGAACAATTGGCTACATAGCTCAGAAAGTGCTGCCAATTGAAAGATTGCATCTTATTGGTAGCAGATAACATGCTTTACTGCTTTGATGTGCTTTTTAATGTGTAATTTATGATATGATATGATAAGGCATTTGTAACGCGCCTATACACAAGTGTTTCAAGGCGCGACGAGGCAGGGGGGGGAACAAGGGGAGACAGACAACGATCTTACTAGGCCAGGTGTCATTCAGATCGCGCAAGTGCAAGGGTAGAGGGGAAGGGAAAAGTGCATGGGGGAAAGGGAGAGGGGAAAGTGCAGTACAGGGTTATTAGCATACAGCATACAGGATAAATAACAAGGGCCAGCTGGTGGCAAGTGTGAGGTAAGTGCAGACAAGTGCTGGGAAGGGGGGCTGTATGGATACAGACACAGTCCCGTAGTGCAGGGGTTGCCGTGGAGGCAGTGCAGGGGAGAGTGGCTGGGCCGAGAACGGTGAATGGCCCAGTTGCAGATTCAGTGCAGTTTCAGTAGTATTAGCAGGGGAGAGGGGGAGAGAAAGCGGGGGCAAAGAGGAAGGTTTTGAGGTGCTTCCGGAACCGGAGGTGGTTCTCCTCAAGTTTCAGGGAGGCAGGAAGGCAGTTCCAGAGGGAGGCCCCTGCAGTGGAAAGAGATCTGCCCCCAACTCGTTGTTTGGAGAAGCGGCTGACCCTGAGGGAGTTGGAGGCGGATGAGCGAAGAGCTCGAGAAGGAAGATATTTAGGAAGAGAGAGTTGAAGGTATTTTGGCCCAAGGCCCCAGACGGCCTTGTGGACAATGCAGAGGGTTTTGAACTTGTTCCTCGCAGTCACTGGGAGCCAGTGCAGTGATTTCAGTCCTGGAGAGATACGGTCCCTGGGCGTGAGGCCAAGGATAAGTCTTGCAGTCCTGTTCTGGATGAGTTGCAAAGGGCGGAGAGTAGAGGCGGGCAGATTTAGATAGAGGCTGTTACAGTAGTCCAGCTTAGAGAGAACCAGGGCTCTAGAGAGAGTGAGCTTCTGGGGGAAGGAGAGGAAAGGAAGGATACCTCTGAGGAGGTGTAGCTAGTAGTCTGACTTCTTAGATACGTCGGATATGTGAGGAGAGAAGGAGAGTGTGGAGTCGAAGATGACCCCAAGGTTTTTTGCCTTGCAGGTAGGAGCAGGAAGAGGGCCCAGAGAGGCCGGCCAGAGAGCAGCAGGGAAGGAGGGAGTGGGAGTGCCGATGAGTAGAATCTCAGTCTTACTGGCATTAAGGCAGAGGTTGTTGGCGGCACACCATTCCTGGATAGCAGAAAGACAGTCAGAGATGAGGGAAGGAGAAGAGGAGGCCGAGGGTAGCCTGAAAATGAGCTGGGTATCATCTGCATAGCACTGAAAGTAGGGGCAGAGAGCGGCGATGTGGTGGGCGAGAAGTGCCAGATACTGGTTGAACAGCCAGGGAGAGAGGTTAGATCCCTGGGGGACACCACAGGTAGAGAAGAAGATGTCAGAGAGGAAAGACCCCAGTTGGACCTGGGAGGGTCGATTTGAGAGGAAAGAGGTCAGCCACGCCAGAGCCTGACCACTGATACCGAGGTTATCACGGAGACGGTTGAGCAGGATGGTATGGTTGACAGTATCAAAGGCAGAAGAGAGATTAAGCAAAATGAGAACACATGGAATGTTAGAGTCAAGGTTCGAGAGCAGGTCCTCACGGATGTTCAGGAGAGCAGTTTCCGTGCTTCTGGCAGCTCTGAAGCCAGACTGATGGTCATGAAGACTACCAACACATTGAGCGTGGAGATTAAGCTGGGAGATGGCCAGTTTCTCCAGGAGCTTGCCCAGGAAGGGAGTGATAGAGATTGGGCGATAGTTAGCTGGGCAGGAAGGGTCGGAAGAGGGTTTCTTAAGAAGGGGGTGCACAAGGGAGTGCTTGAGAGGGGATGGGAAGACTCCAGAGGCAAAGGAGTGATTGCAGAAGTCAGCAAGGGCAGGAGCCAAGGAGTCAATGTGGTCCTTGATAGTTTTGGAGGAACAGGGGTGGACCTGTTTTGACGAGACTTTCATAGATCTGACTTGTCTTGAAACCTCGTCAGCAGAAAAAAGGGGAAAGGAAGAGAAGGAGAGAGGAGGGGTGGCTGCAGAAGAGCCAGAGGAAGGGCAGGGAATAGAGGGGGGAGGTTATAGGAGGAGAGTGAGGACAGGATGTCCTGAGTTTTTGAAATGAAGTGAGAGGCCAGTGCCGTGCAGAGGGCCTGGGAGGGGACTGGAGAGGTAGAGACTGCAGCAGGGTTGGCCAGCTCCTTGCAGATTTTAAAGAGTTTGGCCGAATTGTCAGATGCCGCAGAGATGCGGCCTTGGATAAGGGCTCTCTTCTTGGTGAGAACGGAGAGCCGGTATTGCCTTTGGAGCAGGCGACAGGCCAGTTTGTCAGAGGATGAACATGAAACACGCCATTTCCTCTCTGCCACCCTGCACTTGCGTTTAAGGGTGACGAGATCCGAGTCATACCAGGAGTTACATTTGGCTTTGGGCTTCAGGCGGATTCTAATGACAGGGGCAAGGATATCAAGAGTATCAGATATAGCAGAGTGGAGAGTGGAGAGGGCTGTGTCAGGGTGGGAGTCAGTCGAAGGGGGAGGAGGGGGCAAGAAGGTGGCAGCGAAAGCCTCAACTGACACGCGCTTCATGGGTCGGATGACCGAGAAGGAAGGTGGCAGTGATGGGGGTAGCTTTGCCTGTGGGCTAGGGAGGGTGAGGTGGGAGGAGAGGAGAAAGTGATCACTCCAGGAGAGAGGAGTGGAGAGAGGGACAGAGAGGGGAAGGTCAGAGGAGATCAGGGCATCAAGAGTGTGCCCTGCAGAATGAGTCGGCCCAGACGGGAGAATAGAGAGTGAGAGAGAGTCACAGAGGTTGCGAAAGAGTCCAGAGGGGGGACAGGATGCATCCAGGTGGATGTTGAAGTCTCCAAGAAAGAGGAGTTGAGTGGTTGAGGACAGGAGTGAGGAGGAGAGGTCCACCCACTCAGAGAGGAAGGAGGAAATTTGACCAGGTGGCCGATAGATAGTAGCCACGGTAAGGGAATGGCTAGGAGAGAGGGAGAGTCGGCAGACAAGACATTCAAAAGAGGGGTAGGTCTGCGTGGGAGTAACAGTGGCAGGAATCCACTCAGGGAAGATAAGGGCCACACCTCCCCCCGCACGGTTGGGCCTGGGCACAGAGAGGATCTTGTAACCGTCGGGTAGGAGTGTGTCAAAGCTGGTGACAGAGCTGGCCGTGAACCATGTCTCAGTGAGACCGAGTACGTCAAGGTCAAGTTCCTCAAGAAGGCGGCAGATATCAGAGGAATGTTTGACGGCAGAGCGAGAGTTAAGAGTGGCAATGTGGAGAAGTTTGCCATCTTTGAAGGATTTCCGGGGAGGGGTACAGATCAGAGGTACGCCCTGCAGAGGTGAAGAAGGAGCACGAGAGGGGGTGGGGAGGGAGGGAAGAGGCAAGTTAGTCGAGGACAGAGGAGGGGGCACAGCAGGAGAGGAAAGGAAGTTGATGAGGCGTGGGAAGCGTCTATCGAAGAGGTGAAGGTTGGCCTGAGGGCCTTGGACCAAGACGGTCCCATTAGCATAGACATTAATACATTTAAAACAATGTATTTGATTAAGTAGTGTTTCTTCTCACAAATGTATTGATTTTAAAATGTGTGTGAATTGGTGGGCTGGACAGAAATACCAACAACCAGGCTGAAGGGTTAGAGAAGTATGAATGTGTCGCAGATGTAATTCTTCCCCAACATTGAGACACTATTCCATTTGATTCTTGAATGCCAAGCTCTTGTAAAGCGTCGTGAAACATAGTCGTGGTCACCTTTTGTATGAGTTTGGATTCATAACGTTTGATCTTGTATGGCAACACATGTTCTAGGTACTTCGAACGCCGATTCGCTGCCCTACGTGTCCTAGTTATTTCCGAGGGAGCAGCGATTAATCACTACTGGACCGCTTACTTAATTTTTCGTCTCCACTAATGTCCTGTTTATATTCATACTGTTTAATGTGGTTTAAATACGATTGCAATGTTGTGTACTTAAATGCTTGTTTTTCTTTCTTTTTCGTTTTGTGGAAGTTCTAATACTGACCTAAACACAGTTAAAACACAAATGGGCCTCATTACGACCGTGGCGGTACGGGGTAAACGGCACCGTAAAAGGTGCCGGCGCCGTTTACCCCGTACCGCCTCATTACGAGGTCCCCTCGCGGGACCCAGGAAGTAACTCCTGGTCAAACCAGGCGTGCTTACCGGGTCCGCGAGGGGAAGAGGGAGCAAACAACAGGCCAACTCGTAATGGCCGTTGTTTGCTCCCTCTCCCATTCCCATTCAGCCCTATGGGGGCTGAAATGGGAATGGGGAAGGACCGGGTCCGGGTCCTTGGAGGGAGGAATTACCGGGCCTTCCGAACTCGGAATGGCACGGTAATTCCTTATTATGAGGACCCGGACGTGATTTCGGCGGCAGCCATGCCGCCAATAGCGGTATGGCTACCGCCGAGGTCGTAATGAGGCCCAATAGAAGTTGATACCGTTCATAGTACAAGCACCGAGGATCAAATATTGACTGGTTTAGTTTATCATAAGGTGATTAACTCACCAATGGTAAGGAGTTCTATGTTTCTGTTGAACCATTTTCAAAAAGCCATCTTACAATGGACCACATTCTCCAAATTGCCAAAAGGGTATACAACACAGCAAAACGTAGGGCAGATGTAAAACAGAGCGGACCATATGCCAGTCCAATGTGGTTTTAACGCACACTTTTTCACAATGGATCTTTTTGCTGCAATTATTTTACAAATTATTTTGCTGAAAATTGTGGAGGCTTCCCTCCATTCCTCCCATGCCCTCACTGCAACCTTGTTGTGTCTGAGGCCCTTCCCCTTGCCTTGCGCATTGTCACGTGGTTAGCACATGTGCGCACAACATGTGATTATGTTAATGAAAAGGCTGCATGGCTCCCCTTGTGGCAATTCGACCACCAGCTTCTCTGTAATGCAAGCATGCCAGAGGGAGTCCGGCAACACCAGGCCCCATAGCAATGGTAATGAGGGCTAAACAACCCATGTGTGGTCAGGCAATGTCGATGCAGACGTTGGAGAGTGCCCGTCATACGAAGCTCTCTCATTTCCAAAGTCCTGCCAGGGGCAGGCCTGCCGACTGCTAGTCCACTGGTGAGGTCCTGTGGTGCACAGGTGACCGACTGCTGGAGTCCCAATTGCCGGCGTAATTGCACTGTCCCACAATGACAGGGGCAGTCCTGTCAACCGCCGGTCAGCCGCCGAGGTCCCGAGGTATGCCGGATCCAACACACCATCCTACAATGGTCGGGTGCAACCCTGACTGACCGACGGCTCGCTGGCGAGGACCATTTTAACCAGCACAGCTAATATTGCAGCATCATAACAACACGCCCCATAGGCCGCAGCCCACGCAATAAAGGGTACCTGACCGGCCGGAGCATTGCCGTGGGGAAGCAGAGGCGATGGCCGGTCACAGCTGTAAGAAAGGAAAGCAGTGAAAATTGCCTGAGTGGAGGAACAACCGGCGCCAAGGACTGAGCTGCATGGAAGAATTAAGACTCCCATCAGGGTGAGAAGGATTGTAATTCATGCTGCCGTCGCGGCGGGCCTCTGCATTGAAAAATGGACGGCTCTGGCATGGGGGGGGGGTGTAAAGGCAGCCCGCCACTGCATGAGAGAAAGCGGTATGGCACTGGCGCACCAAGCCATCACAAGGCTCTGACCTGGTGGGGGAAGAACCGATGGGGCTGATACCGCCTGGAGGGAAGTAAAGGCGGCCCTCGACCGCGACCAGACGTCATCCTGCTAGCATCCCCATTAACCATCAGACTTTGTCTTTGGCCATTAACAAAGGAACATTTCCCCCGGAATGATCTTGAAAAACTCCACCTACTCCTGAATTAATGGTGCATGGTCCAGGCACCCATTGTGTGGCTCTTTAAATCTGTGATCATGTAACAAACTGATGAAATTGGTGATTGTAAAAGTTGGGATCTCTTGTGTGTTACGCGCTTAAACAAGACCCAGCAAAAGCTGTGTTCCTTCAGGCCTAATGTGATCAAATGGACCCAGTAAAAGCACATAGCATGGGTACTCCACCGTTCTTGGACTATTGAAGTGACTGCTGTAACTGTGCAAGTGACCAGTGCCCGTTGGCTGGGTTCTATTAAAATGGTATATGATTGTCTGCCCCCCTGATCATACATCTGACCAAGGAAACATCATACAATGGCAAGTAAGTGTTGGGTGCTACATCTGATTTGTGTATGGTCATTTTTATTTAAAATGTTGGGATGGGATGTTGTGTCTGAGTCCGATCCCCTTGCCTCGTGGGGTGGCACGTGGTTAGCACACGTGCACACACCATGTGATGATGTTAATAAAAGGACTGCAACCACCAACTCACTGACTCCTGCTTCTCTCTAATGCAAGCAAGCGGGAGGGGTCTGGCAATACCAGGCCCCATAACAAACCTTACCTACCCCATCCTCTCCCCAACACATATTGCCTCGCTCAAACCTAGCCTGTGCATTTTGCAGCAAACAAATCAGTAGGAAATGTGCGGTAAAAGAATCTGTGGTGAGTACCTGCAGAAGTAAAAAGTACATGTACGTCATGGTGCATTCACAGAAAACGTAAATGGATTCTGAAAGGCCCAAGCTCAGAGTAAGATTCTCTTGGCATCATGATGGAACACATGAACATGTACCACTGCGTAAGTACCAAGTACCACACTACATGTGCAAAAAATGTATCTCGCACAGATTAACTTTCTCCACAACTCCACAAACATACATATCGAGCAGGCCAACTCAGTACACACCAGGCAGTGGAGCAGAGAGGCAGCAGGATCCTATTTCTGAAGGGATGCAAAAGAAAGCCAAATTACAGAGCGACGAAGACTCATTTCATAATGATGCACTTCTGAACCTGTATGGTCACATTACCACCTAAACAAGGAAAGCTCACCTGTGGAAGAAAATCATTGACCAAGTGAGTGCTTTGAGTGTTCATGGCGACTACCACTACCCACTCAGAAAGAGAAGTCCCAAAACGGATACACTCATGCACCATGTAAGGGCAGGGAATGATGGGCACTGTAGCATCCACATCAGAATCCCGAACGGCAACACAGGTCGATCACACGCCAATCGTATAGTTGGGGTAGGTAAACTGTCCTGTTGTTAACATCAACATGGCGTATACAGACTCACCCATAAACGAATGAAAGACAGAATAACTGGCACCACAGGAATGATGTGATGCAGGTTGGCTAGCACACATGTGAATTGTAAACATTAATGTGCCCAAAAAGACATCCCCAGTGAGTATTTAACCAAACACTGACACAATCCCTGCACTCACCCAACAAAATAGTACGTCAAAAAACACAAACCCCATCATTAACACCACACAAACTGGGGCCATTCATGAGAGCAACCCAATAGTACACCAGTATCACAAACCTACAGTGCAGACAGGACAGACCTGATCAACATATGTCACAAACCGTCTACCATTCAGCCGACATTGTCCTCAACCGCAGCTGAAGTGGACCTTACCAACAATAGACTCGTTGACAGTTGCCTCAATGTTCCATCTAAGTGCCTCTGATCCAAACATATTGTATCCACAATTAGATAAGGAATTTCACAAAAAAAATGCCTCTGCAACACACAAGTCATCAAAGTAAAAACAACCACAGTAGGCCAGCATATGTCGTTGTGAAGAGGCATAGGGCCTCATTACAAGTTCGCCGGTCCGTAATCCGTTGATTCCATGATGACGGTGGCACCGTTTTCATGACAGCAAGCTTGTCGTTGCGCGCACCAGATCAACGCGGAAACGATGTCACCAACGGCACGGAAATACCAACGGACACGGACATAACGCCAATAATAGCAGTGGAATTACCGCGACTGCACCCGCCGACACGGACATGGAAATACCGGAAGCGGAAACACTGTGATCGCAAAAACCGTAAAGAGAGAGGCGGCCATTACTTAAACCACAATCCACTGCCATCCTCACAGACCACAGGCCACATCACCTCCTTCAGTTGGAAAAACCAACCACCACAATGGCATCCCGTATCCCGGCTACAAGACAGTGCAAGCAGAGGTTCAGTGAGGCGGAGCTCACAGTGCTTGTGGAGCACATTGTAGGGAATGCAGATATGCTTTTCAGCGCAGACCAGCGGCGCAGCACCCAGCAACGCCGTAAGGAGGTCTGGGCAGAAGCTGCACGTAGGTGCACAGCCATTGGGGTGACCATACGCACCGTAAAGGACTGCTACAAAAGGTGGGATGACCTACAGCTGCGAGTGTGGAACTTATTGCTGCAACCACCAGCACAGCACTGGCACCGGTGGAGGCCCAGCATCCCCATTGAAACTCCAGTGGTGGGAGGGGCAGTGCAGCAGTATCCTGCACCTCGAGGGGATACAGGGCATCGGTGAGGCAGTGGCTGGAGTATGCCCACCTGCTGATGCTGGTAAGTGCACAGAGTACAAAGCTATGGTTGTGAACCCCCCCCTAGCTAGGGCAGGAGTGACCCAATGCATCTATCAATGAACCCCCCCCCAGCCAGGGCAGGAATGACCCAATGCATCTACCAATGAACCCCCCCCCACCCCCAGCCAGGGCAGGAGCGACCCAATGCATCTACAAATGAACCCCCTACCCCTCCCAGCCAGGGCATGAGTGATCCAATGCATCTACCAATGACCCCCCCCCCCAAGCCAGGGCAGGAGTGACCCAATGCATCTACCAATGAACCCCTCCCCCCCCAGCCAGGGCAGGAGTGACCCAATGCATCTACCAATGATCCAGACGACAAGCAACACACACTCAAGACATGCCCCCTGGACATGCACACAGTGCATGACTGAGTACAGGCTGAGACACACACACCTGAGTGCTTCACCTGTCAAATGTGTGTACATGCAAATGGGCAGACAACGTTCAGTGTGATGCAGGTGATGGACCCTTCAAATCCACCACACAACTAACAGCATGCCCTCTATTTCCCCACAGGCACGTCAAGTGACAGCGACACGGCACAACAGGCAATGCCATGTACACCTGCACATGACCGACGCAGCCATCCTGCCCGGGATGACGATGCCAGCACCTCCAGGACACAGGCACCTGCACCAGCAAGATCTGGCATGGATTCCCCAACCCACGTGGCCAACCCTGTACAGCCGCCTGCACCAGCAAGGTCTGCACCAGCAGGATTTGGCATTGTTGCCCCAATCCAACATGGCCAGCCCTGTACAGCCAGCTGCCACACAAGTAGCATCCATCACCACCGTGGCCACCAAAACCATCGATCTGGCAGTGTGCATTGAGGAGGATGCTGCATCCTGTGGCGACAGTGCCCCAGTCGTGCAGTTTGAAGATGCAGGACATGAGGAGGTGGATGACATGGGTGACCTCTCATCCCTCCACATCCTGCAATTTAGCCCCCAGACCTGCACAGCCCCATGAGGTCACCAACACCCTCAATGGCTAAATTAAGTACATGCATGCAGCGCATGCAGGAACAGCAGGCCAGCCTTGCACAGCTGGTGGAAAGCCAGTTGGAGGAGGCTAGGCTGCAGCGGGAGGAGGTGATGCAGCAACTGGAGGAGGCAAGGCTGCAACGCAAAAGCGCTGCCACGTCAGTACGTCTCCTGTCCAGGGCCATCAGCCGTTTTGCCACACCAATTGTGACCTTGTCACGCCATGTCAGGGAGGGCAATAGCATAATGTCCACAATTGCTGAGTCCATGTTGGTGGCCCAGCAAGCGTATTTTGGCTGTGTGCCACCTGTCACACCACCACTGCGGTCCACCAGCACCACCCCCTCAAGTTCCGTCTCAGGCAGCCCACGGAGGCACTCTGGTCAGCTGGCTGGCCCCTCTGGCAAGGACGCTACTGCACATAAGCGCGGCCGGAAATAGTGTCCACTATGATTGACTGTCCACAAGACATTTTGGGATCATTGGGTGTATGGGTGGGTACGTTTGGGAGGTGGGGGAGGTCAATTATGGGGGTAGTGTGTTAGGGCCTGGGTGGGGGTGGGTATGTTTGGGAGGTGGGGGAGGTCCATTACGGGGGTAGTGTGTTGGGGCCTGGGTGGGGGTGGGTACCTTTGGGGGGTGGGTCGGCATGGGTGTACAGCTTTCCTGTCGATACCACCTTCTTTTCTGCATTGTTAACATTAAATCCCTGTTGAAATTGTGGACAGTGATGAGTGGACAACCGTTATTTGATGTACAGTGACTCCATTTATTGTCGTGCTACATTAAATACATGCAGTGCTGTTCATGTAGAGTCTCTCAAAGCAAACTGTGAATGAGTGCATCCCGTGCATGTTGTCCACCTTGTCCACCCCTGCCAGGGAGTGCAGCCATCCCATCCCCTTCCCCATCATCTTCATCATCCACTTCATCATCATCCTCTGTGTCTGGGGGCAGAGGGACGTTCCTGCGCATGCACAGATTGTGCAGCATGGCTCCAACTCTGCTGTCATGTGGATTGAATCCTTCTTCGCAAATAGAACCATGCGTGTTTTCTCACTCACAGCTGCGGCCGACCCAATCCCCATCACATGTGGAGTCCCTCAAGGATCCTGTGTATCCCCTACTTTGTACAATATTTCTTACAAAGCCCCTTTTCGACAAACTGGACCGTCTGGGTGTCACCTACACCAACTATGCAGATGACACCCAGATACTCCTAACACTATCAGGCATCTACAACTCCGATGTCTGCCGGATTAACGAAGACTACATCATCATTCAGGCATGAATGGCCACACAAGGCCTCTGCCTGAATGATGATAAGACTGAGCTACTTCTAGTCAGCTCACCTAACAACTTGTTCAAACTTAGTCCCAACTACAGCAGCATCCTCATTGATGGAAACAACATACCGATTGCCAATAACGTAAAAACCCTTGGCTTCTACCTCGATGTCTGGATAACTGGGGGGATGGTAGCCGCCGAAAGAATTAAACCATTCTCGAATTGTAGAATGTTGTATTGTTTACAGGGAACTGTGGTGGTGTTAAAGAAAATCGCCCTATTCCCAGCATGGGAATATTTCAAATGATGCTCACATTTAAAAGAAATAACTGAATATATCTGAATAAATCATAACAACTGTTGTAAACCCCTTAATTCAGGGAACATGTGTTTATTTACATATTCTACCTCAATGTCAACATTAATCTCACCAAACAAGTAAACATGACTGCATCAGCCACTGCCTACACTGGTAAACTGATCAGAGCTTGCAGACCCCTACTATCCTCTAACAGCTGCCTTATACTGGCCAGAGCACTTTTACAGTCCAAACTGGACTATTGCAATGGCCTCTACTTAGGTGCCAACAAACCTATAATCAATAAACTGCAGGTTCTGCAAAACAATGCACTTAGAGTGGCATTAAATATACCTAGAAGAGAGAATATTTCCACCACCAGAACGTTATGCAAATGGCTCTCTGTACAAAAAAAATGGATCTAAAAGCCCTCTCCCTCACATGCAAAGCGCTGAACCACCTAGCCCCGCCATATCTCAAGGACAAATTCACGATGAAATCATCTGCCAGAATTACCAGAACTACTAACACATCCTGTCTGGTGGTACCTAGGTACTGCCTTAAAAGAGCTGGCGGAACAAGCTTCACGGTTCTATCCTCCCAATTGTGGAACACACTTCCACAGGACATTAAAACCAGCCCAACTTTTTAAATATTCAGAAGCCACATCATCACTTGGTTACTGAACAAAATCTCGACCTCACCCCGCACTCACACTCACAACTATATATTTATCTTTCATGTATATATCTGCCTTCGTTTCTCTATACCCCTGCACCATCCAGCAGCACTGTGCTGCCGACGGAGTTCGTGTGCTGCAGGGGCAGCTGGACATCAGCCCAGCAGCTCTGCTCATACGCTCCAGCACACGGAGCATTGATCCGGTGATTTGCCCCCTGTGGCTTGATCCTTTGGTGCTGCCTTCACCCTGCACCAGAGGCCAGCGCTGCATGAAGCGCCCATCCACCACGAGGCGACGGAGATCATAAGATGGCCGCCGCCCCGATCCAGCAATAGTTGTTTTCCCTGGTTGCCTAGCAACCGCTGTGCGAGAAGCTCTAAGCCCGCACGGCGAGCCGGAGGCGGAAGCCGGCCCACCCAGACAAAGGCCCACAAGGAACAAGGCCATTTCCTGTCTGCACCTACAGCTGCACTCATTCCCCAGGGCAGGAGCCCTGCACCATCCAGCAGCACTGTGCTGCCGACGGAGTTCGTGTGCTGCAGGGGCAGCTGGACTTCAGCCCAGCAGCTCTGCTCATACGCTCCAGCACACGGAGCGTTGATCCGGTGATTTGCCCCCTGTGGCTTGATCCTTTGGTGCTGCCTTCACCCTGCACCAGAGGCCAGCGCTGCATGAAGCGCCCATCCACCATGAGGCGACGGAGATCATAAGATGGCCGCCGCCCCGATCCAGCAATAGTTGTTTTCCCTGGTTGCCTAGCAACCGCTGTGCGAGAAGCTCTAAGCCCGCACGGCGAGCCGGAGGCGGAAGCCGGCCCACCCAGACAAAGGCCCACAAGGAACAAGGCCATTTCCTGTCTGCACCTGTCCGCACCGGCAGTGCGGCGCGGGACACTTCGCCTCATATTCTCCCTGATGCTGTATAGCAAAGGAACCATTGCAGGCATCTACCATGCCTCACCGCGACCCTTGAACTACCATAAACCTTAAAATAGCATCACAACCAAGCAGCGGCTGATTGGTGGCACTCGGCCATACCCCCCATCCCACCTCTCCACCGGTAGGCGAAAGCCAGCACTCGTGTCGAAGGCACCGAGGAGCCTCTCGTGAGCTTTCTGAGCCGGAGCCAGGTATGCTGTCCAGTGCTCGAGTTAACAGTGTCTTATCACGTGAGTCGTTGTATCTAGCCTAACGTGCATGCATCAGAGTCCACCTCCAGCCCAGCCTACTGTACCCTCTACATGAACTGTGTATCAAGCTTAATCTGCCCCACGTGAGTCCCGCACCTAGACCACTGCGCACTCATTTTAGCTATGCATCCAGTACTCTGCACCCTAACATCTGTGCTACGCCTATAGCCTACTATGCTCTAACGCTTGAAATACGCATTTAGCCTGTTGCTCTCTAATATTTGATTTCTGCTTACAACATACTGTGCCGAATATCAGTGACATGTATACTCAATATATGTGACCTACACCTCATATCTTTCTCTAGCCGAGCCACAACCTGCGCTATAGTCTATGATTCAGACATTTAGCATGTACTTTTTCCACTGCGCCCCAGTCTGGAATGTGCCTATTTGCTAGCCACTGTGCCTTAGTCTGTTGTGAATGTGCCTATCTGCTAGCCACTGTGCCCTAGTCTGTTGACCACTGTGCCTCACCTTTGAATGTGCCTATTTGATAGCCACTGTGCCCTAGTCTGTTGACCACTGTGCCTGCCCATTGTACCTATTCTGATCCTGACTACTTGCCTTCCTGCCTATCCCGACCCAGTCAGCTCCCGCTTCACCTCAAACTACTCTATTATCACCTAGTCAACCACATCCAACTACATCCTGGTCTTACTCTGACCACCCATGGCAAACCTCTACTTAGCCACGCTCACCTTAACGGCTACACTCGCCCTGCTCCACCACAACAACACCACCCGCCACAAACCCCGTCCACAATCACTCCCAACCCAACATCCCGCATACACCTCGACTATGGGTTTTTTGGAGGCCCAACATATTGACCAGCCTGATGCCCTCAGTCCCATAGATTGGATCCGCCGATTTGCTGCTCCGCCCACTCCTTGGAACCCATGCACATTGCAAGACAGAAACCTGAGACTCGGCTCTCGGTTCATAACCCCCAAGACACTCGCCAAAAGACACTCCTCTCATCCCACACACAGTCAAGCGAACACCGCTCAAATTTTGAACATCACCCAAACAGCCCCCTTGAGCACATCTGAACAGCCACTAATCAAGGGCGCCCTCGTCAATGCCCGCTCCCTGGTCGCCCATGCGCTAGATATCGCAGACTTCATCTCTGTCAACAACCTACACTTCCTGGCTATCACGGAAACCTGGCTGCACCAAGCAGCAGGCCCAGCCCTTTCCCTCGCCATCCCAGAAGGTTATTCAATACTAAGGAAAGACCGGGACATAGGTAAAGGAGGAGGAGTAGCCTTCATCGCTAAAACATCCCTTGGACTTAGATCAACCCCTCCGCCCAGCTTCCGATCTGCAGAACTTCTGTCAGCAAAGCTCCAACTCTCTGCTACACAAACCATACTATTACACCTCCTTTACAGACCTCCAGGCCCCATCACCACATTTGAGGAAGAGATATCTGACCTCTTGACCACCAACACCAAAACAGGATCTCAAACTATCCTACTTGGTGACCTCAACCTCGGTCTCGGCGACCCAAACGATACCAATGCGCTCTCCCTGGAAAGCACCATCTCCCAACTAGGGTTCAAGCTCAGAATCACAGACCCTACCCACAACAAAGGCAGGACCTTGGACTGGCTAGCGGATCTCAACTGCTCTACGTCCATCACAAAAAACGAGCAAATTGCATGGTCTGACCACCACGCCATCTCCTTCTCCATCCAAGGGAAATCACAACCAAACACTCCAACCCCTTCCGTCCCCCAAACCCTCACCAGAAACAACCGCAACATTACCTTACAAAACCTCCGCCCACTTATAAACAAACAAATGGTTCACACCAGAGCTAAAAATCCTCCGAAACTCCAAACGAGCCGCAGAAGCCACCTGGAGAAAAACGCCCAACCTCGCCAACAAAACTCAACTCTCGATAGCTGCCACCACCTACAAAACTGCTATCCTCAAGGCCAAAAAAGAGACATATGATAACAGAATTGAGAGCGCCAAATCCAAAACAAAAGAGCTTTTCAACATCCTCAGGGAACTCGAATCCCCCCCCACACTTGCTGAAACCTGCGTGAAAGATGCAGATTGGTGTGAGAGGATTCAAAAAGCCCTAGCAGACAAAATCACCATGTTACAATCCAAAATCGGACAGAAAAAGCTCAACCTAGCCAAAAAAACAAACCATCCACCGTCAACCACCCCTCAAACGTCCACTTGCCCCCCCTTCTCCTTCTCACCAGTTTCCACTAAAGAAGTAGAAAGCATCATTAAGGGCCTCAAGCCCTCTAGATGCCAAGGGGACTCATGCCCAGCTCCCATCATCCAAGAAGGCGCCAACACTCTGGCCCCCTTCATAACAGCCCTCATCAACGCATCCTTCAAATCAAGCTCAGTGCCTAGCAGCCTCAAGGAGGCCTGGGTCATGCCACTTCTAAAAAAACCTAATCTAGACCCCAATACCCCAACTAATTACAGGCCAATCACCACCGTTCCCTACATCCTAAAGATCTTAGACAGAGTGGCCTACCTGCAAATACAGAAGCACCTGGAAGACAACAACCTCCTGGGTCTCAGACAATCCGGCTTCAGGCCAAGGCATGGAACAGAGTCAGCCCTACTGGACCTAAAAATCCAGATGGACGAGGCAAAGGACAAGGGTAATCTAGCCATTCTCCTACTGCTAGATCTATCAGCTGCCTTCGACCTCGTCGACCATCAGATCCTCACGGAACATCTGATGACCTCAGCGGCCTTCTCTAACCAGGCGACTGCCTGGATCCAGTCCTTCCTAGCCAACCGAACCACCCGGGTCTTCTCCCCGGGGGCATCAGCACTCCCTGTCCCCATTACCTGCGGCGTTCCTCAAGGCTCGTGCGTCTCGCCGACCCTATACAATATCTTCACTAAGCTATTGTTTGACCGCCTAGATAACCTAGGTGTCACATACACAAACTATGCTGATGATACCCAGGTTCTCATCACCCTATCGGGGTGCTACGATGAGGACTCCACCAGAATCAACAACCTTTACTTGGAGATCCAAGCCTGGGTGGCAGAGCACGGTCTATGCCTCAAAGATGAGAAAACTGAGCTCCTTCTTGTCGGCTCCCAACCACGGCTAAACAAACTAGACCCCCGTTACGCGTCCTTCAACATAGACGGTAACCTAATCACAGTAGCCAAAGAAATTAAAACCCTTGGGGTTTATCTAGACTCTACTCTCTCACTCAAAAGACAGGTGAACGCCACTGCCTCATCCACAGCTTACACCAATAAGCTCATCAACGCATGCAAACCTTTCCTATCACCCTCCAGCTGCATTACACTAGCCAGAGCGTTAGTGCTCTCAAAAATTGACTACTGCAATACCCTCTTTCTCGGCTCTTCAGAACGCAACCTGAACAAACTACAGGTGCTTCAAAATAATGCCATCAGAGCCGCCCTCAGTATCCCACGAAACGGCCACATCTCCAGCATCAGACAAGATGCTCACTGGCTCCCGGTACGAGACAGAATCACTCTCAGATCCCTCGTCATCGTCCATAAATGCCGCTCCAATGATGCACCAAAATACCTGGCAGACAAGTTCCACAATCACACCTCAACTAGACCAACTAGAACGCCATACTCACATTGCCTTTCCGTTCCTAAATTCTCCCTAAAAAAAGCAGGTGGCGCCAGCTTCCCGGTCCTGGCCGCCAAACTATGGAACGCTTTGCCACCAAACCTTAGAGCAGAACCCTCATTTTGGACTTTTAGAGCCAAAACAAAAACATGGCTTTCCAACAAAAACGCTGCTTAATGTACTTCCTCTCCGCATGTCTCTGTTGACCACCTGTAACCCGGTCTGCTACACCTATTGTTGTTTTATCACAGTCTGTATTGTATATTTTTACCATGTTGTAACTGTTTCTAAGTCTCCGGCGCCCAGTTACCCCAGGGTTCGGCGCGCGGTACAAATAAATAAACTAAACTAAACCCCCACCTACCTGACTTTCCCAGCCATTCTAATGTTCCATCTGTATGTGTATGTATAAATTGTACAAATTACACTAACTACAGAACTGACTTTGCCTGCCATTCTAATGTCTCATCTGTAAAGTGTATGTATAAATTGTATAAACTGTGTAAACGGTATAACTTCATCATGTAACCATTACCTTAACCTTGCGCCCAGATACCCCTGGGTCAGGCGCGCTCTATAAATAAAATAAACAAACAAACAAACAAACAAGCAAACACACAACCACTATTTTACCCATCTTCGCTGGCTTGTACAGCAATGATCGCCCAAATCTGCTCAAGCAGCGGAACCTGGCCTTCAGTAAACCAAATGCCCTCTCAATCATGCCACGTGTGCGAACGTGTGCTGGTTGTAGGCCTCCTCATGCCTGTTCCTTGGCCTCCGTATGGGCATCATCAGCCATGACGTGAGTGCATATCCTGAATCACCTACATGGAATGGGAAGGAAGGGGACATGTCATTGTTAGTGGCATCCATGTGTGGATAAGATGCAGTTCATTCATGTAGCATTAGTGATTCATTCATATGGGGCATTGTGCTGATCTGACTAGTGGGCGAATCCCATTCCTGGGTCATTGTTGTCAATATTGGTGCTTTGACAGTGGTCAACGACTTGCTGTGCATTAGATGATGGCCTTATGCTAATTTGTGGTAGGTAAGTATGGAATTGTGCAGTGATGTGCACACGCAGAGCGTTCTGTCAGTGGTCACTGTGTTAACGTGGATCGATGCACAATGTCAGATATGCACTCATCATGTGCATTGTGGGGTCACAGGTGCATTGGATGGGTGGGGGACTCACTCTCTTATTACGTGTTTGGTTGTGGTGCTATGACATGTCTTGGTTGTGCATCTCCTTTGACAGGGTTTGTACAGGCACACTGTCGCCATCTGTACTGTGAAGCGTTGTGTGGTGTGTGGAGACTGTCTGTTGCATAGGTCAGGGGGACATGGATTGGCAGTTGTAGCAACCCAATCACACAGGTCATTGCCCTGGCCACCCCCCCCTTTCACAGGGGTCATGCATTGGCAGTTGTTCTCTCCCAATAGCCATGTGCTCTGTCCATCATAGTGTTACATGTACCGTGGCAATGTGAAATTCTGCAGGACCATTGAGTCATGTGTCGACCCCGGGAAATGTACACAGTAATGGGTTATCACTTGTGCAACGTCACATACCATCTCTACATTTAGTGAGTGGTATAGTTTCCTATTGCGGTACACCAACTCCATTACATGTGGTACTTTCAGCTCTATGTGGGTGCAATCTAATGCACCGATGCAATTTGGCATGCCAGCAATGGCATGAAAGGCCATCTTGGTGGCAAAAACGTGGCCCGGGTATGGGGGAGGGTAATGTGTTCCGATGCATGACGCAGCAGGGCATGCAGTACCTGATCGAGTATCCTTGAAAAACAGGGTTGTGACAGCCCGTGCAGCTGACCAACAGTGTGCTGATACGTTCCAGTCCCTAGGAAATGCAGCACCGAGACCACCTTCAGCAGGGAAGGAATTGCCGTCCGAATTTCAATGTGGCTGCTGATGACATCCTCTATCATGGTGATGATGGACATGATTGTTGGACGGTCAAGCCGATATAATGTGTTGATCTGCCCTGGGGTCAGGTTCCAGGGTGAGGCTCTGATGCGGGGTATTGCAGGCTGCCTGTGGGGTCGTGCAGGCTGCACATTGGGATTTGGTGTGGGTGCCGGGTTTGCTATCTGCTGCCTGCGCCTCCTTCACCTCTGCCTCCTCCTCCTCTGCTGCATTACTGTCACTATGTGCACTGCAGCCTGTAGGTTCATTAGCCACAGGCCCAATGCTGCTACAGCGGCTGCCTGCATGGTTGTGTCTGTAGTTGGCCTGGGTGTGGGTGTGGCCATTTTGTAGGCCCCCAGTGGCTTGCTGGGTGCAGCTGGGCTCATTTGGTGCTTCTGTGGCCTTATTCAACTCACCTGCCACTGTTTACCGCCATGTCCGCAGTGGCGGCGGTACCACCACGTGTTCACAGTGTTTCCGCAACATTGGTGGCAGTGTTTCTGTGTCCGTGCTACTCGTAATGTGCACAGTGTTTCGTGTTGCTGCTAACGGGGGTGTTGATGCGCTGTGTCCCCTGATGCTTTTTCCGGGTGCGTTGTCTGCTCGGGGGCGGATTTGGGTTGATGGTGTTTCCGTAATCACAGGTCAGAATGAGCCGGACCGGTAAACGTTGCCAGTACGGTTTTAACAGCAATGTTAAATCCGGACCGGCAGTCTTGTAATGAGGCCCATAGAGTATATTCAACTGCAGCAAAAAGGGCAACCATGATTATGAGTATTATTATTATTATTATTATTATTATTATTATTATTATTATTATTATTATTATTATTATTATTATTATTTATTTTGTATTATGCACAACACACCCACAGGCCTCAGTGCACACATGCAGTGATGCATGTCATGAGCCTTCATTAGTCTGCCTATTAACATTGTAACAGCACATGGTTGTTATGCAATAATGTGAAACACGTCAAGTGCACCATGGCTGATATGAGAACCTAGATGGCACCAAGAACACATCCCTGTACTACAATCAGAACTGAAAGTCACATGGCTAAGGTCAACAGCACTCAAGTCGAAACCTACAGAAAACCATTTCAGTGACAGTTGAAGTTGGCAGGCAATTAATGTGGAGGCATACACCAGCCAGAAAGCATGGCAAAGGAAATGGAATGCCAACTAGGTATGGGTGAACATGCTGAACAAATATGTGAGCCTATTTAAACAGTGGGATTCGATTTAGCTAGAATAATTCAAACCATTCCAAGCTGAAAACCAAAATGGTTTGAAACATTTGAACTGGAATTTGAGCTGCTCGTACACATACACTTGTTTGATCGTTTGGCTCGACTTCAATGCAGCTCTTTGGAAATACTAAATTCTAGAATACGTAGTATCCAAGAATTCAGTATGATGTGTGCCTAAAGAAATGATACACCAGTGACATAAAAAGGAACGCCAATGACGAAAGCACAGGGGATTGCGCGTTTTCAATGTGCATTGATTTTACAAATGTGCAGATCACCTTATCCAAATATGGCGACCTGCACAGTCCACGGTGGCAGTGCGGCAGTTCAAATGATGTGCTGGTGACCCCCCTTCCATGTATTAGTGCCAGAAGTGTATTTCGCAATGACAGATCCTGAACCGTTAAAAAGAAAAGAAAACATGTCTATCACTGTTTGACAGATAGAAAAAAAATGGCACAGGGAAATGTGATTTATTTTGTGTGCATTTCAAGGAGCATTCCGTTTCTGTGAATAGGGCACACTTTCCTTTTTCGGTGAGTGATGAGATGTTGAAGCACACCTCATCATTTGCAGTAAACAAAAAAAGATATATATCAGAACTACCCATCATTTCATAAAATCCACATGGATCTCAAAAGATTTTTGAACTGAAGGAATAGTGACCTATGGTTTGAATTGGGTTGAACCAATTGAAGCCAGATATTAACTGACTGAGCTGGATTCGATTTGCGTGCCTTTTCTGTGGAGAGTTGAATGGCAAGAGCCAATTTAAACATTTTCTTCAAGGGTTCTTTCCACCATTTCAATAAAGCACTTTAAGGCTTACCCATCCATAATGCCAACTCTTGTGTTAAAGGACCTCACATGCAAACTTTAACTCAATGAAACAGACACCATGGAATGTGCAGATCCCACTCAGATGGCATCTACCAATATTTGCCATGTGCATGAGTCCACACATTACTACACACATGAAACATCCTTCTGCAAACTTCAAGATATGCCTTCAAATACTCTGGGCCATAATCACCATATGCCATTGTACATGTTCTGCCTACACACAACCAACATTCAGGTATGGGTGATGAACAACACAACTTCAATGGGGACCACTACTGCTCAAGGATTCAGAAGACAAAGGCAGAACAACATTGCACAGTGAACAGAGAAGGTTGTAGCCTGGAGGCTCAACTTTATTCACATGTCAGAAATAGCATCAAATGTTTGCTAGAGTGCAATCTGTAAGAATGGTCAAGTCAGCCATAGGACAAATCACAAATCTTTTCATTGCAGGATCCGGTTAACAAAGTACACCCATGTGGCAAATGAAAGGTTGTTGCAGAGTAAAATAAGCAATGCCTGTGATTGCGCATGTTACCGCAGATACATAGTGGCACCACTCACCTGAAAACATGGACACATGGCCAATTAGGCATCTGAATGGAAATTGACCTATTAGGCCAAACATGGCAAACATGATCCCCTAAAGCCATACATATAAGTGTTAGTTGTACATGAGGGGTATGGGCTGGAAGCACAGGGTCTGTCTGTCTGTTGTCCAACACACAATCCCTTGCTGTATCTGAAAGGCATAGGGGGAAACACCATTTGCACACTCACTCAATAGGTTCACAGCAGCACATCCATGCTTAGTGTGTTCTCAATGTACGATTGGTAAGTGACATACCTTCACCGTTGTTTGCAACCAGTTAAGCTAACACATATCAATATAAGTATTTAGCTCAGACTCTTGCCACTCTCTTTTGAAGCAAACATGGGAGGTTAAATCATTGCTGTTCCCATAAAATGAATTCACTGAAGGCCAGGCAGCTCCCACTCCCTGCCTTTGATTGAACAGCTGTGCATCCCTGCACTATATTCACACATTCACTCCATTGCTACACACACCTACAGAACAGAATATCACTGGCCATAACATATCCACCTAATGGCAATGCACTCAGGACATGATGTCTTTACTGTAGACATGCAGTGATGTGCACTTACAGGGGTCAGTTCACCAAGTTATTCGGTTCTATGTGATTACAGAGAATACATAACAGAGAATGCTTTTTCAGCTAAAACAATAACAGTGAAAACAAATTGATTTGTTTTTTGTGGGGGGGGGGGTGCCCCCTAATACACCCTGTTTATCTATGTGCTTAAACCAACCCCATCCCCATTCCCACCTGTTTTACCCCCTTACCCCACCCCATATCTATGTTTAAACTTGTTCAATGTTTTTTCTCTGTTGTTGTTTCTCTGTTATAGCATTCGCTGTAATGGTATTCTCCATTATCACTGGATACCAGTTATTCATGTGTAGTCCACAAACGTAAACCAACATGTGCATGTCATAGATGTACGCCTCAGTGTGTACAACACTGCAATGTGGGCAGGCCATTGCAAGAACAGTAGCTGTTACATTAAAATACATAATGATAAAGGAAAGGAGTGTTACCTGCCTTTAGATCAAATAACGAGGGACTGACACGCCCTAGCACCTGTGCATGTGTGTTGCACAATGACCTAAAGGCCGCCTTCAAGCATACTATTGGCTCAATGATTCGAAGACTGAACACTATGGCCATCATTAGCTGACAACAAAACTACTTATGACAATGCTCCTAGAATAACTTATTTAGACACTCATGCGGGGTTTCTGGCCAGACATAACACTACTGGCAGCTACACTACACACAAAGCATTAGAAGCACAACTTGCAAACTAATTGCAGCTGTTCTGTAAGGATATCTTTGGGTGGACATATGGACAGGAAAGCTTCGGATTGTAGAATGATATAATTTATCTCTTCCACTTTGCTAATCCCATTGTTTAAACGTGGACCTTCAGCTATGCAACATCAGCCTTGTAATGTAATCACTTCTAGATGCAAATAAAGACTGCTACACCATTTCACAATTATGCTCTTCATATATGCAATCTCATTAGCTCGAATCAATCACGTTGGTTACATAAATCTGTCATGCATAAACAGCAATTCACGTGAAAACTGTTATTTTAAGGCACACGTGGAAATCAACATTTACTTTGCCATGGCATTCAAAACATATACAATGTGTGCAGCTTGTGTAGTTTTCAGAGCCTGGGAGCCATGGAGTCCTGTTGCAGAGTTTTTTTTTACTGTGCCTCTTGCTTTGAGGGCAGTCATCCTTAAAGCCTTCACCCGGCGTGATAGGCACGCGGTGCGTGGCTGTGTGCACTTTTCAAAGCCTGGGAGCCATAGAGTCCAGTTTCTGAGTCTTTTTACTGTGCCTCTTGCCTTGGGGGGGTGTCATCCTTAAAGCCTGCACCCAGCACGGTACGCGTGCGGTTTGCGGCTGTGTGCAGTTTTCAGAGCCTGGGAACCGTGGTGTCCTGTTTTGGAGTCTGTTTACTGTGCCTCTTGCCTTGGGGCAGTATCATCCTTAAAGCCTGCACCTGATGTGGTATGAGTGCAGTGTGCGGCTGTGTGTAGTTTTACAGTCCTGTGTCCTGCGGACAGCTACCTTGCTACTACACTGCTGAGGACTTCACCAGGATTTGATAACCGCTGCACGCTCCTCAAACTGTAAGTCTTCTCCTGTTATAGCCTCTTCATCAAACCTGCCTTGAACTTTTTCGCACCTCCATAATCCTCCTCCATAATCTACCTACTATTTTTCAAACTCTTAAATTATTGATGGTTGCAGCACTGAGGCACGTGTTTTCCACCTTTTTATATTTGAATTTGACTCTGCCTTGACTCTGCCTTATCTGTGCTTTGCTCGGTTTAAAGAAGTGGCCCGCTGACATTCTCTGATGTTCTGCCCCTTCTCCCTCCTCTTGGTAGCGGGCCCTTTCTTCTTCAATTACAACATGGAAGCGGTGTGCTGAGAGACCTATAGCTGCACGCCAAGTGAAGCGTGCAGCTATTTGCCAGCTGGGTGTGAGGGACATAATCGATGCAATGGCCACTCAAGCTACATCTTGTACCCTCTTCAAGGAAGCGCTAGAGCCAGCTGTCACTGCTTTACCGCTCTGGACTCCTGTGGACTCCTTGGAAGGATGTACTATGGATGCCCCTGCAAATAACACCAGATATGCCGCTAGTGCCTGTCCCCAATGCACAGTTAAGTACGGCCAGGAGGGCCAGAGGTCCTTCAAGCGGTGGCCTGGGGTGTGGGGGGCGCAATGACCAATTCGAAATGATGACAGATGTATTTCCTCCAGTTAAAGATCTGAAGGATGTAACAACTGGAATAAACATCGAGTGTGACGTTATTGCTTATAACAAAGAGCTGACTGAGGAGTTTTCAGTATCACTCTCCTGTTTGGGATCAAAAGCTATTGCAACTGTAGTGAAGGCTCTCACGCCTAACCCTGAGTCATCTGAGTCTTCTGAAGCTGCAGATGTGTTGCAACAGCCTTGTGTTGGCCCATTTCGTCCACTTGGAACCGTGCAAGGCTTGCAGAATGAGGTGCCTCCCTCGATGGATAAAGCTCTTGGGAGGGGACCCAATGTGAGCTCGACTCCGGTAGAGGCATCCCACTTTTTTGCTACTGAACCCCTAGATGCAACATTGTTGCTCACACAGTCTTACTTCGACCCTGACCTCAAGGTGCTTGTAAAGCCCAACTCGAGTGAGTCGTTACCACGTCTTGAAGGAGCAGCTGATGTGGTTAGACAACACCCAGTCTCATGTTTTCACTCAAATGGCCTCCTTCTCCGCTCCCTGACCATTCATTGACTGAGCTTGACTTAAACAATACAAGCAGCTCCTCTGAAGCCATGTTTAATATATTAGAGTCTTTGCTCACGGTTCTGCTGACAAAGTGCAAGGCTATTGCGGGCAAGTTGGACTCCCGAGGGGATCAACTATTTAAAACGACTGCTTTGACAGACACGCTTCTCAGCCAGCTTGCCATACAGATGTCACCCCTGGCTGTAGTCCAAGCCCTTGGCCTTTCTTCCTCAGCAATTTCACGACTTTTCAATCCTGATCAGCAATTGTTGGCCAAACCTTTGCCTCATCCAACAAAGCCTGCCGCCATGGTGACCCTGGCAGAGTCTCCCGTGTAAAGGTATACTGCTATTTTAAGGCGTAGGCGAAAAACCATCGGCCAGGCTTTGATGTATGAATCGTTGGCTTCAAAAAAGAAAAGATCAAGGGGGGATCCTCTAGCCACTGAGGCCATAGTAAGCAATGTGTTGGCGATCGATACGCCTGCCATCTTAAACCTGATTTTTCAGACCATCATTCCTAGTGATCCCTGGGAAAAGGTGACCTGTAGTTCCCTCCCGGCTACAAATTGAGAGGTCCATTGTGTGGTGACTGATGGAGTTTGGACCACAATCTCCGGTTCTTACCATGATGTCTCATGCCCCCTAGCCCGGCTTGATCTATCAACAACAAGTATGACTACAGCCAATAGAAAGAAGTCTGCGCCTTTGATGTCCTGGGTGTTAGTCGTAGCAGTGCGAGTTATCGTTGCTTAGCTTACCATAACTGGCTCATTTCTGGGGAGTTTTGGTTTTACTTGTAACCATAACGTCCCTTTAACAACGTTTTTTCACTGAATTTCATAAGTGTTCATGAGTGAAAATGTTTCATGATGTTACATCACTGAATATTATTTATTAATAATTACTCTTTTAACATATATGAAAGAACTGTAAACCTCCTTTAACAAACATATTTTTTGCAACACATACTGATGTGTGTCATTATCAGCAGTGCATGCTGGGGATGCAAGTCATGGTTGAATTGCCTATGGCATGAGGCTTCACCATGAGATTTGGGTGTGAAGATCGAAGCTGAAATGTTCGAGGGAGTAAAGGCCGAAAGATATTTTTTCTGAAAATACCTTTCGGTCTTCTCTCCCCTGAGCATTTCAGACTTTGCCCTTGCCTCCACCCCCTTACTTACCTGTGGGCGGAAAACCTCCTTTTGTGCCGCCGTCACCAACATCCCTCTGCGATGGCAGTTCCCTTCATGGTCAACTTTTATTATTTTTTTATTTTTTTATTTTATTGAGTTGGGAGCAGGGGACACTCCCACAAACCCTGCTCACATTACAGTGAAGAAGGGTGTGGGGGACACTCCTGCAGCCCCCACTGCCTTTCTTCAATGTAATGTTTTGTAGGGCATATTTGTTTGAATTTTTTAGGCTTCCCAAGATTTTCATATAGCCAAAATTCAGACAAATATGCCATACATTTCTTTGCTTTTGGTCTTTTTTGATGATTCCTGACCATGACCTCAGCCCCACCAAACCACCTCTGTTATCCACTGCACTTACCCTGCATTCTATTTCAGTGTCCACTATACCCTCATAATGTGACAAATGGCCAGTGTTCATGGCTTGCAGCCATGGCCAGTCTCCACAATTCATGGGGCATGGGCTTCAGCTATGCTGCATTCCCCAATAGGCAAATCAGAGTAGACATTGGTCCTTGCCGAGGGATAGGCCCACTCCCCATACACCAAAGGTATATCACTATTTTTTGTACTTACATTTTGCCACTTTGGAAAAATAAAACACAAGACAGATTTGCAAAAGCATGCTTTCAGGTCCTTGCTGATGCTCCTCACATAGATTTGTTGAAACTCAGTCCAGCACTTCAGGCTGTAGCCGCAAGCAGAATAATTGTTTCCATTCAAACCTAGGGCTTCGGCCATTCCGCATGCCCCAATTAGCAAATCACAGTACACATTTGTCCTTGCTCAGTGCCAGGCCCATTGCCCAGGCACCAAACATATATCGCATGTTTTTGTACTTACATTTTGACAATTAAAAATAAAACAGAGGACAAATTAGCAAAACGATGCTTTGAGATCCTTGCTGATGCTCCTCGCGAATGTTTGCTGCAATCCTGTGCAGCACTTTGGGCTGTAGCCACTAGCTGAATTTTTTCCCCATTTAAACCTATCTAGATTTCTAAAAACGGTACCATTTAGCTGGTCCGTGGTGGAGTTGCCCACTTTAACTCCATTGCCAGTCCTTCGTGTTCCTGGCCAGTAGCCAGATTGACCTGGTCATGGCATTTGGCCATGACCTGGATAATCTGTCCACTGGCCATGGCCACAGGCTATACCTCAGTCACCAAAGGTATATCACTATTTTTTGTACCTATATTATGACACTTTTCCAAAAATAACGCACGGACACATTTGCAAAACCATGCTTTCAGATCCTTCCCAATGCTCCTTGCAAGTGTTTGCTGCAAATCCATGTTTTATTTTTTGAAAAGTGTCAAAATGTACATACAAACAATGGTTGTATATCTTAGCCCCCACTTGCACAAACATTCAAGGTTGGTTTCTATAATCTTTCTGGAAAGGTTTATGCAGATTAGACAAATAGCAACAAAGTTATAAGCCATCTAAAGAAAATTGAGACCCCCTCTAATTTTGCGCCTTCTTGACAAAATTCAACCAAACTTGGCAAACACATTACAATCTGGGTCTAAGGGGAGCTGTTGTGCGGATAACTAAGATAGCCGCTGCCTCAGAGGCTCCAGCTGAGCACTAATATCCTCATAAAAATCCTCCTCTGTTCGGAATTGATTTCCCACAGAAACGCCCTGTTCCTATCCGGATAAGTAGGGGCACCATTTGACCCGAAAATTAGGTCTGAATCGCAGCTGGACGTAGCGAGACAAAAATCACTGCAGCTGAGGCCTTGCCTCCCACTCAGAGGCCATGGTGAGGGCAGGGGCAGCCTCCCTGCACTTGCCAGCCACACACATACTGCTTCTGTCCTCCCTGCGGTTGTCCGAGACACTGCCCGCAGGAACCATCCTCCCTTGGCGACATCGAGAGGGAGCCCTGGCTCAGCTGGGCAAGTGCCAGAATAGCTGCAGCGCCGGGACCCGCGGTCCTCCAGCCTAAGCAGGTTGGAGGCAGGGCGGCCCCCCGGACCACGGCTCTATGTGGGACTAGCTGGAAACGGGAAACCGGCCCCACTTAATCCTGGACGGAGTCAGCTGGTAGAGCAGCGCATCACTCCTCAGAATCCTAAGACCCAGGTGGGCTGGGCCATCCATTGCCTAGGAGGGCTGTGTAGTGCTGCCTTCAGACCAGTGCCCAAGATTTGGCTGGTCCTGGGCTCTTGTGCAGTGAGTGACCTTCGCGCAGTACTCCACCACTCTACCTAACAGTGTTCGGACACTCTTCAAATCCGCCACAGTGAGACGCACCCAGGGGCCCGTGCTGGCATCCGACCCAGCTCCAGCTAACTGGATCTCACGCCCAATCTTCAGGGTGCCTGCACCCCTCGACACCTCCAAGGCTCCCTCGACCCCAGACAGCAGGGGTACGGACCAACAGATACTGCAGGGTGCGGCAACTTGCGACCTCTAAAGCAGTTGGGCCCCCCCTGGACTAGCACCAGAGATCTGCACCTGCAGGGTGCTTTGTCGGGGTGAATTCTACCGGGACCCGCCAGAGATCACTCTGCCCCCACCATCCGGACACCAGCACGGTAAGGAGGCCTGGGGGACTGAGTTGAACATCCTGTCCAGACTTCGACGACACGCCTTTCCCTTTCCCGGACTGCAGGGGTCCTTCCACACACATACGCTCCCCATCCAAGCCTCTTTGTGGCCCCACAGTAACTCATATTTGCCCGGACTGCTGCATGTGAATGCTGGGGTGGGCCCTTGACAGCCGGATCAGCCACTTTCCTGGCACCTCTAGACCACCCTGGTACCCCCCCACCAAGTAACAGCACCCGACCTGAGCGCACAACATTGGGTTGGGGGTCGGCAGCTCCTAGACGAGGTCAATTAACAAGGGGGTCCTGGGAGTCCCTCTGCCAGACATTAGTCCTGGTTACGAGAGACTTACCCAGAGTCTTTAGCTCACTATATTTCACAGAGAAGAAATATCCCAAACACATCAGTCTTTGTCCTGCCCTTGGGCAGTCCAGCACCGAAATGCGAGGCAATTCTCCTCTGAACAAGATTACCAACAGAAACCCCAGACACGTGTTTCGGTCTGGTTGGACCTCATCAGTAGGGTGGATCTGTGCCTCTCTAAGAATAGTGAGCAAGGGGTCCACGTCTGGATTCCCCTAGTGACTTAGGGTCAGACAGGGTGCGGCAACTTGCGACATCTAAAGCGGTTGGGCCCCCCCTGGACTGGCACCAGAGATCTGCACCCGCAGGGTGCTTTGTCGGGGTGACTTCTGCCGGGACCCGTCAGAGATCACTCTGCCCCCACCATCCGGACACCAGCACGGTAAGGAGGCCTGGGGGGCTGAGTTGAACATCCTGTCCAGACTTCGACGACACGCCTTTCCCTTGCCGGACTGCGGGGGTCCTTCCACACACATAGGCTCCCCATCCAAGCCACTTTGTGGCCCCACAGTAACTCATATTTGCCTAGACTGCTGCATGTGAATGCTGGGGGGGACCCCTTGACAGCCGGATCAGCCACTTTCCTGGCACCTCTAGAGCACCCTTGTACCCCCCACCAAGTAACAGCACCTGACCTGAGCGCACAACATTGGGCTGGGGGCCGGCAGCTCCTAGACGAGCTCAAACATCTTTTAACTGTCCACCCCATACCCTTACAGCACTTGGAGCCGCTGTGGGATGTATTAACCCACTTATGCTCTGCCCTGTGGCATCGCTGTGTCCTGGTGGTGCCAGAATTATCAAAATGACCGCAAAACCCTTGGGCGCGCCAAAACCTATGAAAATGGCAGTCTCCAAAGCACAAAAAGATGGCGGTCAAATCTACCATGCATGTTGTCAGTGGTGGAACGGAGACCTCACTCCTGAAACATGTCACTAGGCTGCCCGACAAGTAAAAATGGAGGCTGCATGAAAAGCAGTGCTTGCTGAAAGAAATCCGGAATCTTATTTTTAAATCCGTTCTTGGTTGCTGAAAATACAGAATGCTGGTCCAAAACACCCACAAACATCCAATCTTCTTGCTGAGTGTCACAATTCACTGAGTTCAAGAAATCATTGTGAAATTGCAATAGCCTGGAAAGCTGAATTGGTCATCAAAACACCCACAGCACAAGTTTGCCTGCCTGTGGGATCTGTCAAAATCTGGGCGTGCTACCAGCATCCGCCTGAATGACTGTTTTCAAAAGCCTGCATTAAAACTGTAAACTTGTACCACTAAGATCTAATGTCTGAAATCTAAGTGACCTGTTCTGAAGAGTAACCTAGGTTGTAACTATTTAAACTTCATGGTTTACAATCTGGAATCAGTGTTCTAGCTGCTTGTTTTAAAATTACAAGTTTATTTAAACAAAGAAAATTGCAACAAAATGACATTTAAATTTAAGCCTGACTCCAAGCCAAACCACAAACAACTTCCCCCAGAGGGACCAGGCACCTCCCTTCTGCTCTCTAGACCAGGAACTCACACCCTTGTGTTGATTAAGAGGGGAGGGGAACTCGGGCTGCTGTGGAAAGAGCACAATGGACTTCCTCCAAGGCAAGGAGATGCTAATCAGGAAGGATCGTAAATGGCCTTTGCCAGAAGGAAGGGGGCGGAGATTGCTTCTGAGCTGCAAGAAGGATAAGGAGGCGGGGACAGACAACCTTTTGTTGATTCACAATGGAAAAAAAGCATATTTCTAAAAACACAGATAATTTACTGTGTACACGTGTAAAAAATATGTAAACCACAGACTTCTGAACCTATTTTTTGGCTGCACATTTTAAGAGGAGCCAGAACTCTGTGCTATGTTCTGGGAAGTAACTGTGTTAAGTGACTCCAATCTAGCAATCCAACTAAGTCAATGCCTGGTCTGGTATGCCCAATGGAAGCCCTTATTTATATATTTTTATGTCTAATTCATAATCCTGGATGATAAACCCTTATATAACGCCCCTCTCTTTGGATCCCCTGACCTCACTGAGCCAAGAAGTAGGTTTGTTTTGCAATTTAAAAGATTTATTGAAAATTAAACAATATATATATCACACTTTTATGAATACATTAATATTTGATAGCCCACTTATGAATATGACAGTGATCAACAATGAATAATATTACACTAGCACACTTTTTTTTAATCACTTAGGAGTTGGTATAGAAAGGATAAGGTAGCTGAGAATACTTTATGGTTTCAAGGAAATGCAATGATGGAACAGAATGTTGCACAGGGATAAACTGATATGGTTTCAACAAGAGATAATATAATCACTTTTCCCCTTGTGGCAATTCACTCCCCCCCTATGCAATATAAAGAGATGGAAGGGGAGCACACAATTTTCAGGAATATAATCAAATGCAATACAAATTCTAGTTCCCGCCTAGCACGCTTAGAGCAACCGGTATGCTTTTAAACAGGCAAAAATACCTTTACATGTGATTAGCAAAGAAGTGAAAAATATGCTAAAAATGAATGTAATTCCCTATAGGAGATTCAGGGTAGGTGACAGCTACTTTGAATTAGTTCAGGTCAACACTAGCAATGATTCATGAGGGATTGTCAGGTTGAAAACGAATTTCAGCAATGCAAGCAAGAGACAGCTATTTTTTAACGTGTGGTGAGATTGAGCTAGTTTTCAATTCGCGGCACTTTTTCCGAGTGCGTAAAGCGCTATTACGGAAAAACTATAAGGAGTAGAAAGTCAGTTTAAGGCTTGTTGGAAAGCTTTAAAATGAAAGTTAGATCTCGTTCCTAGCACGTATGGTTCAAAAGATACGGACGACTTAGTGGAGGTAGATTCTGAGAAATAAAGTAAGATTCAAATGACAAATGACACTTTCACAAGTTCGAAATCACAGAATGGACACCCGATTTCTATGCAGTTCTAAATAGGTGGAAATGGGTTGAATTAGATTATTTTAAACTAAGAGATTGGTTTTGCACAGCTCTGGCTGGATACTCACTCCTAATTTTGGAAGGAATGGGCCTTGTCACAGATCTGGTCAACAGGTTTCACTGCGGTTCTCTCTGCTCTGCTGGTCTGGATCTCTGGCTCTGGCAAAAGTTCTTGGCACAGCACAGCGGTCTGGTCTGTCTGGTCAGTCGGGATACAGCTCTGCTTTCTGGGTCTGGCACAGGGTTCTAGGCCAGAATCAAACAGCTCACCCGGCTGTTGAATAGTTTGGTTAGGTTGCTGGATTCTGAGGCCTGCTGAGAAGGATTCAGCTTTTGGACTAGGCCTCTCTGCTGCAAGTTCTGAAGTCTGGATTCTAATTTCTGGTTCTGGAGTCTTCTGGCAAAGCGCTTCGCAAGAAATCAGTTTAAATGTGGAAAGTGAATGTCCCGACCTGGGTCTCAGTGGCTCTTTTTATGTCTTTTGAAAGTGGGTGGGAAGGCTGACTTTCTATGCCCAACCCTCTGAGGATCCTGATAGGCTAGAGGATTCTCTGTCGCCTCACTGGGGAACTGAATTGTGAGTCATCCCGTGCCATTTTTATGGCATACAGAAAGAACACTCCCCTTGTCACTTTGCACACAAATCTATTTTTGATTCCAATGCATATTTATCTATGTACAATTTTTCTAATATTATATGTCCGGTTAACATATTATCTGTAGCCCAAACCATCCGATCCCTGTCTTTGTAAGATGTTGTGTTCACTTCTGACAGAATTCTTCCCTTTTCATCCAGAACACAACCTCTGAACTTTTCCAGAATTTACACAAATGTGCGCAAGGAATATGGGCATCAGATGATGAAGTGTCAGATTTTTAAATTACAGACATTTGGAGTAATACCCTATTTTCTGCTACTACCCCCCAGAACATACCACAGAGTCCTAACACCTCCTAAAATGTGCACAGAAAAATCACAGGAATCATGATATTATTGATATAATTTTGACAATTATGTACTATGAATTATCCATCTTTTTAAAATCATGCTCTGGCCCAGAGGGGTGTGGTTTCCCAAAGCACATGGGGGAATTTCTGGTTTGTCCACTTCCTCCAAGCTCAGCTGACTCACAGAGGCAGTGCCCCTCCCATTTCCTTCCAAGAGGAAGCCATTTACGACCCCCTGATTTAACATTTGCCTGAACCAAGGAAAGTTCATTGTTCTGTTTCCTGCAGTCCCAGGTACTCCTCCCCTGATTCAATCAGAGAGGTGTGATCTCCTTTTGGTGGGGGCAGCAGAATGCAGCCAGGTCTGTGAATGCAGTTGCTGGGCAAGTTTCAACTCCTGTCAGGGGTAGTTGCCGGGCAAAATTCAATCTCTTTAAGCCAGGCTTCAGCCAAAGGTCACTTTTATTCCCATTTTTCTTCATTCAAATCAAACTTACAATTTTGACACATACAGCTAGAACTCTGATTCTAAGTTCAAAACTATGACATTTAAACAGTTGCAACCTATGTGACACTCAAAAGTAGGTCACTCATTTAATTTAAACAGTTCGATTTTAGTGGCTTTAAATCCCATTTCACTTAAGCTGCTGACATCCACAGCTCAGTCAGTTTTGTTATGAACATTATTTTAGGCTCTTCATGTTTCCAGATTTGGTATGCACACACAACTTGATTCTACCAGACATCTGCTGGTGTTCAGTAAGATTTTTGCATATCTTGAATGTTTGAAATAGGCATTTTGAGCTAGCATTCAGAGAAACAAAGGTGATTTAAAAGCGCTTTTTGAGCTAACAGGCACTGCTGTTTTTCCTTTGGCGCCACGTTTCACTCATGGCGCTTCTGGCCCATCACGCTCACACTGGTGGGTGGCGACCATTTTGGTGTGTGCAAAAACTGCGCGGTTTTCCTGGATTCTGGCGCATTTGTGGGCTTTTCGGCCATCTTGGATTTTCTAAGCCCACAGCACCAAATGTTGCAGCATAATAACTTGAACGTGGGTCGATACACCTGACAACTGTAGAAATTGTGGTTTAATACCAATTGTAATTATGTCAAAAGCATGAAACTTCACATGCTTATGCCCAAATACAATGCGCACAGTTGTACACATATTTGGACAAACTAGATATTGTGCTCAGGCCCAAAAGGGCAGAATTCTGTCAAGAGCGGACACAAGATCCTACAACGACGGGGCTTGGAAGAGCATTTGCTCCATAAAATATGTGATCTAGATATATAATTGTTATAAACCTCTGAACCATATCTCTTGGTCTGCGTTCTGGCCTTCTCTAAGTATTCCTTGGCCTCCTGGTGTATGTTGTCGAGGGTTTCGATCCAGGAGTCAACAGTAGGTACCGGTGTAGAATGAAGAAGAACAGAGGGTAAAACCGATGGATGGAACCCTTGACTACAATAAAAAGGACTGGTTTTGAGCGCTGAACGTTCGGAGTTGTTGTAGACGAATTCAGCAACGGGTATCATGAGTGACCAGTCATCCTGGACCTTGGTGGCAAAACATCGAAGATACTGTTCCAGGGTCTGCTTTGCACGTTCTGTGGCTCCGTTGGTTTGGGGGTGATAACCTGAAGACAGGGCACGTTTAATTCCCTGAATTTGGCAGCGATGTTTCCAGAATTGTGAGACGTATTGAGGTCCTCTATCAGATATGATCTTGGAAGGAAGTCCATGCAGACGGAATATGTGTTCCAGAAAGATTCCAGCTAGTTTGAAGGAGGATGGTAGTTTACTGAGGGGCGTAAAATGAGCCATATGAGTGAACAAGTCTATGGTAACCATGATAGTAGTGTATCCTCAAGATGGTAGTAGTTCCACAATGAAGTCTGTAGCGATGAATTCCCATGGCCTAGTTGGCAGTGTTGTTTGCAGTAGAAGACCCGCCGGTCTCTTGTTATCATGCTTATTTTGAGCACAGACAACGCAAGCTTGGACGTACTGCTGTATGTCAGTCTTCATCTTAGGCCACCAGAACTGTCTCTGTATAAGACAGAGGGTATTGGTGATGCCACGATGCCCGGAGTGAAGTGTGTCATGACAGAGCTTTATTATTTTCTGTTGTCATTTCTGTGTAGGAATGAGTAGTGCATTGTCCTTGAATAAATATCCTTCCTTGGCTCTTAGATTCCATTGATTTTTCCTTGACATATCCTTCCATAACTCAGAGGATTGGGTTTGTGCTCAGAT